>NC_079170.1:35590541-35930650 GCF_947568905.1 Ostrea edulis
TTGAAGCAAGAGATAATCATCCCCTCTTCCAGGTCCAGGAATCCTCAGAGCGCGTGCCGGGGAGTGAGGCTGCATCAGATTTGGGGGAATTTGGGCCTGCCAACTTTGGTAATATTGACAACTCAGATTTTTCTCTAGATTCAGATTTTTCTGACTTCACTCCTGTACCAGAAGTTAGCTATTTTGATAATGTAGGTCAACACATCTCTTTGAAACTTAAGCAAAAAATTTGGAATGGGCAATTTATTGATTTAGGTTTGCTGTTGTAATCAGCAAAAGAGATTGACTATAGTTTGGGGGGCCAAGGTGAAATTAAAATCAGGGATGGAAAACTCTGCACTGTCAGGTCTAATGTGGGTTCACACCTGACAACTGAAAAGTGGACTAATAGGGATGGAAAACTCTGCACTGTCAGGTCTAATGTGGGTTCACACCTGACAACTGAAAAGTGGACTAATGCCTTCATGATTTACATGAGTGTTATGTTGGAAAAATATAGAGCTCGGGCCAAGGAGTTTTTAAAATACATGCGAGACATCAGATTAGCTGCCACTAGATCGCAAGGCTGGTACAAATATGATGAGCAATACCGTCTCCGCAAAGCCAGCCATCCTGAATCCTCCTGGGGTATTATCAGTCAGGAATTTTGGCTACTATATGTGACCGGCCAAAGTTCATTTGAAAGTTAAACTCATTTCGTAATACTAAACAATTTTCAGGTGAGAGCAGCACATCTGTTACCCAATATTGCTAAGGCAAGGTTAATAAGGCCATTGCAAAATTTGTTACGTCTGAAGTTAATTAGCTTGTATTGTTCATGACAAAATATCAATGTTCATCAAACCAGTTTATTCAGGATGACGCAACTCATTGCTGAAAATGCAAACGAGGCCTACTTAAATTATATACAGGGTGGTTTGGAATTTATTTTGGGGGGAAAGGACAAAATTTTCCCTCCTCAATAGTTTGCAGGATCTTGTCATTTCTGGTGGGTTCCTATAACTTGTCATTAATTTAGTAGATATATATTATCTAAGCAATTTTGGTGGGGAACATCATATTGATGTTTGTGGCGGGGTCAAGGGAGACATCATTCCTGTACAAGCTTAACCTGTTGTCTCTGCCCATCTGCATCAAAGCATGAAGGATGTCTCATGGCTGTGTATATTAACATGGAAGTTAAATGCCATTGAGCAAATGTTTGGAATAACTGGAAACTGCTTGGGGTTTGCAGCATTTCAGTGCTCAGACCCCCTCTACCTCTATAAAAGGAGGAAAGGCTACAGGCTGGTTGGTGTTAAAGTTCTAAACCAGGTAGCAAGCCAGAGACAGTGTGTAAAAGCTGTGCAGCTTGTGGGCCTAGCCACCATGCGTGTCAGGCATGGGGTTCCATGGCACTCGCACCTAAGCGAGGCCACTAGTTTGCCCTTTGGTTTATGGTATCCTAGTTGTCTCCCTTGACTCCTACTAAATTTTGCGGTCAGTATCATCCAACACTGTGTGTATTGTGTTTTTATGATGTCATTGCTCAATAAATTCATGTAAAGTACAAATTGGTGTTTTCAATTCTCACAAGTGGCTGAAAGATAATTCAATAACATTGTGAAAAGGCAGACAAAGCATATGCAACTATCATTGGCTGCAATCTTCAATTAAATGGTTAGGCCTGCAAAGTTATGTATTTAATAATATAATACTTCAATGAGCATTTTTCTAGCCAAAAATAAATCATTTTCATCATACTGCTTCACTTATCAATGCAGTGTGTTCCCAAAAAATTGATTGATAACAGAAAGTGACATCAACGTTTGACCTTGAGGACAGCAGAGGTCTTTCTTCTCTAGCGTGTACTATATTCTTTATCAGTATTTAAAATCCTTACCTGTGTCAGATGACAGACTCGTAGAGAGGGGCGAAATTGGGGGATTCCCCTTTCTTGTCGCCAAATCAAAATAAGGTACGTGTTGATGAACTTTGGTTCTCTATTGGACTTCATAACTACGTGGATCTTAACACTGTTCTCTCCCAGACCGAGGGTGTACGTCATAGAGCTACAAAATAAAACGTAGCGAACTCTTATAACATACATAGCGAAGTCTTATAACATATACACTGTTCTCTCCTAGACCGAGGGTGTACGTCATAGAGCTACAAAATAAAACGTAGTGAAGTCTTCTAACATTTACACTGTTCTCTCCTAGACCGAGGGTGTACGTCATAGAGCTACAAAATAAAACGTAGTGAAGTCTTATAACATCAACACTGCTCTCTCCTAGACCGAGGGTGTACGTCATAGAGCTACAAAATAAAACGTAGCGAAGTCTTCTAACATCTACACTGTTTCCTCCTAGACCGAGGGTGTACGTCATAGAGCTACAAAATAAAACGTAGTAAAGTCTTCTAACATCTACACTATTCTCTCCTAGACCGAGGGTGTACGTCATAGAGCTACAAAATAAAACGTGTAGTGAAGTATCATAACATCTACACTGTTCTCTCCTTTACCAAGGAGATAGGTAGTGAGTGCGTTTGTTTGTTTGCACTTTATTTTGAGCAAGCAATTTACATGCTTACCTTTCATCTCCATCAGAAGTATGGAATCTTGCTGTAGTGTTACAGTGTTTGGTTCTTGCAGTTACAGAGAAGACAATCGTGTTATAGTCTGTCTGCGCTTTGTATGTGGTGTGATGGGGGTCAAATTCTGGGGTCAGCTGGAGAGAGGGAGGGGTTAGGGTGATCTGGGACAGTAGTGGTAAGTCCTGCAGATCTATAATCAATATAAAATATGTAAAACAACAAAGTATAGGCATATCATTGTTAGCTATGAAAAATTTATATTCACTACACACTGGTACTTATGGACAGATTTCTCCTCAATTAAAGATAGAAAAACAACAAATACCTGTACTGCAGTTTGGGGATGACTTTCCTACAAAATACAATCAGAAACCTGTAGGTATAGATATTATACAAATCAAACTTATCAATCGCTACATAATTCAAATCAAATGACATTGTCAAGCAAGCAATTCTTATAATAATCGCCACAGCAGCATATGACACCTACAAAGGGTGATAAGTCTTATAATTAACTACAAAGGGTGATCAGTCTTATAATTACCTAAAGAGGGTGATGAATATGTCTCATAATTACCTAGAGGGGGTGACAAATCTTATAATTACCTAGAGAAGGTGACAGGTCTTCATCATTAAATTTCTCCTCTGGTATCTCTGCATCAAGCTTCCTTAACATACCGTATTTTGCCGAATATAATACGCACTTTTTTTAGAGAATATTTTTGTGCCAGAAAGGGGTGCGTATTATATACCACAATAGGTTTTTGACCTTTTTTTCAAGATGAAACTCGGCGATAAGTATAGTGTAATATTTCACTCAAAGACCAAGGCTTCGGATACTGTACGCCTTTTCACGTTCACTTATTTATTAAGTAGAAAATTCGACCTCAAGAAAATTACTACAGAAACGTAAAATTGCAGAAAATGTGATATATATACTTACAATATCTAAATAATTCAATTATCATGAAACAAACAGCCAATCAAATTGCATTGGATCTGACTATTCATTACATCGCATGCCGCCATTATTGAAAGCATGTGTACACAATAATGCCTTGACACGTGCTAAAATTGTTGGAAAATAATTTTGTCACTTGCTAAAAGTTTGTTTACTGTAAGTTTTATGGATAGGCCTAATTTTTAATGAAATACTTATTTGAATCTTTGAAATAACTATTCTTGCGTAAAAGCGTGTGTTTTACGAAGCCATTGTTGTGTACACTGCTTTTGTTAGATACCCCCTCCGGGTAAAGAAATACCTAACAAAAATTTTTTTCACACATTTTAATAGTCATCGTAGTTAACGAGGAGTTGATAATTTGCATCTTTGTACCTACCATGGTGTGTTGATTACAGTAAAATAAGCGATAGTTTAATTGTTTAATTTTATTTTTATAACATCGGCTATTTGATTGATTTTAAGTTTCAACAAAGGAAATATCGAGTCAGTTAAGACTTTAATGCTACAAAATCTCGTGCTTTACTGAAATGAACAGGCTTGTCCGGGTTGATATTTCCCTGAAGATTCTCATTGAAGATTACCGCGATGTAGACCTCATCTCAAAAAGTTTGCAAATTATTGTGTATTGTTTAGAATTCATTATTTCTGCAAAAATATTAAGTGAAAATTAACACCAAGTATAAAATAAAGATTACCGCTTGGTCAAAATTTTTGCTGCGTATTATACACCTGAAGTGCGTTTTTTCACCAACTTTTAGGCTCAAAGTGGGGGGTGCGTATTAAACACCACTGCGTATTATATTCGGCAAAATACGGTATACCATCATAGCTCAGGTATCAGGTTACTGACTCGCAGATCTTGAGTTCAGATCTGTCCATACTTTGTATATTTTTTGAAAATCACGTTTTTTTTAAAATATCCAAAATGACAATTTTTCGCCTTTTTGAAACATGTACTCATTACATATCATCATATCTTTCAAGAGTAACTATTTTTGTGCTGATTTGATAAATTCGTTCAAGGCGTAGTGAGCCACCTCAATTCAGCTCCATCTCCAAATAATAATGAAAGGTAAACATCCTACTAAATTTATATTGTTCAGTTTCGTTACAAATAACATTCCGTTACATACGTACCTTTTGACAACAAGAATGGTCATTGGATGGAGGAATTCCTTGAGTTGAACAATATTCTGTCACTGCCTTTGGATGTGGCTTGCATACTTTGGGAGAGTAATTTTTTACCCATAGACCATCTAGGCTTGTGCATCGTCCAACAGAAACACCCAATTGACCTGCCTGAAAAATATTCTTGCAGTCGACGATAACATGTGGCAAAGTCAGACCTTGGGATTTGTGAATGGTCAAAGCAAAGGCTAATTGAATTGGATATTGCTGTCTTTGTGCAATGGTCCTACATTGTGATGGATCAAATACACTAAATGCCAGTTTCTTAAGCTTCACTACTTGATTTTCAAATTGCACACTCGGCCCATCATCTTCTAAAAGTACAACTTTTCCAAGCAATCCATTTACAAGAGAATGTGAAAGGTTCCTCAATAGCATTACTGGCACTCCAACCTTCAACACCAACTTCTTATTTGCTGTTATTTTCTGAAGGTACTTTTGATCCCCTTCATCTTCTGATGAATATGTCTTGAGCTCTCCTGTTGCTCTACTCAATTCATTGGCATTGTGACAGTCAACTTCAAAGTTTGTCCCAAATATAACAGATCTGTCGGATGCTGTAGAGCTGGTTTTCAAAGGCCGATCTAACATATCCATTAGGTGATTTGTTCCAACACTTGGCTCACCTGCAAGACATTTATACATGTATGTAACTTATTGTAAGATTTCAAACAACAAAACATTACATGTAAATGAACAACTTCAAAAGATTGCTTTCAAAGGGAATATATTGAAGTGATTTCAATTTTGCAAGTTTGCGATCAGAGATTTATCTTCCAAGTGCAACTGTAATATAGCAATCTCATACATTGCAAACCCACATGTATATGAAATGCATAGCATATCCCAAGGGGTGTATCGTAATAACAGTGTAAATTAGTTTTCATTGTCAGACCTGAATAAATCCAGTAAGGTAGATTTAGAATTTTGTGTTAAAATTAGTTTCTGACATAGCCAGTTTATTATGTTAAAGGTTATTATCCATCTAAAAGAAGAGCTCTGTAAGGCAGGCCATACCCCTTCCAATGGATGTCTGCAAGTTTGTGATATTGACCTTAAATCTTCCAACCACCAAAACAATAGGGTTCTTCCTCTCTTGAGTCCCATGGGGATCTGGGTTAGAATAGGTCTTAAGTACACCTTGCTTGTTGTAAGAAGCCAACTAAATGGGGTGGTCCTTCGGATGAGACCGCAAAAACTGAGGCCCTGTGTCACAGCAGGTGTGGCACGATAAAGATCCCTCCATGCTCAATGGCCATAAGCGCTGAGCATAGGCCTAAATTTTTCAGCCCTTCACCAGCATTGGTGATACATGTATCTCCATATGAGTGAAATATTCTCCAGCCAGACGTTAAACAATATACAATTCTCTCTTGGTTACAAAGCTACATGTATGTGAAGTATAAACTCAATTGAGCTGAAGAGTGTCTACAAACTCAATGTTACACACACTTACAAGAACTGTCCTGATACAATATCCCCATTTGCAATAATTTACTGCAACAACAACATTAAAATGACCCAAAAATGTAATAATTAGAGTTAACAGTATTATTGACTACTGTATCATGTCATATCGCAAAACCAGATCATGATATACACGTACTTTGTATCACATTGTGAGGTAACTTAAGATACTCAAGCTTACTGCAAATTCATTTCACTAGTGAATATTTTTAGAAATCAATTGCCTTTTACATACATGTATATAACAATAAAATTGTTACAAATTTAAAACTGTCAGTAAATTCTTAAATTTAACCCATGTAAGGGTATACTACATACAAAACAAAGCTTACAAGCAAGTACCCTGTAGTTAAATATGTCTTACATGTACAACTTTGCATTTACTATAATTCACAAAGAAAAAGTTATAAACCTCTTGCTAGCTCATTTATGGCATTAATCAAGGAACTTTCTTTTTGTCGAATCACTGTTTTTAAATACAGGATGTGTGGAATGGTCTTTTCCCATACAGCAGACATGAATGCATGTTGCCCAGCATCCCTGTACAGATCATTTGGGACGGGGGGTAGTTGGAAAAAGTCTCCAAAACATACAACCTGCAATATATTAAAATATTCATTTAGATTAAATTTGGCAATGACTTAAATCTATCAATTTGTAAAAAAAATTCAAACAGAGGTATATAATATGAACAAGATGCCCATAACGCCTTTAACAGTCACCCGAGTACATTTAGTGCAAGGAACCAAACAAAATCCTCACCCTACTCCATATATCCACTCCACCCCCACAACTTTCAAATGAAATATAGCAATCATTCTAAATTTTGCACTACAATACATATCCATGTACCAAGACCAATTTCAACAAGCCCCTAACAAATCATGTAAAATTTGATACAACAGCATGAACTGGCAAAGCCTTCTTCATTAATTGTATATAATTTTTCTACATTTTCTTTGTGTTTGCTAATTTGAGAAATCCATTTCCGCAAAATATTGAAAACAATAATTAAGTTATATGTTTATCATAATACATGTTCATAGCCATACTATATATATTTCTCACTTGACGATCCCTTAAAAAAATATTCCTTAAACTATCCTACATGTACAAAAACAAAATTCGACTTATGGGACATTCTGTTTGTTTGTTTGGAAGATCCATGTTAATGTACATGTATGTTCCAGATATGATAAATAATTTACACCTCCTTATCTTATCATTGGTCACAGTAGCCAAGTAGTAGAGAGTTTGCTTGTAACCAGGTAATGAGTTAGTTTGAGGCCCGTTCGTGTCATGGCCATGAACTCCTGGAATGTAAACATAGGACACGATTGCTCCTTTGCAAAACGCTCAGGAGTTAAGAGGCGAGAATCACAGGTCTTACAGATACATCCTTAAAAATGGAGGTCCTGTGTCAGTAGGTGTTGAGTGCGAAGTATAGGTCTAAATTTGTTTTACTGAGTTCAATATTTTCGAAGGGACATAAAGCAAACAACCAAGCATTGTTTGAATTATTACAAATATTGCACAAAATCTTAATCAGGTATTATATAATGCAATGTGTAATCACCGTTCTTTAATACATCTAATTCTCCAGTTCAGTTTTTAGGAAAAGCGACTGACCTACATGTACCTATTCAAAGCATACATTACTGAAACTTACTAACATTTGACATACTTTAATGTAATGGGGGTGAATGCAAGTCATATATTTTATACACCTCTCCATGAATATAGGTGTAAATTTTCTACTCATTATCTCACCTGCAATCCACCAAAGTAGAGGCTGGGATCACGCACCATTCGACATACAAACTCCAGCTACAATGATGATTAAATATGAAAAGTTGCAAGTTGATTTGATAAAATGCATACTTCATTGGCGTTGGTCAAACAGGAAATCACTTCAGCTACATCTATTGACAAACCAGACACAAGAGTGAATAATTCCGGAATAATCACAACATGCATCCTATATCTTTGAAAATCAACATGTTGATATTAAATGATGATATATTACGTTTGTAATGGCAATTTAGTCAATACATCTTAAATATCTTTTATTGTAAATCTGAAATAAACACAAAATAAATAGTCAGAAATACTTTTTTCATCCGGCAGATACCATTTGTGCATGCACATGTGCAGTGGCGGATTTAAGGGGGCGTAAATTTGACACCCACCCTAAAATTTTCAAATTCAAGGTAAATCAAGGTCTCTTCTTTAGAAAAATGTAAGCAATAAAAGAAACAATAGATCTAATTTCTTCCACACTCAGAGAAATAAATTATAATTAATGATAAAATCTTTTTATTTAAATTGAAATTTAAATTACTTTCATTACTAGTTTTAACCTAGAAGTTTTTTTTCCTCTTTTCCAAAAACCTATAAAATGTGCGCCATTTTATTAAAATTCACACTATTGAAATTGACAGAAAAAAGTGAAAATGAATACATCAGGCAACATATTTCAAACTCTAGTATATAATTTGTAAAATCCAGGAGCTTCCAGGGGCTTTACTCACCCCCTAGGGCTTCGCCCTGGACCTACTGGGGGCCTTAAGGCGGCTCCCAGCCCCCCCCCCCCCGCCTCATGGAGTTGCCCCCCCCCCTAACTGCAAAACCTGGATCCGCCAAAGGCGTGGGGGAGGGGGGGGGGGCTAGTTGCAGGACACCCCTTTGAAGATGGGTGTACTCATTATTAACCGCATATAATAACAGACATGATTCAACTACGGTTATTTGATAATATATTAAAGAAAAACAATTAATAGTCTATAGACCTGGAATGATTTAAGCATTGAGTCAAGGTAGATTAAAAATACCTGTTCAAAGACCTTTTTGCTGATCATGCTTATCTCATCAATTATGAGCATTTGGCAGGTTTTAATCCGATATATTGTCTCCTCCGAAAGGATCTGTAGAAGATGTTGATATCCATACCTGCCGTCACCGAGTCCGGCCCAATGTAGTTAGAATAATCTAACTGTGTCTCGGGACAGGCCCTCACCACATCGGGTTAAATCGGGTCCGTAGGACATTATCATTTTAGCGATAGAACATTCTATCTAGGCCCAATGGTGAACAGTTGTCGCCTCCCCTAATGTACGTGCAGCTATTCCAGTACTGGCGGTCACGGCAATGTTCTTAGTAGGCTGGCTTCGAAGAATATATCTTATTAAAAAGGACTTCCCCGTGCCAGCCTGTCCTAGAACCACACAATTATGCCCATCCTTTATCATTTGCAGAGCTGCAAACTGCCCTGCATTTAGCGCCATTTTTGTTTTTCTTTTCCCGCACAAGCGTCAGAGAGACTAGACCAGAAAGGGAATTCCCATTTGCATAATGATGTCAACTTCCGTCCCTAGATCAGGAGTTATCGCATTTTGAGAAGCAGTAGACGATAGTTGATGCTTGATTAAATCTGATTAATGGACATTATTTCGAGTTTTCCATAACGATGCGAGAGATAATATATTGACAGAGTTGTTGCTAGATGGTAGGGTTCTAATTATTGTATTATATCGAACTTTTCGCCGAAATTTTCAAGCGATGCAGCTGGTAAAAACGAAACCCAAGATGGCGGCGTGGTATACCTTGTCAATATTATGTTTACAGGAAGACAATTTTTTTTTATTATAGATATTTAAAACGTCAAGTGCCTGTGAGTAAAACTGTAGTCAGGTTTATTACCTGTCTGTCAGTGCTAGGAGACATCTATTTGATGTATTAAAATCTAAATCTGCTAACATTGGGTTACCTGTGAAAGTGTGGTTTTCTCCTGCCTTGTTTCGTTTCATCTGTTCTAATAGAAAACAATCTATGAAATCCCTTATATCCCTTTCGTCAAAACTTGCCCTGTGTTCATCAACGATCATTTTCTGAATCTCGAAGACTCGGGCAAAGTCACGCATAAATTTCTTGCATCCGAACAAATCACCAGAAAGATACTTCAGTATGGGGAAAGAGTTAATCGGAGACTGCAAGGTGTCCCCCTCAATAAAACCATTTAACAACCGGATAAGTTCCGAGGAAGTGGGATCCGAATGTTCGAACCTCTTACCAAATACAACCGTAGAAATACCGTTACCAATAGCCTTAGATATCAGAGGCCGGATATCAAAAGGCTTTCCGGAAAATTTGTCCACCTCTGTTAGGAAATATTCAACCTCTTCGAGAATTCTGTTCTGCATGTTCCTTTTCCCGAAACCCAAATGTCTGAGCGATGTTAGCCCAAAATGTATATGCTCTTTCCATAGGCTCCTGAACTGGAAAAAAATGCCTGGAGCAAATTATGTAAGTTATCAACGACTAACTCGCCGCAGTACAAGCTACAATGCCTTAGATATACATACATATAAGAATTTTTGGTAGTAAATGATGTACTGAATGCATGATGTAAAATAGATTTTGAAAAAAAATGCAATTTAGCATAAGTCCTAAATCCCTTGATTTTCAAATACATATGTATGTCTGAAGAAACGAAGAAATACAGCCGGTCACCCAGAATATCGCCTCTTTTTACGAGAAGTTCGCGCATTGTGTTGAAACCGCCGACAATGATCATGCGATGAGTTAAAATTCAAAGGCTGAATATGTCACCGTATTCCGTGTGTAGTTTCCTAAATAGAACAACGATCCATAGTAGACTGTTGATTAATGATTCACAATTAATCAATGATTCACAGTTAATTCAATATGATAGTCTAGAGATAAGAGCTATTCTGTGTAGGAGGTGCATGTAGTAGAACGTTGAATACGGGACAGAGTGGACCTACAGTCAATGAGGATGACAATAAAATGTATCAAACGCACCTTCTGTTTAAGTATATTAATAGCAATGTTTAGAATTATAGTATATTAATATCGGAAATACAAAATATTATCGAAAGAAGTATCAAAGTACATACATGTATGTACTAAAGTGAAAACATAAAAAGAATGTCAAATTAGACATGATCCGTACAAGCATCGGAATAATGTGATCTACCAAGAATTCCATATATTTAGTACACGGGCACTTGTTTCTGTAAATATAGAGGTCATAAGTCATTTAGAGAAACAAGTGCCTGTGATTTAGTTACTCTATTTAATTACTCCTGAATACTTATAATTTACTTAGATTGTGTATCAATCGGATTTGGGTGATGAAACTGTTTATGCGAAACTAACAGCACATTCGCTTGTGCAGTGATGGATTGTTGTCCTACCTCCGCATGTAAACAGTTTGTGTTTCGCCCCTTACTGTGTATGAGAGTTCACTACAGGGAAATAACTGAGCGTATCTTGCATATAAATCAACGATCCACAATTAATTAATGATTCAAGTCAATCATGAATCATGAGGCAATAAGTAATTCGCATATATCCACAGTTGATAAGTGATTCATAATTAATTAATGATCCACAGGTAATTAATTATTCATAATTGATAAGTGGTTCCCAGTTAACCAATAACAGTGCGACATTTAACTCTGGACACGACAAAAGTCCGGAGTTTCGCCAACCCTTTTATTAAGGATACAAATAAACCCTTTACAAAAAAAGATGGGATTTTATGTCCACAAGACATGCACCAACATTTACACTTGTAACTATTGTAGTTTTTAAGATATTTCACCTGAAATCAAAAAATCCCATGGGATTTTGGAGGGATTTTTAATCCCACTTGGGGGATTTTCACTCCCACCAAAAATCCCATGGGAGAAAAAATATAATTTCTCCCATAGGATTTTAACTCCCATTTTTAAATTCAAAATGGGATACAATGTCCCATAGGAGGAAATATCCCATAATGAACATGAAATGGCAGTGAATATCCTATTTGAGCATGAATGGGAATAAATATCCCAAATAAAACACAGGATGGGGACTTTTATCCCATGTATATAGTAATAAAGCAGAAAATTGTATCTTAAAGAGTGTTGTTTGTCATGATTCTTAAGAATGTACTTGCAAGCTAAGGAATGACATTAACTTTATATCTAGTAATTACACTCCTAAATTATGTAGACCTATGTACATGTGTTAATGGATAAATGTCTAAACAACATGAGAAATTAAATTATATTAGAGCTCTGCATTACTAAACTCTTTCCCATGCAATTTTAATTGTATACATATAACCCTATCACAAAAACATTAGAATAAAATTGAACGGTATTAAATTATGCAGTTAGAACACTAACTTATTTACATGCAGCTGTTCACATTCACTATTTACAACCCTTTACAGGTCGTCAGGTGTGAATATTCACAGGAACCGGTATTTTTGTCTGTAATAATAATAGTAGGCCCTATGGTACCATCCCCAATGAAAAAAATAACCCCAAAGGAACGGCACCATTTCTTACTCAAAATCCTAGATATTTAAAGTATTCGAAATGTTAACGTTGTTTATTTCAACTTTCAATATAGTTAGGAAGCTAATATTAAGTGAATAACGCTAAATATTACCGCAGATATCCATTGACTTCATTTACCTAATTAGTAGATCAACTCCATACGTCTACCTAATAACTGGCGGTTCCGGGGGGGGGGAGGGGAGGGGGGGGGGTTAAACTGCAATATCAATACTTTGCTCTTGAAGAAGAAGAAGAAGGGGGAAAAACCAAACAAATAAAAACTCTAAATAAGCAATGAAACATACGAGTAAAGATCATAGGAATTTATCACGTACAAAATCAACTCACGACTAAGTAGTGTCAGTGGCAACATTAACGGTCTGTATTCAATGATGAAGTTTGTTTATTAGAAATACACAATGACTGACCAGTGTTTTACGTTCAAGGGTAATGTCTATCTGGTCAAAATGGGCCGCTTGTCAATATTAGAAATTGAATTGTGCGAAGTAGGGGTGGGGTGTCGTTCTCGGTTATCCACCACTAAAGTTAATAAACATCATAACATCATATGATGAAGGCATGCCTTTATATATATATATATATATATATATATATATATATATATATATATATATATATATATAGTATTCAAAATGTTTATATTATATCTACATTTATTTTAACTTTCAATAAGTTAGAATGATAGGTGAGTACATGTACCGCTGTTATAGGCATCACCAGAATTAATTTAGCTAGTGGCGGATCCAGGGGGTTATTATAAGAAGTAGGTATAAAATCGTTGTAACGGTACATGTACTTTGCTTTTTGAACACTGATAAATAAATCAGATAATCCTGATATATAAATGTCCGAAATCATAGAAATGTATCACAATACAAAATCGTTGACTAAGTAGTGTCAATGGATTGATTTAAGGTTTCATGTCCAACGAAGCGTAACGATTATGATTTACGAGGGTAGATTGTTAATTAATTGGGAGTACACAATGACTGAACAGTGCTTTACATTCAATAGTCGTGTATATCTGGTCATTAAGTGGCTGGGGAAATAATTAGTACTATGCGTGAGGGATGGGAATGGGACGGGGGATCCGACCATTCGCCACTAAAGTTATAATTTGAAAAATAAACATCGTATAGTTAAATTCTTTTGCGTATACAAGGTATTCAAAATATTAACGTCATCTATTTTATCATCCAATGAAATTAAAATGATAAGACTGTTGTAACCACACAACTTGTGTAACTAATTAGTGGCGGATCTCGGGGTTAATACATTTGTAAGTAGACCTAAAAATTTGCGATAACATTGCTTTGCTTTATGAGTAAAATAGTCTACAATATTCATAAAACATTGATACACAAATGTCGAAAACCATAGAAGTTTATCACTATAAAATCGCTCGAGATGTTTAGAACACTTAGAGCCGAACTTCCCTAGAGTCGAGACGTCTGTTAACCGTTTATTCGGACACGCCTGTCATTGAAGTCTTTTCGACGCTTAAGGTAATGATAGCAATCGGAGAAAGTACTTTGACTTGAGAATGAATACGATTGTAGAAGGGGGCTTGGTGTAAAAAGCGGAGGATGGAGGCTCCAAAATGGAGTGTCAAAGAGTGCAAGGGGTGGAGCCTCTTATGTCAATTTCAGCACATTTGCCTATTTTATCTGTCATTCAGTTTAAGACCCTAAAACCTACTCTCCATCTGTAATAAAGTGCCTGTCAGAATTAATTGCTGGATCTGCTGTCCCCAAAAAATCATTGCAAATAATTATGTGATGCATAACATTGACTAACTTCATCTGCAAATATATTTACATTGTAAAGCCTGTAATCGCACAATACATAGGGTATTTGAAAACCAAAACAACAAAAAAAAAAAAACAAAAAAAAACAAAAACAAAAAAAACAAAAAAAACAGAAAGAGATTCAGGAAAAAATAAATAATGTCCATTAGATATATCAAGAGCAGAGGGGTCAGAACATGGTTCACCTCAAAAATAAGTTTAGATGATCTCTCCCTTAGCAGTTAATTGTTCGCTTTTCAGCTATTTGATACCTAATTAAATCTGTCAAGACTTCATGGGTTACTGTGGGATAGCAGCAGTGGGACATAAATCTTATCAAGTTTAGATGTTAACATCTGTTGTCTAACAAGCACACATTGTACGTTCCCTTTTGTTTTTGATATCTAAAGGTTATTATTTTTTTTGCTGAATCTCATGTTGATGTTTCTTGATCTTTTCTTTCTCTTTTCATTTTTTTGGAGAAAAATGATAACAAATGCTCTGATGTATTGATAAGGTTATTTACTGAATCTATAGAGTTATTTTTAATTTTTCTTATGGTCTACACAAAAATTGAGTATGGGGATAAAATAGAGATTCATTCAGTGAACTTCAAAGGAATTACTTTTTAATTGTTTGGATAATGTGACATTCTAACGAATTCTCACGGAATATCGGGAAATTGGGATGACAGATCTGATAAGCAAGTGCTAAAATTTCAACATGATGCTCCACCTCTTGCCTCATCTGACTCAACAGGCTCCACCCCTTGCACTCTTTGACACTCCATTTTGGAGCCTCCATCCTCCACATTTTACACCAAGCCGTAGAAGGGAGGGAAAGATGGACCGAAGCATGCATTTTGTAAAACGATTCTTGTGTTGTTAAATAATCGAGAATCTTATTTGAGATGTCTGATTCGGTTCACTAAACAACTTAGCATCACCTAGCAGAGTTCATCTTTCACCGTAAGCACTTAACACTAATTTTAGAACATGTAAACAAGTTGTAAACTAGGCCTATTCTGTAATTCAACAACATATCACAGGAACTTTTAATTTAATATGTAGTAATAATACTGCTACCCTTTATAAAACCACAAGGATGGTGGGTGACGTTAATTTTAAGAACTTTTTTGAAACGAAGTTTTGAGTGAAGTATCAGCCCTTGTAGGTTCCTCCCCCCCCCTCCATAGCAGCTGATTAGGGGATGGTACGGTATATGGTATATACCCACACTATTATTAATACACTGACAAAATTAACGGTTCCTGTGAACATATTTTAACACCTGACGACATATGGAGGGTTGTGAATAGTGAATGTGAGCAACTGCATGTGAATGCACGGGCAATGGAAGTTGATGTAAAAAGATACATGTAGTATCATGTGCATGTGTATATATTTATACATGCACATACTATATATTTACATTAACTTACAGTGCCCGTGTGTGAATGAGTATTTCATAGTGTTCTTGTCTGCTTGTTGCAATAATATAGTCCCGTCCAATTTTATATGAATATTTTTGTGCAAGGGTTATATGTATACAATTAAAATTGCATGGGGAAAAGTTTAGTAATGCAGAGCTCCAATATCCTTTATTATCTCTCATGTTTTTTAGACATTTATTCACAAACACATAGGCCTACACATAAGAGTTTATAATTACTATATATATTTAAAAATTAATGCCATGCCTTGGCTTTTAAGTACATTTTAAGAATCATGACAAACAACACTTTTTAAGATACAATTTTCTGTTTTATTGTTATATTCATGGAATAAAAATCCCATCCTGTGTTTTATTTGGGATATCTATTCCCATTCATGCTCAAATAGGATATTTACTGCCATTTCATGTTCATTATGGGACATTTCCTCCTATGGGACATTGTATCTCATATTAAGTTTAAATATGGGAGTTAAAATCCTATGGGAGAAATTATATTTTTTCTCCCATAGGATTTTTGGTGGGAGTGAAATCCCCCAAGTGGGATTAAAAATCCCTCCAAAATCCCATGGGATTTTTTGATTTCAGGTGAAATATCTTAAAAACTACAATAGGTACAAGTGTAAATGTTGGTGCATGTCTTGTGAACATAAAATCCCATCTTTTTTTGTAAAGGGTTTATTTGCATCCTTAATAAAAGGGTTGGCGAAACTCCGGACTTTTGTCGTGTCCAGAGTTAAATGTCGCACTGTTCAATGTTGTACATTTATTCAATGATTTACAATCAATTAATGATTCGAAGTTTACTAATGATTCAGTTATTTAATTATTCACAGTTAATCAATGATTTTGTTAATTGATTATTCAGAGTTAATTAACCATTCACATAGTTATAATTATAATGATATTATCATATACATGTATGATTCATAGTTATTCAATGATTCGCATTTCATTAATTATTAAAAGATAATCAATGGGACACACGACGTTCTACATGTACACAGTCCGGTAGAGATAGAACATTATCGGGAACTAACACGATATTCTACACAGTCCGGTAGAGATAGAACATTATCGGGAACTAACATGGCGTTCTACACAGTCCGGTAGAGATAGAACATTATCGGGAACTAACACGACGTTCTACATGTACACAGTCCGGTAGAGATAGAACATTATCGGGAACTAACACGGCGTTCTACACAGTCCGGTAGAGATAGAACATTATCGGGAACTAACACGACGTTCTACATGTACAGTCCGGTAGAGATAGAACATTATCGGGAACTAACACGACATTCTACACAGTCCGGTACAGATAGAACATTATCGAGAACTAACACGACGTTCTACATGTACACAGTCCGGTAGAGATAGAACATTATCGGGAACTAACACGACATTCTACACAGTCCGGTAGAGATAGAACATTATCGGGAACTAACATGACGTTCTACATGTACACAGTCCGGTAGAGATAGAACATTATCGGGAACTAACACGATATTCTACACAGTCCGGTAGAGATAGAACATTATCGGGAACTAACACGACATTCTACACAGTCCAGTAGAGATAGAACATTATCGGGAACTAACACGATATTCTACACAGTCCGGTAGAGATAGAACATTATCGGGAACTAACACGACATTCTACACAGTCCGGTAGAGATAGAACATTATCGAGAACTAACACGACGTTCTACATGTACACAGTCCGGTAGAGATAGAACATTATCGGGAACTAACACGATATTCTACACAGTCCGGTAGAGATAGAACATTATCGAGAACTAACACGACGTTCTACATGTACACAGTCCGGTAGAGATAGAACATTATCGGGAACTAACACGGCGTTCTACACAGTCCGGTAGAGATAGAACATTATCGGGAACTAACACGACATTCTACACAGTCCGGTAGAGATATAACATTATCGGGAACTAACACGACATTCTACACAGTCCGGTAGAGATAGAACATTATCGAGAACTAACACGACGTTCTACATGTACACAGTCCGGTAGAGATAGAACATTATCGGGAACTAACACGGCGTTCTACACAGTCCGGTAGAGATAGAACATTATCGGGAACTAACACGACATTCTACACAGTCCGGTAGAGATAGAACATTATCGGGAACTAGCACGATATTCTACACAGTCCGGTAGAGATAGAACATTATCGGGAACTAACACGACATTCTACACAGTCCGGTAGAGATAGAACATTATCGGGAACTAACACGATGTTCTACACAGTCCGGTAGAGATAGAACATTATCGGGAACTAACACGATGTTCTACATGTACACAGTCCGGTAGAGATAGAACATTATCGGGAACTAACACGGCGTTCTACACAGTCCGGTAGAGATAGAACATTATCGGGAACTAACACGACATTCTACACAGTCCGGTAGAGATAGAACATTATCGGGAACTAGCACGATATTCTACACAGTCCGGTAGAGATAGAACATTATCGGGAACTAACACGACATTCTACACAGTCCGGTAGAGATAGAACATTATCGGGAACTAACACGATGTTCTACACAGTCCGGTAGAGATAGAACATTATCGGGAACTAACACGACATTCTACACAGTCCGGTAGAGATAGAACATTATCGGGAACTAACACGATGTTCTACATGTACACAGTCCGGTAGAGATAGAACATTATCGGGAACTAACACGATATTCTACACAGTCCGGTAGAGATAGAACATTATCGAGAACTAACACGACGTTCTACATGTACACAGTCCGGTAGAGATAGAACATTATCGGGAACTAACACGGCGTTCTACACAGTCCGGTAGAGATAGAACATTATCGGGAACTAACACGACATTCTACACAGTCCGGTAGAGATAGAACATTATCGGGAACTAACACGACATTCTACACAGTCCGGTAGAGATAGAACATTATCGGGAACTAACACGATATTCTACACAGTCCGGTAGAGATAGAACATTATCGGGAACTAACACGACGTTCTACACAGTCCGGTAGAGATAGAACATTATCGGGAACTAACACGATGTTCTACATGTACACAGTCCGGTAGAGATAGAACATTATCGGGAACTAACACGATATTCTACACAGTCCGGTAGAGATAGAACATTATCGAGAACTAACACGACGTTCTACATGTACACAGTCCGGTAGAGATAGAACATTATCGGGAACTAACACGGCGTTCTACACAGTCCGGTAGAGATAGAACATTATCGGGAACTAACACGGCGTTCTACACAGTCCGGTAGAGATAAAACATTATCGGCAACTAATTGCAACAAAATGTTTCATAACAGAAAAATGTACCTTGATGCATCAAATGCAAAGACTGCAAATAACCATTCCAAATGTGAGACTTCTTTCACATTCGAAAACTAAATAGATAAATTCGATTTTACTTCGTGAATGTACTACACGTACTTACTGAAAACATGGAAACATAAAACACCCAGTGATTTCGAAATCCATAATAGTTTAATTACTATTCGCACACGTACACAACAACCGCGATGAAAATAACAGACATGGTTATAAAAGCAAACTTTTCTTTCGAGTTTTTCAAATTAATGTTTTTAAATTGCTTAATGAAGATAATTTTTTTTCTTCATAAAGGATGGGCAGAATCTATCGATGAAAAGGCTATCAACGCTTTTTTTTTTTTTTGGTTTTGTGCAAATGCAATATTACATTCCTAAAACATGCTTGATTTCATAATGTAAAGTGCAAACAACCCACATTTTCCAATAAAATACATGAAATGTTTATGAAAAGCACCAGGAATGTTCTGTCTATTATCTTCTATGCACTTTTCATATATATCAGATGTTTCTGGTGTACAGTATGTCAGAGTGATATCCAAGCATCCAGATGTAGTATTCAATATACAGACGTATTCAGGAAGTGTAGATTCAAGATTGCTTACACCATCTTCCGTGGATCTTAGCGGGGCTACAAGGAGAGTTCGGAATTTCATAGAGGGCTATACTAGTATAACGTGGTTCCTTTAGATCCATCAATGTGCAGGATGTTAAACAACAGTACATGCAATCTTGCGTGTTCGCTTTCGACTTGATTTTCGGATTCAAGATGAGGCTACAATAAGGGACAGCTGTTCACAAAAGAATACGATAGGAACAGTCATTGAAAAATCATCTGATGTTAACTAGATTTGTTGTTGTTGTTGGTTGAATCAACCGAAGATTGCATTTCAAAGATAATGATTATTCTTAGGATAATACCTGACTGGTGCCTATCAGAAATCATACTTATATGTAGGTGCAAATCTTTATAATTCATATAGGTGGATATGCTCTTGAATGGAGTGCATTTAAAAGTTCACTGAAAATATAAGCAATAAAAACTTCCATCAAATAGGACCACGTACGGATGGGGAGGTTAATTCCTCTAAGTAGGTTGATGGTTCATTAATCGCCGTAGTCTAGTTGTTAGGTACGGAAGCCGATAGGTACCAGGGTATAGAATTAATATTCATTTAACTGGCGGCCGCCACTTAATTTTTGCCGCGGCTGCCACTTATTATCTGGCGGCTGCCACTTAATCCATCTGGCGATCGCCACTTAATTCATAAATGGCGACTGCTAATTTAGAAAATAACAACAAACAATTTTAATTCAAATTGCTGAGCGATTATTTTGGAAAGATTTAGAATAGTACGCAAACACGTAGCATCGTGTTTCAAAGTGTAGGGACAGTCGGAGGAGAAATTGTCTTCTACAATCGTTGACAAGCAGAAAAGGAACCTAAAAATGTCTCTTTTACCCAAACTTCGTACTCCTAAATTGGAGGGAAGGGTTCCGTTCATCCTTCAATTCATCAGTTCATTCATTATTACGTTTTTACCACTCATTACTACATGTACCACCAAAAGATTGGTATGGGGGCCAATCCGCCAATTAATCTTATTTCACATGTGGAAATAACTTACGTTTGCCTATGGAAATAACAGAAATAAACGTTGTCAAAAAAGTGGAGGATCAGTCCCCTGCTTCTACGTTCTACGCCATATAAATAGTTTAAATTGAGTGGCGGCCGCCATATGAATTATATGGCGGCCGCCAGATAAATTAACTGGCGACAGTCTTATGAATGAAGTGGCGGCCGCCAGTTAATTCATCTGACGGCCGCCACTTAATTCATATGGCGGCCGTCACATAAATTAACTAGCGGCCGCCATATAATAAGTGGCGGCCGCCAGTTATATGAATATCAATTCTATACCCTGGTGCCTATCGGCTTTCGTAGCTGAGTGATTATTTTGGAAAGATTTAGAATAGTACACAAGGAATGAGAGTACCAAACCCCCGCAAATGTAACCCTGACGCAGTTTACCCAAGATTGGGCGGAGGTATAAATGTCTAGGTGTTGCGTGATTGGCTAATATCAAGAGTGAAATTATTCGGAATTGAAAGAAATATTATAGAGGTTCATATTAATTGTGAGGATGAAAAATTATCGCCCAAAGTCGAGAAATGACTTAGGAAATTACCATGGTAGGGGTGTGCTTAAAATGAAGGGTGTGATTTACTGCAGATTGCTATGTATTGTAAAAAAAAAGTACAAATATGGCCTATAAAAGGCACGGGACCCTATATAATTTTTGTCGTTTTTCATCAACACTTGGAATGAACTTTGAAATGTTTGCGGTCATTTGTTTAAAATTAATATAGTTAATTAGTGAGAGGGCCAAAGATTAGCATTGAGGTATATGGGAAATGAATTGGTACTCTTTCCCCACAAACACGTAGGGTCATTTTACTACGGAAGCCGAAAGGTGGCAGAGTATAGAATTAGTATTCATTTTAACTGGCGGTCGCCACTTAATCCATCTAGCGACCGGCACGGCCGCCATATTAATTAGCTGGCGGTCGCCAGCTAATTCATCTGGCCGTCGTCATTTCATCTATGTGGCGGCCGCCACTTAATTTAACTGGCGACCGCCACTTATTATCTGGTGGCTGCCAGTTAATTTATAAGGCGGTCGCCAGACTATAAGTGGCAGTCGCCAGTTAAATTAAGTGGTGACTGCCACATACATAAAATGGCGGCCGCCACATGGATTATAAATTAACTGGCGGCCGACATATTTGACATACTAAACTAACCAGCTTAGCGATTAGATTTGAAAGTACTATACTGCTGGTATTTACATTTTCAATCATGCTTCAAAAGGAAGTCAACCATTTTGGCGAAGCCGTGTCTCCCCCCCCTTAAAACAGAGACTTCTTACATTTATCACGTAGGTGTTGGCATGAGAAATTTAAAAAAAAAGACCAACTGCTACAGTCTGCAGTCATGCATAAGTCTACACTTGTAGCATTTCACCTACAGCTGGTGACTTTTCTAATTAATTAAAAAGTCCCGAAATGGACGTAATATTTATCTGTTGGTTACTCATCTTGAAGAAATTATATCCACGGGCAATTTCATAACGTTATTTAAATACCATTAGTTTAAAAAAAAATCAGCTTCCGAAATGTCGCGTAGAATATGCTATGTTACAAGTTAATATTCGTGGAGTTACATTCTTAAGTCCCGTGAGGATCCGGGATAGAATAGGTCCTCGGTGTCCCTTGCTTGTCGCAAGAGTAGTCAAAAACCGAGGCCCCGTGTCACAGCAGGTGTGTATCGAAAATGATTCCTCCCTGCTCATAGGGCGAAAGCACCAAGTATAGGCCCGAATTTTGCAGCCCTTCACCGGCAATGGTGACGTTTCCATATGAGTTAAAATTTCTCGAGCGGGACGTTAAACAATATAAAATCAATCAGTCATTGTGCATATCATTATATATAATATGTATCATCAAAGTTGTGATTGATTGATCGATGGTGATATGTAAACCACTCATTGAATATTTACAGAGAACATGAATATCACTGATTATTGATTGAAAATCTTAGCCCTAATGAAACATAAAAAAGATCCATGAGAATGGTAAAGTACTTTTATTGCATCATAATATTGCTAGCAGACATACCCTTCCGTCATACAGTGAACCAATAAAATATTGGACAAGTGGAGATGATTTTTAAATCCCCCTTTAAATTTAGTAAAAATTCGTTTTCGACCAATTTTCTTTTCAAATTCATTTATTGTTTAAGAAATCCAAAATTCACAAAAGAGTTACGCTTGATAATCTGCCAAACTGTAGTGGGTTTACAGCGTCCGTGCCTGTTTGTTTCGAAGCGAAAAAAATAAATAAAAATGATACGCCATTGGCACTAAGAATTCAAATTTGAAATTTAAAAAATCCTCAAATGAGACCAAACTACAATATTAGTAAATCTGAGTATTTTGCAAGTTAATGCTGGACATAACAGACTCCTTAATCAAGAAACCTCTCAGAGAAAAGATTTTTATTCGTACAGACGAAACTATTTATTCATTTCTAATGAAGCGGGCGTCGTAGTGCTTGGGACTATAGACAAACCCCACAATTCCCTCCAAAGAAGGTAAGGGTTCCCCTCTCTCGTTTTCTATTTGGTAGCGTTGAACGAGTGACGTCATGAAGAGGAATAACTCCATTTTGGCCATCGATTCTCCCATACACACCCGACGACCTAAATTAATTTTACAAAAGTGAAATATCATACAATGATTGACGTTTTCTCTGTCAGAACGAGGCTTAGTTACTCAAGAATGAAAATATTCACCGAGCCCGGAGGCATACAGTACATCAGACAACGAATTGCAATATATTCTTTGAACCTATTATTTTTCTGCAATTGTAATTCGAATACAACCAATTCTAAACCTTTTTACAGTAAAAATCTCCCATTTCCAGGAACATAAAAATCCATACATACCCAGCGAAAATGAGCCTATCTTATCTGTTCCAAAAAGTTGCCCATGTTCATCAATGAATCGGTCAGGTTTAAAGGTAAGGGGGTCAGAAAATGACTCAGGATCCACATTTATTGAATATAGATCTATATATAGTGTTGCACTTTTAGGAATTACATATCCGTTGAGCTCTACGTCATGTTTCACGGCGTGTGGTGCAGTGGTAGGAGCTACATTTCCGAGTCTCAGGATCTCAAAGCAGACGGCCTCACAGTAAGGAAGTTCCGGTTTGTCCTCTAGTGTTGGAAACCTTCCGGAAGTGATAACGCTGTTGATTTCTTTCCGCATGCGACTCTGTACCTCTGGGTTGTGCATCAGGAATACAATTCCCCATCGAATTGCTGTGGATGTAGTTTCCATACCAGCGGCAAAGAACTCTGAGATCATGACCAGAAGCTGTTTGTCTACATTTGTCAGTAAGAAATAAAAATATGAATTTCAGGGGATCTAAAAATTTCCACATTATAACAATTTAATAATCATATATAGCACATATAATTTTCTTCTAATTATAATTGTGAAAATGATGCACTAGCTAAGATATTTAGAGAAATTTATGCTGATTTTAAAACTTTGAGAAGTGTTGACATATACAAATGTATATGTAAATTGAGATTAGATTATGACAGGCTAAATCACTTAAAAGGTTACGAATATTTTTGGCATTGCTAACTACCTTCATCATCCGATAAAATGACAAAGGAAAAACCCAAAACCTATGGTTTTTTTTTTAAATCTTGTATTTATTGCCACAACCTGTTGTCGAACTTATGCTTCTATTTCCGAAACAAACACTATCTAACAGTATGATCACACTTAAATTGAAAAAAAAAATGAGGAAAATTAGAGTAAGGTTGAAATTCATATCCCTTCTGGTAGCCATTGCAGATAACACTGGTCGCAAAAAATAAACCTCATAATATTTCTTCACGATTGAATAAAGAAGTGAAGATAATAAACAGTAATCAATCTCATACGTATTACAAATAATACAAATCTAAGAGTAGGGCAAGCACGTGCACGTTTGGATATTTCTTCAAATAACATTCATAATGGAGCTCTTTTTATACCTTGTTCTCTCTTACAGAAGTAGGACTCATTAAAAATGATTTCTTATTCACCAAAAGCGCTACATGTTCAAATGAATTAATGTAACAGAGATTAGCTTACCTGTAAACGTGTTGTTCTCAGATGAACCATTGTGCTTTTTCTGTTCTTGCAGGAAACAGTCAATAAAATCTCGAATGTTATTTTCATCAAACGTCGATCGATGCTCGTCCAATATGTTGTTTAAAATTTCATGTATTCTATCAAATCGTCGTCTGAAGTCTTTATAGGCGAATAGGTCC
This sequence comes from Ostrea edulis, assembly GCF_947568905.1. Taxonomy (NCBI): domain Eukaryota; kingdom Metazoa; phylum Mollusca; class Bivalvia; order Ostreida; family Ostreidae; genus Ostrea; species Ostrea edulis. The sequence continues at coordinate 35,615,600 of NC_079170.1, forward strand.
CCGGGCAAATACTTCAAAAATGGAAAGAGGTTGATCGGCGACTGCATGGGAATAGTGAGGAAAAATTTGTTCCACAGTTGGAAAAGTTCGGTGAAGGTTGGGTCTGCAAACTCAAACCTCTTACCGAAAACCAGCACAGATATAACATTCGCGATGCTGTTAGATATCAGTGGTTTGATATCAAAAGGTTTTCCTTCATATCTATCGATTTCTGCATGGAAATATTCGACTTCCTCAATTATTCGCGTTTGTAGATTCCTCTTTCCAAATCCGAAACTTCTCAAAGACGCTACACCGAAAGCTCTCCGTTCTTTCCACGGTGTTCCCGCACTTGCGAACACACCTGTAATAGAACGAAATAAAGAAGACCTTGTCTTGTTTTAATTTTATGTTTTAATCTAATGGTCGACATTCTAAAAATGAAGTGTTTCTGCTCTTCTATGGCTTACAAATTCGGCCCTTTTCTGTAAAATATCAAAAAGACATTGTAAACACTTACCACAATTTTCAAATACTTCTGATCCGAGAAAAAAATAAGGTTTTTCTCCTAATATATCCCCCTTTTTGATAAGAAATTCACGAGTTGTCCTGTGTCCTCCGATAAAGATTATGTGATGGTGAAAAAGTCTTATGCTGAAGACATCTCCGTATTGATCGTGGAATTTCCTTGAACACATGGAAACAAATTTTGAATATATATAAAACTCTAAACACTTTCCAGAAATATTTCGATCGTGTTACCGGTCTTCTTCAGTCGTGTTTTTCTGCCCTAGAATACATACACAAAAAGTACTATGACGTCACAGTAAGTACTATGTGTATACATATATACTTTATATAGTGCCACATATCATACCGTGTAAAGCTCGGATAGGCCTTCGGCCCGTCCGCGAAGCAAGGTTCTAAAGGTAACACGTATGTAAAAGAAAAAAAACCATGAGAAAATCAGCAAAAGAATACAGATAATCTCTACATACGTTCACTGAACATATTGTGATCCTTAAATATGATTTAATTATCACTTGGGACACGCCAATGACCATTTCATGCTTCACTCGGTCCAACGGTCACACCGTATACGTATCAAAATCTATTTCAATTAGCTATTTTGTTCTTTTTTTTTTTTTTTTTTTTTTTTTTTTTACAACTTTTTAATTTAATTCTTTTATTTTTACCGTAAATGCCTGATGTTCGTGGAGCCTTATCGAAAAACCGCATTGTCAACATCTACTAGAATAACTATAATTATAATCTGTCTGTATTACCTCAGTACGGTTAACATGTCTTCAGTTTTGAGGGCGGTGAGATTTCCTAACAGCGGTACACCTGGTGGACCTGGGGGTATATTTTTCCTGCTTCGTGACAGGTATGCAATCAGCAGAATCATGGCCGGGATTACAAGCAGGATAACCGAAGCGTCCATCGTCCGATGCCTGGAAGTTCTAACGTGTGTATGCAAATAATCTTAAATATGAAAAACAAATCAGGACATCATTCCATTTGTTTCCACTGTTTACACGTTATGAAAGCTCGTTCACCAACGTGATTGGATTGAATTATACTTTACCATTCAAAACAAAACCCAGAAAAAAATACTATTTTGTCAAGTGAAAATCAGATATTAGCTGGTATACATATATTTACTTACTTCGTCTGTCGAATTTCACTTTGAACTTGAAAGTCCGTGTTAATCACTTATCAGATGTGTTCATGAACCCTCTGAATGAAAGCCCACACCGTTCCAGATGTACATTATTATAGATCTGAATATTTCAAAACACTGTCTGTGCTCGTGAACAATGGATTTTACCTGTAGGTAAACTTATTCATCAATCACAAGTAATACAAAAATTAAAATCTAACCAAATCTTTAACAGGCATGTGATGAGATTTACGATGAATAGGAGTCAGCATAAAGGGATCATTATCTGAGAAGTCAAAAACAGTAGGTTTAATGTTTCCTTTGGCCTCTAAATTTTTTTTGGCCTCAACCAAAATATTTTTTTAAATTCAAAATTTTGATTGATTTTATTGATTTATTATTGATTTTAGCTTTTCAAAGTCATAGCATATAAGTGATATGCTTCTGTTGTTTTGTAAATGTGCACTTTAAAATAATCATGAACTACCACCAATCTGATTGATTTTATTGAATATCTATTGATCAGTTTATTGAATAAATCATTTTCTTTTCCCTTCATATTTGTATGTACTAGTACACACCAAAACAGACTGCACAACTAATGAAACAATTGGCATATTGATTTTGTTTCAGAATTATGATTAATTTCATTGATTTATTATTGGTTTTAGTTTTTCAAAGTTGTAGAAATAAAATTATATATGTACATTAGAATAAACATGAAATACTACGAATCTGATTGATTTTATTGATTATCTATTAATTAGTTTATTGACAAAATTATTTGCTTTTCCTTCCTAACTTATGTACTAGTACACCAAAAAGTATACTGATGAAATGATTGATTTATTGATATATTTTGTATTAAATAGAATTCAATTTGATATCAATTTACATATTATGAAAGTGTTACAATTGTGTTGTCATTATAATGAATTCGATTTTAAGAGCAGTGCACATTCAGAACAAAGCATGTGGTCTTAATGTTTTCAATGTGCAGATACCACGCATTTAGTGTTACATGTTTGATTTCCAATGCATGATAAATGACATTTTAAAAAAATCAAAATAAACACAGTGAAGTGTTTGCTAGCATAATGATAATAGCCAATGAACTAAGGATTTTAGATTTCCTTAAATTTGTATTTTAGTGTTCATTTATCTATACTTTACGTAGAATGAACAATATAGATTAAAACGGATATAATGTATTATAAATATTGCTTTCTTGATTTTATAATTAAGTTTCAATATTCATTGCAAAAGTAACAAGTTCCCATGCTCTGAAGGCCTGCCCTGTCAGGATAAAGGGAATATCTATCACCATATTAAAGGATGGTGATGAAAACTTTTGCTGAAGTTGGAAATTCCATTATACAGAAACAATGGAGCAGTCCAACATTTGCAAATAGGGTGTGTTTGATACAACAAAAATATTTTAATTAGTAACTCATCTTATGATTGTGCCTAAACTAAATACGGTATACAAAATTGTCTGTCTGAATTTTCAAAATTGTGAATTTTTTTCTGGTTTTGTGATAAAGCAACAGTAAAACAGAACAAATTACAATTATTAAATTAAATCTGTCAACCGGCCCTCTTCTTATCAAAGCCTGCATTAGTTAACCAAAAAAAAAAAAAAAAAAAAATCGTTTGTACCTCTATCTAACCACTGCAGCAGCTATATCTAAGCAAATATCAGATACATGTAATGCTCATAATATTGTCTTATAATGGAGAAAAAAAGTGTATGCATCTAGAAGTTCACAAAGTGCAGCTTTAATTTTGTTCTTAATGTTTTAGACTGTCATCAAAATCATCTTTCATTCTGATAATTATTGAAAATAAACGTTCGGTGCAGAGCTGTGTGACATTTCAAACCATATATCATAGATTAACCTCAACCTTGACTTCCTGTCAAAACCGGTGCTGTAGAACTGATATCCCATTACAGTACAAGTGTCACATGTTTATTTCAAATAGTTTAAACAGATATGAACATCCTTAATTCATCAAAAGTTGTAGTTTCAATCTGTATGATTTATGGTAGTATTTTTATTCCTAGATATAAAACTCATTGTTCTCATCAATGAGAGCGATTAAGGCGGTACACTATACTTTGCAGTATGTGAAGTGTGATGATTCATCATTAAACTAGTGTGAATTTGTTTTTTTAAATTCATTATCAATAAGTGAAGTGGATCATTAGTAAAATGAGAGTTTCAATGTGCATATTTACAAAACAATACAAACATATAATTTATGTTCAACAAATATAAAAAATCAAAACCAATAATAAAACAATGAAATCAATAATAATTCTGAAAAAATCAATAAGCCAATTATTTCATTAGTTCCGTATACTTTTTCGGTGTGTACTAGTACATATGTTAGGAAGGGAAAAATTATTTAATCAATAAACTCATCAATAGATATTCAATAAAATCAATCAGATTGGTGGTACTTCATGGTTATTTTAATGTGCACATTCAAAAAATAACACAAACATATCATTCATGTTCAACAATTTTGAAAAAACAAAACCAATAATAAATCAATGAAATCACTCATAATTCTGGGGAAAAAATCACTATGCCAATCTTTCATTAGTTGTGTATACGTTTTCTGGTGTATACTAGTGCATACAGATATGAAGGGAAAAGAAAATGATTTGATCAATAAACTGATCAATAGATATTCGATAAAATCAATCAGATTGGTGGTAGTTCATGATTATTTTAAAGTGCACATTTACAAAACAAAAGAAACATGTCATTTATGTGCTATGGCTTTGAAAAACTAAAACCAATAATAAATAAAAAAAAATCAATCAAAACTTTGAATTAAAATTTTTTTTTTGGGAGGCCAAAAAAATTTTTAGAGGCCAAATTTGAGGCCAGGCTAACTTTTGAGGCCAGGCCAAAATTTGGAATGGAGCACATTATTAGAGGCCAAAATTGGGGTCAGGCCAATTTTGAGGCCAGGCCAATGCGACCAGGCCAGGTTTGATAGTATGCCGTTTATCACAGGACTGGCTAATTGTAACAGCGTTGTAGGTAAAGAAAATAACTCCTGTGTGGGTTCAGGGAATTTAATACCACAGTGCGGGATATTATAATATACATATGCACAACCCAGAAATGCACGAGAAATTAATTATGATATCACAAAGAACATTAACTAGCAATTGACAATATTATGTAAATGACTTCAATCAAGATACAGTATTACTTATACCAACATTACAATTAAGGGGGATAACAATTAAAGTTACATATACTGGTTAGTACAGATAGTCATAAATTACATAATCATTAAAACTGACATCATATTGTGAATGTGTACATGGACTCTGTAATTTAGTAATTACAAATACAGTGTTTCGAAAAATACTTGCACTTTGAAGTCGAACTCAATTTTTTTTAACAATCAATGAAATACTCAATGATCAACTGATAATCGAATGATTATAAAAGACAATGTACCGTGGTAGATTCTCTGCTTTACTTTTGATAAATATACATAATTGATCAATGCAATCAATAAACTCGATACATGTAATAGAAATAGAAAAAAAAAAATCTCTTTGTGTCCAGCTTGTCATTCAGCTACTAGTGAATTTCATTAAATTTGCAAATATATAGACTGGATATAATTTGCTGACATTTAGCAATGAAGATGATTAGTAATGAATTAATTCCAAAAATTAAGAAACATCTATTTTACAATGCCTCCGTCGAGATCTGAAAATGTAGTCTTTCCTCTCTCAAAACAAGAAAAAGAGTGTTCAACTTTGGCGGTGAGAAAGAATGACCACAACAGGAAAACCAACCAAAAGCAATTTCACAAAACACAACCAGTGAAGTTCAAGAACACTATTTGACCTTTGACATACGTCTTAAGGTGATTACTACTTATTTGATTAGGTTTATGCAAGGTAAGTGTTGAAGAAATAAAGAGTGAATCTAAGTGTTTTAAAATATAAAATACATTTAAGCATAAACTTTGTCAAGCACAAATCAAATACAAAATTTATTTCTTAATCCAAAAACTCGATTGATTGATTGTATCTTGTTTAATGTCCCTCTCAAAATTTGTTCACTCATATGGAGACGTCACCAAAGCCGGTGGACGGCTTCAAGCTCGGCACTTTGGGCCATTGAACAGTGAGGTTTCTTTAGCGTGCCACACCTACTGTGACACGGGGTATTCGTTTTTAAGGTGATCTCCGAGGACCAGAGACATTCACACCTGATGCTGAGTGTTTTGCGATGGAACTGTCACTACCTGTTTTAACGACTTTAGTCTGTGTCGTGGCCGGGATTCGAATCCCGACCTTCCGGATGCGGGGCGATTAAAAACTCGAAACCGGATCGAAACCAAAAAAGTCCTGTTCGATCATGTTTCTATAATTCTGACTTCAGTTTGTGATAGAAGTAATCCTTTATCTAGAATTTTAATGTAAGGCGTAGTAGAAAGTAAGAAATGAGGAAAGCATTATATTTGGGAACGTTTGCATAGTTAGCATTGGAGATTATATAAAACAGTGACCCTGACCTTTTGATTCCAAATAAAGCTAGTAATTTGAATGCTGATTTATTGAACAACTATTTGACTGATGATCCACAATGTTTGCATTGTGGCTACGAATTGGAAAGAAATGTACATTGTTTTCTCGAATGTCCAACATATATTAAGCAATTTCGTGACATTGGTATCCCTTTTCAGATGATACATAACCTAAATAGTATTTCAGAGTATTTATATGATTTGAATTGCAAAATTGTTTCTTATGTTCATAACTACAATAAATTTCCTAAGCGCTTTTTTTTACATGTTAATTTCTGCACCATTTTTTCTCTTCTCTCTTTTCGTTTCTTCTAACGGGCTGGATTGATCTATATTATATGTATGTGTGTCAATTTAGGTGGATGGTTTTGTAAATGTATATGTACGTGTGTAGAACATGCTGATCTATAAAAAAAAAAACACCATCGGAAACCCATGGCCATTCGCACTTCTTTTACAGGTAACAGAAGTGTGACCGACCGTGGGTTTCCGACGATGTAAAACATCATTTCATAGCAAAATTCAGAAAAATACTCATATTACACCGTGCACAACGTCACAATCGAGGAGTCGTCACTGTGGCTCACAAAGGCTTGACTCCGAAGCGGAGCAAACGCATTATCACCGAGTATGAGATCGATTTTCTCATAAAATACACACTATTTCTGCAAAGATCATATTGCATAGAGTGTCGTAAATATATCTTGCTCAATCAATTCAGAAGCCCGTACTTACCTCAAACACTTCGTTCGTGTTTCACAAGTAACTCTACAATGTTGAAATTGATGATTTAAACCCATGCATTTCGGTCATTTCATCTCTCTGCCTACTTAATTTGTTTGATAGAGAGTATGTATATCCCGGTACCATGATTGTTGATGAGTATATCGCCCTTTTTCTTACAATTCATATGTAATTTGCACAAAGTCGTACCGATTTGTAATGTGTCGCACGAGGGCTATAATCTGGCATCCCGCGAGGACTATGTTTTTTACTGTATTGTGAGGCTTTAAAGTTTGACTTTTGAGCTTCTATTTAAACATGGATTTTATTATGATCCTTATGATATAACATATGTGTCAGTTTGTCAGTTTCAGAATAAAATATGATGCGAAATCTTTCCATGAGTATGATGAAAAAGTGGGCTATCCGCAAAACTATAACTTATAAGCCACATACTGTACCTACATGTAACCATCGACTCCATGTCCTGTACACAAATCTCCCTCATCTGTTAAAAAGCATAGTCGTTCACCCTTGAAAGGACTAACGCCAACAATAAAAAAATATATATACCAAGTATACATGTACCCACACCTTAACGAATCATTCCTAATATTATCAATCTCTTCGTGATGAAACAAATCATTGTCAACCGCAAAACAATATCTCTTTACTTTTTCCCATCGCCAACTGAATATATACCCTGCAAAAATAAAACCGGATACACGTATATACACTGTACATATCGTTAGTGTATGTTAGCATCTAGTCATTTGTGTGGGAAAGACAAGTTTATCACCTTTACTGGACTTCTTTATTACATCCACATTCTCTAAAGATAGTTGGGTATATTGTTATTATCCTGATCTGTCAGTCACACTTTCTTCTTCCTCAGACACCTCTTATTTGGAATATAAAAGGCGGTGTCCTCTAGATGTGCAATAAACATTCGGAATTTTCATTTTTATCCTGGGGCAAATGGTGTGTGTGTGTGTGTGTGTGTGTGTGTGTGTGTGTGTGTGTGTGTGTGTGTCCGGGCTAGAATAGTCGTCAGTACCCTATGTCTGTCGTAAAAGGCGACTAAATGGGGCGGTCCTTCAGATAAGACCGCGAAAACCGAGGCCCCGTGTCACAGCAAGTGTAGCACGATAAAGATTCCTCCCTGCTCAAAGGCCGTAAGCGCTGCACATAGGCCTAAATTTTGCAACCCTTCACCGGCAATGGTGACGTCTCCATATGAGTGGAAAATTCTAGAGAGGGACGTTGAATATAAACTCAATCAATCTTTTTCCTTTGAGGGGTAAAAAGGGGTGGAAAAACGATGAACAAAACCTGGTGCTCAGTGCAGCAAGAAAATTTATTTACAATAGGGGTTGTAATTTCAACCATTTTAAAGATATTTGAATAGACAGTTGTTGAGAGTTGGGATGATCCCTGGATACTTGCCCATCAGAAATTTTAATGCATCGTGATATATGAGGCAGAGATATACATGTATATGGTTTAGGGGCCAGGCCGTCAATTGTTTTAAATATATTTCAACAATTATGAAATAGGGTTTCATAGGTGGATCCAGGAATTGTGAAAGGTGGGGTGTAGCACTTCATCTTTTAGCTACTTTTCACAATCTCCACCCCACCCGATTGACACCTTTTGCTTGTGTACTTAACATCTTAGGGGGATCTTGAGACAGTTTATACATAAGAATGTTTGTTAATTTACTATATGTTTTCCGAGTTATAGTAATTGTTATCGCTATACTCAGATCTGATTTTGAATTTGTTTTTGAAAAAAGGCTGATTTAAAGATTACTCCCGATAAGCCAGGAGTCTGCGGTAAATGGTGCAAAATTCTGCATTCTAAGCATTCCCTGGCACTTCTTTTTCCCTTTTAAATTGTCTGCTTCTTAAACAAAACTTTTATGTTACTTACATATTTTTTTTTTTTTTTTTTTTTTTTTAGAATTTTTGTATCTAACAAAAATATCGTAAATAATGTTTCGTCTTATTTATCGTATAAGTAAATGATATACTGGTGTTGATAAATTTGAATGATGCAATTACATGTAAGTATCCACCTTTCATATCATTTTAACTCAAAGTGTCGTTAAAATTGAATAACTTAAAGTTTTTGGTCCGAAAAGGGGGGGGGCAGGACTCCTTGGACCGCCCCTCTGGATCCGCCCTTGGGTTTTGGATGATCCCTGAGCACTTACCTAACAATATACCTAATGCATCTTGACATATGCAGCAATTATATATACTTAACGGTACATGTATATGGTATAGGATATGAAAAGGTGATAATAACGAACAGTGATCAATCTCATAACTCCTATGGGGAATACAAAATTCAGAGTTGGCAAACAAGGACCCGTGTTATATGGTAACTTTTGCAATAAACAGTAAACAAAGCACGCATTACTTATTTGGTAGTTATACAAGTACGACGGAGTCTATGTTGTCACATTGTAGTATTTATATAAGGTGATGGTGTCTCGTGGAGATTCGGATTAGAATAGGTCCTCAGTAACCCTTGCTTGTCGTAAAAGGCGCCTAAATGGAGAGGGTCCTTCCGGACGAGACCGCAAAATAAAAACTAAGGTCCCGTGTCGCAGCAAGTGTGACACGATAAAGCTCCCTCCCTGCCCAAAGGCCGTACCCGCCGATCATAGGCCAACATTTTGCAGCCCTTCACGGACAATGGTGAAGTCTCCATATTAGTGAAAAATTCTCGAGAGTTACGTTAAACAAGATACAATTAATCATGTAAGGAGATGGGGGATAACTAAAGTAGTCATAGTGCCATAGTAACCCTGGGAACCAATATTAGCATTTTCAAGAAGCATTGCAATGCTACTAATATATGTTACAGTATGTAAAAATCAAAAGAATTCATTGGTTATTTATATCTCGGGGGAGGGGTGAAAGTATGTCTAATATGGAGAATAATTGGTTTCTAAAATGAGCTAAGCTACTAATAAGCAGCCGTGCTTTTAGTTCACATGGAAGTTCATGGAGATTTTAATGTAAACCATCAATTATGTAATGCATGCCTTATATTATCTTTAATGTAAAATTTGTACCATTCCCCTTATTGTATCAATTTTAAACACTATCTGAAAAATCTGTACTAATTGTTACGGAAGGTTGATAAAGGGGATTACTATGACAACCGTAGCATAATATTTACCATGAAAGTCTTATATGATAGTTTCATAATGAGTTGCAGCTACTATTGACTACGACACGAGTATGTAAAAAATCAAAAATATATATAGATTCATCAATTTTCAATGACCCATGCAGTCACTACCTTAATTATCTCTGGAAACATTTTAAAATATGATGAAAATAATTGATTTTGTTGAATCTTGAAATATATAAGTGCTTTTGAGTAAGTTCAATAGTTGGAAAAGCTGAAGATATTTTGTGGGATGTTTAGTTATTTGTCTTTATGCATTGTTATTACTTTTTATTTCAATTCTGTTTGCTCCAAAGCCTTATCCATCATTTCTAATATGAATTCATAATCTCCTTCTGCTGTAACTGACCCAGTGAACAACAGCAATGTGTCTCATCTATGGCAGAGCACCAGATGCATGCTTGGAAATAATGGATGACCTCCATAGACCTTTAATTTAGAATGTTTAATTGATCAAATCTTGTAATAGAACAAGCAAATTAGTTTCAGGTCACACTATTTAGTTTCAGGAGGTCTTTTAAGTTTACTAAGCAACAACTAGAAGTATTTTTTTTTTCATGTTCACTTTCCTTAAGGTACACAACGTATTCCATGTATAACGAAAGGATATTGAACAATTTTGAAGGATTTAAATCAACTAAATGTTTATTGTTAAATAATGATGAAATTGAAGTAGATGGAATTCACATGACTGGTAAATGATTAGAAACCGACCTTTTTGCACTTGAGACTTTTTTGAAGAGTTATCTGCCCTTTCTGAAAATAAGGAAAATCTAACTTTCTAGAAATGTGTGTGGTGAATGATTACTTTTATTTCATATAAAGAGAAAGTATATGTAACTTTCTACCAAGAGATTTGTATAAAGATATAATTTCTTTGAAAAATAATTTAATAAAACACGCTCTTCCCATACACTTCAATGTAAAATTCTAGGTGAAATGAATCGAGCAGGAATTTTTTTTTGAAATATCCTATGGTGGTTTATTTTCCTTGGATGAACCTACAAAATGCTATCATGATTACAAAAATCTCACAATCCATTACCTAGATATGGAATATCGTTTTACATCGAATCTTCATCTTTCATTGAATACCTTACATGTAAGTAGTTTCCAGACTTTGTTTAATATACAATTTTTATAGACTATGCAATTGGCACTTAAAAATAAAGCGTTATCATGCCTCAATTTATATGCGTATATCTTACATATAAAGCGGATGCTTACTCCTGGGCATGATCCATCTAACCATACCTCTAACTCTTCCAGGGTTCCGTGTTTGTCCTCTCAACTTTGAATTCTTGATGGGATTTACGATATTGATCACTGTTAATTTCATCTTCTTTCTTCTTTCATAGAGCCAAAATTCATGATTATATACTTGTACTGTAGAAAGGAATAATTTTAATGTCAATTATGCATTTTTAATTTTACATTACCACGGTAACATCAATTAGAACTAGAAACCTTAAGTAACATATATATGCCGGTTTTGTCATTGAAATTGCGTTACTACGTATGACAGATAACTCGTGCATCCTCGACATGGGTGCACTCAGCATAACCAATATTCAAAGATGGGTGTTTACTCTGCGCTAATGAGGTTTCACTTCCTGCGCACTGTAGGCTTCTTAACCAGATGACACCAATTCCTCCGGTAGGAGGAGTTCCATCAAGTGCTTGTGAAGGCCTGAAGGCAAAATATGGAGTTACTCAGACATCAACATATACATATTGCACCTGAAACTTTATTCTTAAAATCCAACAATCCTATTCATTATTATCCCAATTATCATCACACACTGTCCCCCAACCTTCTCCAAAATTTACTTCTACTCTCCCGTTCATCGATGAAGATCCGCCATGCAGCCAAACGTACGTCCACTGAAATTTAATGCACAGCATACATTAGTCTGTTTTATTCTTAGAAATGCGCGATAAGAATCTAACTTGTTGACATTGTGGAGAAATTTCTCATATATATAATTATGCACTTCGATAGCCGAGTTTTGCACTCAGGAGACTCGTGATAAATTCTTAATTCTGGCAGCCGATCAAATCTTACACGTTTAATATAGGTATATGTAATGCCTGTCCCATCACCAGACGTCGGATATTACAATTGAATGTCTATAGTGTCTTTCGAATATGACTATTAAAACGAAAATTCCGTGTCGCTGTAGGCGTTGACATGATACATAATCTTCACTGTTATGAGCAAAGAGTCCCTCCCATACGTTCTGAGACATTTCAAATACAGTCGGTGACATCTAAAAATTTTCGATTTAGATTTCAAACAGACAATCAATCCACCAATCATAAAGCACGACCAAACCGATTTCGAGTTGTTTTACATACACAAATTAATATCAAAACCAAACATTTCATATCACATGTACTAAGTACTCTAAATTTTTTTATATTGAACTCGATGGTGATGAGAAAAAATTGAGATGACATGGGTGTTCGAGATATTGAGGTTAAAACACATACAGAAAATGTAGTTGGGACTTCCAACTCATTTTATTGTATCCACGGTATTCGAAATATCGATGTTCGAAAATACTTTGGTTTAACTTGTAAATACACTTACTACACGCGACTCCAGCATCATTCTTATGTTCATAAAGAGGATTGAGATCGATAGAATGGCGTGTGCTTTCATAGTGGGAATTTTCCCTTCCATTGCATTGTAAATCATACAGACTCATATCAATGTGTCCTGTTCCTCTCCCAAAGTTATAGCGGGATGTACCGAGAATAGCAGCAGCACTTCTCCTAAAAATACGAATATGTAGATCCAATTACGTCTGTATCACAGTACTTGTTCTGTGTGTACGATTTGAAAAAAAACAAACAAAAAAAACAACACCAACATTTAGATGCATTGAATATCCATCGACCTATCATCCATTATGACACCGAGTTGACAGTTTTGTAATCTCCGGTTTAACGAAGTTTAGATATTATCAGCATTTACGTAAACTTCAAAGTTTTAAAAGTTGAATATACTCTGAATACTAAGGATATGGCTGATCTGAATATATGAACATATATAGCATGTACATGTAATACTTACGTTGGATACGACACACAACCTGGGCAGCCCTGTCGTCAAATGTTGGACCAGAACGCATATTACCGGGAACTGTGGCCCATGAACCGTTATAGGACACCTCCACTCTACCAATCCACGACGTTGGTGCACCAACTAATCTGATTCTACCTATAAGTCAAATTGCCGCGCAGTTGTTTTAAATTCATTTTACCTTGAATGTACTTATAGTCTAGTTTATACATACATATGCAATTTTTTCCGCAGTTGGAAATTTAATACAAAATTTTATTTAGCTCTTTAAAGCCCACTGTGTTAGTAAATATGACCACATGTCCCAGTGTAGAAAATATGATTGCAATGTGATTAGTAAAACAGTTTTTCGCACTTGCCGTCGATGCTTCTTGGTTAGAATGATGACTCAATAAAGTGATATTGAAAATATTAATTTGGCGCATGTTTTAATGAAGCAAGTCTTAACGGTGCTTCGCGATGATTGAATATAAATTGAAATTTAAGGTTTTTTATGGAACAAATTATTCCTACCTGGGATGATTTTGTCATACTCTTACGCTAGTACACGTTCCGAAGTATTTTTCCATAGTACATCCATGGACGCTTCATGATTAGATATCTGTGGTACTGAAGTCGATAACGAGGCAAGCCGTTGGTCAATAGCATTTAGCTTTGCTTTTGAGGCTTTTTCATTCAAGGCGAAAGTAAATTGTCGTACAGAATGTTCAACATTGTGCAGTTTAGATAAAATATCAGTGAAATTCCCATTATTCAAGGAGTGTTGCCGGTCGCTCAATACATTTTCAATGGTAAATTTCAAAACTGCTATTTCCGAATGAAGTTTGTTGATTTCATTAGAGCTACTGATATTTGTTAAGGCGTTTATTTGATTGGCTTGATGTAACAACATTGCCGATTGGTTGGTGACGACACCTTGCAAAACGTTCATGCCATTCTTCATCTGCATCACTTCTTGCATGAGAAAAATGAGAGTCCCTGGACGAGGTGCTGCTGTAGTCTGTGGATGGTTTGCGATGTTCTCCAAAAGGATGCACTGAACTACTATCATATTTACAGCGACAACACAGAATATTCGACCGATGATTTCCATTTTGTCTTTTACTATAACTATGTGTTGATCAAGAAACTACCGCTTAAATATTTTTTTTTTATCTAAGGGTGTTTACAAAGCCATCCTATGAATATGAAATATGATAAGTAGAGGGTCTTCAATTTGGGAAAAACAAATATACGGTGACGAAAATGATTATTGAATTAGGTTAATGTTGATACTATCAATACTATTTGGGCTTTTAAGACTTGACAACAAAGATATGTATCAAACTTTTACCATTTTATGACAATTCCCACTCTCTTTATCTTACTGGAAATTAAATTTTATTTCCCCAACGTAACCGTTTGTAAATACATGTACCTTAGTACAGGCTACTAGTACTTGCCCCATCTATCATGCGCTTCTTTTATTTGCTGATCCTATTGGTGTTATGATAAGAAGAGGAATTCTCTTTTACGATAGTTTACACGCTTAGGGATGAGAGCAAAACTTCAATGTCTGACAAAAAAAAAAAAAACCCACCACAACCACCCCCCCCCCAAAAAAAAACCCCAACTACATGCACATAATTTTCACCAAGACCCACCCCACCTTGTCTTTTTTTCTATTAAAGTGTAATCGATGTCGGATGACAGAAACTCACGCATGGTTTTACTCTCTCTCCCCTTAACTATTTAAATCTAGATTTTTATCCAACATCGATCTTTTGACCTCGCCCCTTACACTGATGATAGACGCTCTACATTAGTTAGACTAAATCAGAGGGGCCATCTAGCAATTTGAGGCGACCACTGGTAATTAGACAAGAAATTCAAGGATGTTCGGGGTTTCCAACTGATCCACAACCGGTATAATTGTAACAATAGTGATTGTTTATTACATTATGCCAAATTTCCTTTCAGTGTCAATCACATTCAACAGCTTGCATTTATAAACTGAGGTACAAAGTATTAAAGAATGATAAATGCTTGCGGACAATTATTACATGCAATACATATCACAGGAATTATTTTCTATTAGATTACGCCTTCACATATTCTGTACTTAAACCAAAAATTGACTAATTAAAATGCACTTTATTTGACATAAAAACAGATGTTGATGTATAGTTTTTGGTAAAGGACATTTCAAAATGAAATGAAATTTGTACACCACTGATATTCATTCTTTTGATAAATATTTATAGGTGAGATGAATTGTTTGATTTCAATAAATGTAAGAAGATTCCAGATCTTATTTTCCATTTTTGTTTACATTGTGAAAAACTGCTGCCTGTACCCCGTGTATGCATTGGTGCTATATTGCTCGAATCAATTAGCACATCTGCACGCTCTTTTCTATATTTTAGATCATTACTTATTCCGAAATATTTAAATTAATTAAATATTTGCACAAAGAGTGTGTTGTAACAGAGGAAATAAGCTTGCAAACCTGATTGATCTTCTGAAGATGTTGGTCTTGTGTCACACGTTGCTATTTCACATCACGAAGTTTAACATGCAACACAATACCACGAGTTTCAAATAACCTTATAACTTTCTTCTAATCTTGAAGATTATGTCAAGATACACTCGTAATTACTATGAAAAATGAAGATAACGAACATAATTCATCTTGGACATTATGTCAGGATACGCTCGTAAGTATTACATGTATGAAAAGTGAAGATAACGAACAGTGATCTATCGCATAACTTCTATAAGGAATTTAAGATACTTTGAATAAAGAGTTGGGCAAATACAGACCACTGGGCATACCAGAGGTGGGATTAGGTGCCTAGGACAAGTATGTACACCCTGTCTACCGGTTACACCTGCCATGAAACCTATGTTTTGATCAGGTAAACAGAGTAATCCGTAGACAAAATCAGTGTGCAAAGAACGGCCTAAAGATCAGTATGAAACACGTCAGACAACATTTGACCAAATGATAGGTTGTATTGACGAACTACATCGTTATAACGACCGTAGAACTTGCGAAATGCTGACTTTAAAGGAGACTGATGATACCCCTTTATAATCAACTCGTTTGTCAGTAGCCTGCCTTGATTTAAAAACTGCAGAACAAGCTCTTGCGCAACGAATTAGTTGATAGATATAAACACCATATGTATGTGCTAATTGAATATTAAATATATGAAGTTGACGATGGAGAAGCTGAAATCATCCCATTTGTGACAAAGTTGAGTTCTCAGTTTGTCGCTAATGTTCGTTTTCAATAAGTTATTTAAGTAAAAAGAATGTGTTGAGGACTCTGTGGTCTCTTTTTTCACAGGGATATATCGAATCGACTTTTGAGTGAAATAGATAAAACATCGTCGATACCTCTAAATGTCAAGTTGAAAAGATTTTTTCTTTTCATTTAGAACATTCAGAATATACTCTGCTTCATAAGGGCATAAAACAGGTCAACTATCAAAGGAGAACAATTCGTGCCCATGGAAATTGAAACATACTGTTTGAAGACCTTATCGCCAACGACTACAAATATATGTCAATTAGGAACTCTAGTATATTTTTATTGCAACTTTAAAGTACTCATGCGTGGAATCATGGTGGTGTTTAAAGAAAGTAATGTTTGGATGACTTGGCACTGAATACTAATTTTTCCGTTTTTCTATTTTTGTTGAAGAAGCAACTGTCTACGATGTCAAAAGTATAGTCTTGAATTTATCGTGAGAAATGGTTGTATAAAGTATTGAAAGTGCATACATGTACGTTCTGATGTTGATTTTGTGTAAATTGTTAATTCGTTCTTTACGCATTGATTTCGAGTGCGGATTATTCAGCTTTAATGATGAAGATCTAGGGCTCACCGTGGTTGTGACCGGTCGACATGGGGTGCTTACTCCTAGACACCTGATCCAGCCTTTGGTGTGTCTAAGGATCCGTGTTTACCTAACTATTTCCCCTTATAGCAGTTATGAGATTGATCATTGTATGTTATTCTCATTTTCATATCGGAATATGCAGAAAATCAATTAAAACAAAATCTTCTAAAAAGTAACAGGGACACATTAAATCATACCTAAATGCAAATGATCCTTAGCTATATGAATTCAAGATTTTTTTACTGCTTCTGTGACTCATGTTCGTGGGCATATTGCTTTTGTCCTGTCTGTCTGTCTGTCTGAAATTTCAACGTTGCTCTGGGACTATCATATTTAATATATGCATTCATAGCAATATTTTTTTCACCTGGTAACCTTGATCTTAGAGTTTGACCTACTTTTACAAAATCCTAACCTATTCAATGAAAGATGAAGAGCACAAACAGTGATCAATCTTATATCTCCAATAATGAATACAAAATAGAGAGTTGGGCAAACACAGATATATGGATCTGGATATACCAGAGATGGAATCAAGTTCCCAGGAGGAGTAAACACCTTCTGTCACAGCCGTGAGTGCTATATATTTTTAACTATCTAAAATAGATGCATTGATGTCCCGCGTTGTATATAGATATCTTATATGAAGATATTTTATTTCATACTCCGACCCTGTGAACTTAAAGTTCTCCAGAACAAGGGGAATTGGTATTGAGACATTCCTATATTGGGTGAATTCAAGTTTGGTTATATCATGACTCTTGGAATAGGTTGGAGTAAAAATATCCATGGGAATAAAGATTGAATAATATTCTTTAAAAATCATAATAGCAGGGCCAAGGTGACTCATATGAGCGAGTTTGTGCATGGGCCTCTCGTTTTCCTTTGAAATCGTAGAAAATTCTGCCAAGAATTACAATTGTTAAAGATGCAATGGGGACAATTTCTCTCAAAGAACACTACTGAGATTGTTGTTGCCACACCCAGATTTCAACATTCTAGATTATGTGATTTTCTAGAGGAATTCTTAGACAATTTTAGAAACCGATCTGACAGAAGTTCTCCTAAGAAAGATTCATATCACTGTATAGATTCTAACTCGTTTTCGCTGTCTTCACAATATACAGAAGAGGGGTAAAAATTTCGTTAAGCATTGCTATGAATGTATCAACATTTACATGCACATTGTAGTACATGATATTCAGATGCTCACAGACGTTCAATGTTAATGCTGATTTGGTACCTCTTCTCCCGATTACTTGTTGCATTCTTTTTACTTGCATTTTCTTCTTGATTCATTTGATATTTTTATGTAAAACTTTCTTGTGACTGTTTTATTAATGTTGATTTGTCAATGATTCTTAATTTTGTAGACTGTGCTCTGTCGTGTTGGTAGATATAGTATTTTTACATTAGTAGTAAAACTACATTTATGTAAAAGCTTGGTAAATTGAATGAACATGTATCCTACTAGTATGCTGTATATATTAAGGAAAGGCCGTACTTTTACGTATCTGGTTTTAAATGTTTGAGGACGAGATCGATATTGATGACATTGATCCAGAGCCTCTTATGATTTCTCCAGAGAGAAGCTGCTTGCTGTATTTTGATTTAAAAACTACTGAACCTAGTAAGATCTTATCTCTAGTTTACCTTTGCCCTGTTCACAGTTATTATATTCTTATAAATATTCTTTTATTTTCTTTGGACTAAAATATAATTCTTAGTTTTGCTTTCAGGTAGATCATTTGACATCATACATATTGCTGCAGTTTGTGAAGATAGGACCATCAATATTTATCTCAACCCAAGTGTACCAGTCTGTAAAGAAGCATCAGCTGCAGCAGGTCTCAGATGTGACATGGGACAACTCACTCTACATAGGGAGAATGCGACTTCAACAGATCAAGTCAATGGTTTGACCCAGTTTGTAGACTTTATAACAGATTTTCCTTCAAAACCTGTTATTATGGGCTTCAATATTCAGAACTTTGATCTACCAATTTTTTCAATACCATTTGCAGAGACTTGGCCTTCTTAAAAGATTTGGAGACAATGTTTTAGGTTTCTTAGATACATATTAACATGCACAAAAAGTGTTTGACAAGAAAATAAGTGTGAAATTTCAAACAAGAAAACTTGGTCGGATTATGTCTTGGGAAAAGTTATGATGTACACACTGCTTTGTTTAACATTTGCAGTTTACGAAAACTGCATGAGTCAAATTTAGCATTAAAATGTGAATCTTCAGATATATTTACCATGGATTATTTTAGTGTCAAGTCCTCACTAGCTCCAATGCTACAAAGCAATGTAATATCTACACTGATCTCTAAAAGGCTCATATCTTGCAATCTAAGCCTGAACAAGTTAAACATCTTACATAGGCGTGACCCCCACAGTGGAATTCAGACTGTTTTAGTGAGTTTGTGTCTGATTAAAGGAAACCCAGAATTACAAAATCTCAGCAAAGTTGTTGAATATTTGAATTCCTGTAAGTTCTTCATAAATATGGGTAATTCCAGCCCACAAAAATCCACGGGTAACTCAAACCCACATAAAATTATGAGTAATTTTGACCCGATTGAAAATTAAAATGAGTATAAAAACTAATTCAGAAGATTACCATGTATAGGTACGTAGTAACTGACCCAGAAAGATTCGATATGCATTGAATTTAAATTACTGCTAGAATTCTATTGGACTGTAACAAAATTGAGACATGCATAAATATATTGCATAAGACGCATTTAAATGTCATTATACATATGCCTTGTTTGTTGGGCAGAAAGCAAATAGTACCTGCATGTGGATGTTGAACATGATAATTACAAGAGTCAATCAATAGAGCATAGGTACCATATTACAAATATGTCAAATACAACTCAACAGATTTTGATTTGATATGTACCTCTGCGTAAGAGTGGTTTCCTTGAAATTATAAAGGTCAGTATATTAATATATTCTATTATACACTAAATTTAAAAATTATACTGGCCTAAGGAATGTTGGAGCCTGTATTACTGCATTTCTTATACTCCGAAGATATCTCCTCATAGGCTGGCCGTGGGAAAGGGGTTCTATCTAGGTGTAAAACATCTGGCCCACGATAAGAGAGGGAAGCCCAGAAACCACGAGGACGCCAAAATACCACTTCCGATAAGAGTTTGTCATCATATCCAGCTGGATGCTGATCCGTATCACCATTTCGTTGTATCCCGGACAGGTGGCAAACGGGAGTCTACAAATTGGCAAACATAAACTAAGACACCTAGCACCAAATATTCCGCCAAGGAAACAATATCTTTGGCCAGTTGAGCATAGTTCGTAAATCCTGAGATGTCATTACCCCCTAATTGCATGAAAACCAAGTCGGGGACCTCGTCAAAACGAAGCAATACATGCCTTGATCCGCCCGCTAAATGTCCAATATGACGTACACGAAGCTCCCCTTTTCAACGAAAGTTTATCGAACAAAATTGTTCTTGTAACCTTAGATTTAACATGTCCTTCATCTCACAGAATTCCTCTAGACGGCGAATTCAAGAGTCTCCGATAATACATATATTTAGTGGTTTGTTGATATCCATTATAGCTTGCGTCCCCTGCATTGACCGACTTTCCCCAGCACATGCACACAAATTGACAAGTCAACAAAGAAAATTATTTTTCACACTTACTGCTTGAAAACTACACAAGCTTGAGAAAACGTTGTTATGATCATTAACAATCACATTAATTTCCAAGGTTTTTAAAAATATATATATATCACACCTTATTTGCAACCAAGTCTGCCTACATGCAGATCTAATTTGTAGCCACGTGATTAATTACTGAATGTTGATTGGATGATATAGAAAAATAGTGAGTCTGGGAGATTAGTAACAAATATCTAATGTACGTTATGCAAAAATAAGCTTGAAAACATGGAAGTATGCATTTAAACCATAAATGCAATTGTTTTAATAATTATTGTTTAGTTAACAAGAATGGCCGAATATGGAACAGTTGACCGCCGATGCTAACATTCAAATGCGCAAGTAATTCCACTATGACCGAAACTGACTATAAGACAATGGGGAAAATATGAACATGCATACGTAGGACTGCACACGAGTTTCCAAGCAGGGTTATATGTACTAACAATTTAGAGCAGGCAAAGCAATTCTAAAATAATGCCATTCACGATAGTACATGTATATATATATTCCTATGTAGATTAATTAATATATACCTCCTAAATATCAGAGATGGTTGTGGACAGGAATCTCCTTCCTTTCTATATTTTTCAATGTTGAATACCTTGGGTATTTAGTTAATAATTTCACTGGATAGTTGTTATATTAGGAATTCAACAACTCCCACATAGGAACAAGTATTTAGATATCAAAGAACTGATCATAATATCTAAAATACAGGGGGAGTTCTGTATAAAAGCACCTGAAATTCGGGGAGGGGGTGTTTATTGACAACGAATATTTTGCGTTATCTGCATTGGATATAAAGTGTTGGGTAACTGTGTTCCCTAAATATTTGTTTTATAGTAGAAGAATGAAAAGCGCATAGTCTTGAAATTATGCATTAAATGAGCTCGAACTTATACAAAAAGGGATGAGCGTTCCAACCCCCTAACCCCCATGAAAATCAATCAGTCCCTGGTCCTGCTAACAGATGCCACGAGTGAGTCATTGTTGCAGAGTGCTAACGGCATTTCAAAATATATCGTTTAATCAAATAATGAAATGATTATATCAACAAAGGCATAATAAAAGCTCGCAAAAGATTGAAAGAGAAAGCGAAACAATAAAGAAAGAAAAGGGGAAAAGAATAATACATATCAAGTGGACATTAACAGATCACAGTAACCCGAGAGTTGCACATAATAACATGAAATGAAACTCTTAAAATGAAAGTTGTTAAAGACTGACATTTAAGAATAACCAGGTTTTAGCTGGCATAAAGTTTTATTTCATCTGGGATTTGTAATCGTCAGATAACAGTTCCATTCTATGGAGGAAAATCGATCATGGTAATTTATTTACATCCTATTTCTAGCTAATTTCAACATTTTAGCATTTGTTATGGCTGTTTTATTTTTTCTCACAGTTCTGCATTTACATTACGCAATCGTTGTTGAGAACAATTGTTAATTAGAACAATTATCTTTCACAAATATCTGTCTTACATCTGCTTACGCGCCGATCCAGTATAGTTCACAACTTTCGCCAGAACTCAAACACTTCTGTTAATTTCAAATACCCGGACTAGCTGATCCACATCTAATTATATTGTGCAGAAAAACCTCCCAACTGGCATGGAACATACGAGTTATACACAGAACATTGTATCATGCAGTCATTCTCGATAAAGATCTGCGCAAGCTAACTTTCAATTCCGCCTACATTTCCAACTCGTGTATTTTAAAAAGGTTTGGAATTTTGCTAATGATGTATTTTGATGCAAAGTAGAATCCACTACTAATTGATTATTAACTTTAATACCAGTGTTAGTTAATTTCTGTTAATTCCAACTCCTTTTGATTAGGGGTTGAAAATTATGTTCCTTGAATAACCATTTAATTTGGCAAACTTACTTATATTATTGTAGAATGCTTTTCGTTTACTGGGTACCATGCTATTTCAAATTCAAAACGCGAGTTTGCTTTATTTCAAGGTAACATTTCTATCATTAAACAGCGAATGTAAGAATACTGAAGTAATCAAAGACGGAGATTAAAAGACAAAATTTCGAATACCCTGTTTTGACATAAATATACATATAGTGTTTGATATCGTTGTAATCGTCTCAGTTAGATGAAAATCAATATACATATCAAAGAAGAAAAAAAGGGAAAAAAGATTGCTTTAAAAAAACCTTCATTACGTGTATTTAGCCTGCGGCGCATTTTCACACCTCCTGATAGCCAGAGCTTTTCTCAGCTGTTTGTAGTACCGACAGTACTTTCTTCTGCACTTATGAGTAAATATCAGAACCCCCAATGCAAACCACAATAGACGTATTATAAATTCTTAGCATCAACATAAATTCTCAGTACCAACAGTAAAACTATCAGTGATTATCAGAACTTATCAGTACCAACAGCACGATAACAGCAATTATCAGCAAATATCAGCAACAAATGGCACTGTCAGTACATGTTCCGTCCATTAGTGTCTGTAACTCTAGAATGTAAAACTTATACGGTACCAATTTTGTTGCACCAGATGCGCATTTCTACGAATAATGTCTCTTTTCCCCTAAAATAGTTTTTACTAGTTTATCATTTCGGATTTCAATAGTTTCGGTTGAGCATCACTGAAGAGAAATTATTTGTCGAAATACTCATCTGGTGCATCAAAATTCTAACCGTATAACATTTACATAATGTCTCTAGAAGAAATCTTTTGAAGTTTATTGGCAAATTATTTCAACAGTCTCGATTGAAGTCAGCATTTCGCAAATTTTATGGTCGTTATAACGATCTAGTTCGTCAATACAACCTCGCATTGGGTCAAATGCTGTCTGACGTGTTTCATACCGATTGTTAAGCCGTTCTTGGCACACTGATTTTGACTGCGGATAACTCCGTTTACCTGATCAGGATATCGGGCTTACGGCGGGTGTGACCGGTCAACAGGGGATGCTTACTCCTCCTAGGCACCTGATCTCACCTCTGGTGTGTCCAGGGATCCGCGTTTGCCCAACTATCTACTTTGTATTGTTTAAAGGAGTTATGAGATTGATCACTGTTCGTTATCTTCACCTTTCATTGTAAGTGTATTTTTAAACAGTAAAATGCTTTCTCGAAGGCGGATTATGCATTTTTTCTGCTATAATTACTATCTTCATCACTCAATGAAAAAAAAAATAAAGACATGTATTGCCTATACGAGTATTTATATTTTATGTATTATTTGAAACATAAACTAGATTTGAGATCTAAGTTATCATATGGTTTAGCCATTTGTTACGCTAAATGAAACAGTCAATGCATACTATGACCTTGATGACACTCCATATTTGATAATGATTTTGCAGACAGGTGGTGATAAAAAACCGGAATGAAGCAGTTTGCAAGAAACATGTACATTTGTATTTCTTCCATGATGAAAGCAATGCCAATTGCATGTAAAACGCAAGTCTAAAAACTTAATTATCAAATTGATTGATTGCCGAACATTTTAACAACCAGGCAAGTTGTGACCTTAAAGTGAAGTGTAATCCTTATTTATTAATTCAGCAGTTTTATAGAAAGTTTGAATCAATAATTATCTCCCTCTTTCTAGTTAAATGACGAGATGTCCTGATATGTTCTTCCATGCAATTGTCTGACCGTTATTAGCTATGAGAGTCGTAAACTTACCATCCACATATCCCCCAACGTAGGTAATGGATCCTCTGTTTGTATTGTAGACCGCAAACTACATGTTTTGTTTTTGTTTTTTGTTTTTGTTTTAGGCTTGTGTAAATGCGATGTAAATACGTTTGTAGTTTTGTGTAGTTGTAGTGTTAGGTATATATGTATGTGTGTGTGTGTGTGTGTGTGTGTTTGTAAGCCCTGTCAATTGAACCAGTGAATAAGAAGGCACACGTGTAAATCAACACGGAGTCGGCCAAAGGAACACGGAAATGGTGGTGTTCAGTTGGATTTTTATAAAAATCAGCATAAAATCATTAAATAGGTCATCTACCATCAAAATCCTGAAGTGTTTACTTAACAGGATTTATGAGATGTGTGTAACAAGTGTGTAAAGATTTAGCACTCGTCCATCTTTTTTCCTTGCGAGCATGACTTACACACTTTCGAAGTGCGCATGCTCTGTTTTAAATGACGTCATTTGTGATATCATCATAATGGAGTTTTCCAGGGAAAGAAGTTGGCCCATCTGAGGTAAGTAAACACGGTTGAAAGAATTTTTTTGCATATTATCAATGGGTTTTTTATTACATAGACTGATTAAATGGTGTTTCATACCGACCGTGTTATGTACAAGCGACAGAGTACCCGAATTACTGAAAATTTCGATGATAATTTAAGTGATAAATCTGCATGAACTGTTTGGTTCTTTTTGAAATATAATCTTTGCAGTTAATGTACTCTGTATACTAAGAATTCATATTGATTTTGGATAGAATTTCACAAAAAGATTTGCGCCAGGTCCTTAGGAATCAACTCCCCTACCCCACCCCCCACACGGCACATTTTTTGGATGATTGGAACGTATACCCGGGTTACTGGAATCTGTGCAATACCCCCAAAAAAGTGCTATACCCAGAAAAAAGTACACTATACCCAATACTGCGATAATATACACAGGATATCCTCTTAGATGGGTTGAGAAATGGTTATCTGGAAAAAATGGTACACTGAATTGGTACCGTTACCGTTATACAGCCAATTCATAGAAAAATCCAATACATCCGGCGCTATTTGCCGGCGCCATTGCTTGTGACGTATTATAAGGTATACCACGCCCGATCAAATTAAAGACGATGATGTAGTTTAAATGTTGGTGGGTTTTTCTAAGTTCATAAATTCAAATATATGTATATTTTTTTTATTTTTAAATATAAGTTGATGCCCCATCACCTGTCATTTTGTCACCAAAATGAATTCAATGGATTTTTAATTTTTTTTTTTAATTAAATATCATGAATTTAACACCAGTATTTAATTATTTCAAACACTTTTTAATCTCAAAGGCAGGCATGAGTATGTAATTTAAGTGATTAAATAATTTTCTTGCAAGACAAATACACACAAATACACACACATACACACTAATATAAATAAGGAAGTTAGCCATAAGGAAAACATGAATTTGAAATTTATTTAAACATTCATAGTTTCCATATGTTCCCAGCCCTAGCCACGTGGAGGCCTCCTTTCTGTAGAGCCATAATTTCTTTTTTTTGAAATGAAAAATTTAAAGCCAAAGGACCAAAATCATGAAGAACACAACATACAAAAATTTAAAACACATAAAACATCTGTAAATTTACATTTATAATTTATTTTTTGCTTATGTTAAATAAAAAATATTGAAACCAAAGGAAACCAAACTATCAAAAATATAAGAGACAAAAATTTAAAACATCTTTAGTTTTACATTTACAAACAAGAATTTCATTGGCATGTCATTTTCTGCTCATGTTAGATAAAAATATCAAAACCAAAGGACCAAAACTATAAATACGAGAGACAAAAATTAAAAATACACGAAACATCTTTAGTTTGTTTTTTAAATGAAGCAATGAAATATTTTAGGACCTTGACCATAAAAAGAACAGATCAATAGATGAAAAGAGATAGGAATATAAACACTTAATACTATAAAAAATATTTCAATATTACATAATTATAATTTTTTTTTTAAAATAAAACAATCCGTTTCATATAAAAATCATTAAGATTATATATTTCATTACGATATCCTTGTTTGGGAAAAAGAGGATGCCAACAAAAACCATTACAACAAAACAAAAAAATAAATAGAGAATTTTAAAAGACCATATGAGATTCATAATTGAAAAAAAAAAACATTTGTAACATTATATTAGCATAAAAAAAGTTATGCAGCTAAAGGCCAGAACATATGAACATTAAAATTAACAAAATGCAAATGGAATGGGTGAGTAATAAGCCTGAAAGTAACCCTACTCAAAGTTCTAACCTACACAAGATCAAGCTGTATTCAGTGGACATACCCGTCTGGCGGGGTAGGAATAAGCCTGAAAGTAACCCTGCTCTAAGTTCTCAAAATTTACTACATTATAATTTTAAAAAATGAATATGTAGGTTAGAACTTAGAGTAGGGTTACTTTCAGGCTTATTCCTCCCCCGCCAGACGGGTGTGTCCAGTGAATACAGCTTGATCTTGTGTAGGTTAGGAAGAAATTCAGTTGTTTCATTAAATGTTTGTAATTCTATGATAATGTTATTGTACAAATATAGTATTTACATTTTTTTATCTAGTGCATTTTTATGGCTTTGGTCCTTTGACTTTAATACTTTCTTTTTTACAAACAGAAAAATTGTATTATGTTAATGAAATACCATAGATTTTTTGTGTAATTTACATTGTTGTCCACTACATTCTTTATGGTTTTGGTTATTACGCTTCACTAATTTTATTTCACACAGTAGAAAAACAAATTATCAACAACTGAAATTGGTTAATGTTAGTATCACAAAATTTATTTATTTTTGATATAATTTTTTTGTATGTTCTACTCTTCATGGTGTTGGTCCTTTGGCTATAAATTTTTCATTTCAAAAACAGAAATTATGGCTCTACAGAAAGGAGGCCTTCGCGTGGCTAGAGCTGGAAACATATGGAAACTATGAATGATTCAAAAATTCATATTTTTCTTATGGCTAATGTCCTGATTTGTATAAATATGATGGTGGTTACAAAGTGGTAAATTGTTTGCTTATTAAAAAAACCATTTTATTATAGAGCAATGCATTGAAATCACTGACTTATTTATGTATCATTATTTCTTTTTTTCCCCCTTATTAATATACATTTGACTATATTCCATATAGCACAAAGAAATTTATATTTCTCATCAAATCATACATATTTCATGTATACAAATAGCAAAATACCAAATGCCTGAGGTGTCATTGGAGGTTTATATAGGGTTTCAATAAACAGGGTCTTCTGTCAGTAGTTGTGTATACACAAAGGGGTGTTAAACAGGCTACAGTAACAGGATATGGGGGTCATGTGTTGGTAGCTGTGTGATTATGATATAATTTTGTATATCATTCGTCCACGATCGATAATACAAGGGTTTTTTTCCCCTGTGCTTTCGACCGCACAATAACTCTTTAAGAAAGAAAGTATAACAATTAGGAATATGTAATAGTGTTTTGAGTTAACTCTTCCAATTTTTCAAAATTGTGATTGTCATCCAAATGTATTTCATAACGCTAAATATCATGTATGATCAATCCCTGGGCTAACCTCACTTCATATGAATAGATAATTCATATTTATATCATACTACATGTATCACAAATACGCGGACTAATAAGCATTACTTTGGGAGTGTAAAGCGTATTTACATTCGCTAATGAGTAATTATACGCATGATTTTCAACTTAAATGCGTATTTGGTAAAATTTAATGAGTATTTACGCTGATACGCACCTTATCTGAGCTCTGCGATTTACCAATTTGAAAAACACACAATAGAACTTATCATTTTTCAACTCATTCATGCTATCGAACTTCATCAAAAAATCTGTTGTTATGCGTACCTTTTATATATCACTGATAATGAAATATAAAATACCTGCTCTGGCTTGTAACGTACGTTTCATTTCTGTACATAACGGTATTCCTTACTACAGTAGTTGGCCATAAGTAAGTTCACAAAGAGAATTTTCTCTATATATTTAATGCAAATCTATCTTTTTTTCAAAATCTTCTCTTACACCCCCCCCCCCCCCCCAAAATTACACATACTTATATAAATAGTATATACTCTCAAATTAAGATTCGTGTTAAAATCGTCATATCTTTACAATATATGATCATATATTTATTCTTAAATTATTATATGCTACTGTGAATACTTCTGAGATCAGTGCTTTTTATTTCATCAAAATTGATGAAGAAATGCGGTCAGAAAAATTGTTTAAAAGTATATGGTTTTGTATTAAATATATAGTGAACATTTTCTTTGGGAACTTACTTATGACCTAGTACTGTATACTATGTTTACATATCAATGGATAAATATATGTTAATTTCCAATTATGGCAACCATTTCTTTTAAAAATTCTCATTGAATTTCTAAATGGAATAGGTATGTACTAATAAAACAATTAAAAAAGAGAAAACAAATACTACGTTAAAGGAGCCTGCATGTGCATATTTTTTTTATACTTGCATACTGTACTTACTAAACTATAATTATACTGATTTGATTGCAGTTTTATATGTATTCAAGCAACAATATCATTTTCAGCTGTTTCTGAAACAGTTGGGTTAACTTATCTAATATATCAGGTTGTTAATTTAAATCCTGTCTACAATTAGTATTTCATGTATAAATGTAATTATAGATGTGTGCAGTGCAGAAGTGTTAACTTTGCCAGTATCAGTACTTCCGAATGATTGTTATTTATTTTCATTGTTATAATTAATTGCTTGTTTAACCTGTGGTGCATCCCCCCCCTCCGGTAAATAAGCAATATACATAGCTTATAGTGTAAACAATTTGTAAGGAAGAAATTTTGTCTTGCAAAAAAATTATTTAATCACTTAAATTACATACTCATGCCTGCTTTTGAGATTAAAAAGTGTTAAGTGTTTGAAATAATTAAATACTGGTGTTAAATTCATGATATTTAATAAAAAAAAAAAAAAGTAATTAAAAATCCATTGAATTCATTTTGGTGACAAAATGACAGGTGATGGGGCATCAACTTATATTTAAAAATAAAAAAAATATACATATATTTGAATTTATGAACTTAGAAAAACCCACCAACATTTAAACTACATCATCGTCTTTAATTTGATCGGGCGTGGTATACCTTATAATACGTCACAAGCAATGGCGCCGGCAAATAGCGCCGGATGTATTGGATTTTTCTATGAATTGGCTGTATAACGGTAACGGTACCAATTCAGTGTACCATTTTTTCCAGATAACCATTTTTCAACCCATCTAAGAGGATATCCTGTGTATATTATCGCAGTATTGGGTATAGTGTACTTTTTTCTGGGTATAGCACTTTTTTGGGGGTATTGCACAGATTCCAGGCACCGCGTATACCCCTTTACATCTGTCTCCCTACTTTGAAGTTTTTTCCAACGCTATGACATAAATAATAAATAGATAAATAAATAAAAATGCAAAAATAAAAAAGAAAGATGTATATGTATTCGGATTGGCATGTTCCACTTTGTCCGGGTTGAAATCCCTGAGGATGCAAATGTACATTACGCCGCACTGCTTGCAGTACGTACATGGTACAGGCGTACCGCATAGGTATGTAACTACTAAGACTATAAACCAAAGAGAATATGATATGTAGAACTATTACTCTGAATGCGTTTTACTTGTTTACAATGTAGCCTGTCGGGCTGTGGTGTCACACGCGTGGTTTACACGTGCACTTTAGGTGGCAGTGGAGGAAATTCGAACGATGTATGGATTATTGTCTCCTGGTAACTTTGGCAGTTACCTTTTGCTTTCAATCTACTTTTTAAGAATAATTCAACCCTCGCTAATCATTTCCAAGCTGCATTTCGATCTTTGAAGAATGATCTTCAGCTACAATACAAAATTAAGGGATGATGTTGTGTACTGAGTTTTTCTTGATTGTTTACATCTGTGATTGTTTATGTGATGTATAAACTGATCAAGCTGTACAGTGTCATGACATATAGTGGCATAGCTTCCATTTATATGCTTGCGCATCATTTTGTCAGAAGAAGAAATTTCTAAAATTAAGATTTTTAACATGTATATGATTATATGTGTTTGTTTGAATTTAGTATAATACCTGTAGAGAATATTTCAGTAATATGAAGTGCGACACATTTAGACGCATGCATGTGGTGTTTAAAGGTCTCATCTGAAAGACCAGCAACTTTCTCTTTTGAATGCTAAATATGACGATGGAGCATTCACCTCAC
This sequence comes from Ostrea edulis, assembly GCF_947568905.1. Classification (NCBI taxonomy): domain Eukaryota; kingdom Metazoa; phylum Mollusca; class Bivalvia; order Ostreida; family Ostreidae; genus Ostrea; species Ostrea edulis. The sequence goes on from NC_079170.1 coordinate 35,646,374, forward strand.
TACCTACATTTACACCCTAAATAAAGTACATTAGCATGGCTCGAAACCATGATTTCTTCATTATGAAGCAAATGCTCTGTTACCACTGAGCTACCAATTTTTTAACATGAATTCATAGCTAAAAATTTAAAAAATTTATAACTAATTTTTTGGTTAATTCCATAAATATTATTCCTCTCTCTAGACACAATTCTGGGTAACCCCCTGCCTTTGGGGATATAAGCACATCATTTCTTTCAGAATGGGACAATGTCAGGAGAGCTTTTGTTATTTGTTATACTCTTAGTGTTGATGGTATCTATGAAGAACAGGATAATGTTTTTAGATTATTATTTCTGATATCATATTTGTAAATTGTTTATGAGGGGTTGTTAAAGTTTGTGGACAAAAGGACACACTTATTAAAAATTCAAAGTTATGATAAGTAAAAAATATAGGAGATGTGTAACAAGATTGTAGATTTGAACATTTTAATTTTAATTAATTTTTATAAGTATTGATTTCAGATACATGTATGACATTGCATGCTTGATCGGGGAGGGGGGCTACAGTTAGATAATATTCTGGTCAGCACATTCGATAAACTACAGTTGTACATGGAACTCATTAAATCACTTCTTTTTCTTTCAGTGGTCTTCAACTTTTAATCTCCAAGAAGGAAATGTAATTAAAAGATGAATAAAGTATCCCTAAGAATACCAGAAGAAAGGCTGTGTTGAGAAAAACAGCCCTTCCTCAGTACCTCAGAACTAGATGATAGCCCTTGTTAATTTATGCTGAATATGACACAGTATAGAAGATCTGATCATGAAGAAGTTACACCATCGATACACTTGCCAACTGCCAAAACTACTTTCTGATAGTATGACGAGATTAGAAGATATCATGGTGTAGTCATGACACAAACTGCAAATCAAAGATTCAATGTCTTCCCCAGAGGATGAACAGAGTGCTTCACATGGATAACATTTCCTTTTCGAGTTTTGAAATTAGTAAGTATACAAAATATTTTAGGCCACATAGTCATAAAATTATTTTTTAGATTTCCATCCTTGCTTGGAAAAAAATGGGGCAGGTGGTGTATTTTTTATTTTTCAGAATATATATTTCCCGTTCATTATACTCGCATGTTGCTGTAGAGTGTAGATTACTTCATATTTTTTTTACATTGTTTTCTTTGGACAGAAAATTTTCATACAGCAATATTATAATTGTTTTTAAGTGATTTTGAAGTACATTTTCATGTAACACTGAAGTTGAACATTCTTTTGCGCTTTTTTGAATAATAGTAATTTTTAGCTCACCTGAGCTGAAAGTTTAAATGAGCTTTTCCAATCCCCTGTTGTCCGTCTGTCTGTAAACTTTCACATTTCTGACTTCTTCTCAAGAACCACTGGGCCAATTTCAACCAAACTTGACAAAAAGCATCCTTTGTGAAGGGCTTTCAAGTTTGTACAAATAAAGGGCCACACCCCCTTTCAAAGGGAAGATATAATTACAAAATTGCAAAAATAGGGTTGGGTCATTTAAAAATTTTCTCCTAAAGAACCACTGGGCCAGAAGAGCTGAAATTTACATGAAAGCTTCCTGACATAGTGTAGATTGAAGTTTGTTCAAATCATGACCCCCATAGGTAGGATGGGGCCACAATAGGGGATTAAATATTTTACATACAAATATAAAGGGAAAATCTTTAAAAATCATCTTCTCAAGAAACACTGGGCTAGGAAAGTACAAATTTACATAAAAACTTCCTGACATAGTGCAGATTCAGGTTTGTTAAAATCATGACCCCCTGGGGTAGAATGGGGCCATAAAAATCTTCTTCTCAAGAACCATTAGGCCAGAGCAGTTTACATAATTTACATGAAAGCTTCCTGACATACAGCTCTGTAGTGCAGATTCAAGTTTGTAAAAATAAAATTTCGAAAAGGTGTCGCTGTGTTTGGTGTAATTTTTGTTCGTTCTGCACAAACTTGCTCACTCAGCTTGACACAGCCTAGGTGTTCATATGTAAATTTTTTATTTTTCGTAACTTAAAATGTCGTGTAGCAATGGTGGCCAGATCAAATTTTCCTTCCAATGTTATAATAGGACTAGACATGGGTATCATTTTGCATACAATTTAAAGTATGTTTTTGCATATACACATTTTTCTAATGCCTGTACACATTGAATTATTAAACACCAGGCATGTCCTCCTATCCCCTTTACAAGCTATGTTTGTGTGGGGTTTTTTGGAGTTAGATTTTAGGTAGGAGAAATCATGGCCCCGTGAGTAGGTTGGGCCACAATACTTAAATAGGGATCAAAGTTTTAGAAGCGAATATGTAGAACAAATCTTTAAATATGGGCCAAGGTGAATCAGGTGAGCGATGTGGCCCATGGGCCTCTTGTTTGAATATGCAGTTTATGCAGGATCAGGATATGCCATTGCCGTATCCGCTAATTAATGAGTCATAATTACCATCATTGTACCACAAAGCAACAGTCACTGTACTGTAGTTCTTTTGCTTAACATTATTCAATTCAGTTTGCCATCATCTTCTTCTAGTCTAAGACACGCACACTCAATAATAAAAGTTCCAAACACAGAATTGGGAAATGGCATGGTATCGCATACTTTCACATTCAATAGCATCTCTATTAATCAATTTTAACAAGGCATACATGTGCAGTCACTTGACCAAATGCATATCACACTGCAACAGTCCTTCACAACTACCACATCTTTGGGTACCCTTATAATAGAAACATGTCAAATATAACCACAACATGCCAAAATGTTAGGGTCAGTCATTGAAATGCTCTAAATGTTTGATATACAAGCCAAATATTTGTTCTCAACTTCTTTTTTAAAAAAAAAAAGGTAGAATAAAAAAACAATGGGGTGGATAATTTTGAGAGGGGTGGGCGTGGATCTGTAAATATGAAATTCTATGTGGCCTTAAGTACAGTAAATATGAAAGCAGATCTTAGTATTTAACAATTTTGTTGATCCATAATTTATTTACAGATTTTATATGATCTTATTTTGTATAATTAAAATCTTAGATGATATATGTAGAATAATTATATCATTTAGCAAAATGTAATGATTTGTAAACTATAGATACATATACATGTAGTAAATTTGTGTAACAATTAATCCATTCAACCCAAAAATGAATTTGCATATTTTAATTGATTTTTAGCTCACCTGAACCAAAGTTTCAAGTGAGCTTTTCTGATCACATTTTGTCTGTCGTCTGTCCGTCTGTCTGTCTGTCCGTCTGTAAACTTTTCACATTTTCGACTTCTTCTCCAGAACCACTGGGCCAATTTCAATCAAACTTGGCCAAAAGCATCCTTGGGTGAAGGGCTTTCAAGTTTGTTCAAATGAAGGGCCATGTCCCTTTCAAAGGGGAGATAATCACAAAAATAGTGTGGGGTCATTTAAAAATCTTCTTCTCAAGAACCACTGGGCCAGAAGAGCTGAAATTTACCTGAAAGCTTCCTGACATATTGCAGATTCAAGTTTGTTCAAATCATGGCCCCCGGGGGTAGGATGGGGCCACAAGGGGGGATCAAAGTTTTACATACATATATATAGGGAAAAACTTTAAAAATCTTCTTCTCAAGAACCACTAAGCCAGAAAAGCTGAGGCCAAAAATAAAAATTGATTTGTTTGATGTACTCCGACCGACCAATCAAATTTGCTCCTACCCGACCATTTTTTCCAGCAATTTAAAACTTTTTTGAGGGGGGGGGGGGGGGGGGGGGGGGGGTCCCTTGAAAAATAGAAAATTCTCCTTATTCTAAAAGAAAATATTACAAATTTTCATGACGTTAAAAAAAACCCACAAAAAAACCCCCTACCTACCGACCCACCTTGAAAAATGTGAGTCGGAGTACATCAAACAAAAATATTTTTAATGATGGCCTGAGATTTACATGGAAGTTTCCTGACATAATGCAGATTCAAGTTTGTTCAAATCATGGGCCCCGGGGGTTGGATGGGGCCACAATAGGGGATCAAAGTTTTACATACAAATATATATGAAAAATCTTTAAACATCTTCTTCTCAAGAACCACTGAGCCAGAAAAACTGATTTTTACATGAAAACTTTCTGACATAGTGCAGATTCAAGTTTGTTCAAATCATGGCCCCCGGGGGTAGGATGGGGCCACAATTGGGGGGGGGGACCCCATCAGTAAGCACGCCCCCTACTTCCGGTGTAATGGCAGTAACTGCAAAAATGAAGGCCATTGTGTACAATACTTCATTATCATTTAATGTTGTTCACGTTCTTTTGACCCAGGGATCGAATATTTTCCTACAATTTACAGTGGATCAAAGAGAATTGTTTTATAGTTTTTTTCTTCTTTATGCATATATGACCCAGTATGTCTCTGCAGAGGACAGATCTACATCTGGCATTTTCTAATGACTTAATGTTCACTATTTTTAGCGATCAATTAAGTTTTTTAAAATTAGTTTTTCAATCAAAATTAGCATAAATATAAATCTATAGCTAACCAGGGGTATGATGCATGTGACCCAAATTTGTCATTATGCAGGGGCCTATATCTATTCTACGAAGTATATTTGATGCACATTAAAGTTTGAAAATTTTAATTCAAAATATGCATTAAAACCGCTGTTTGAACAAGGCATAAGTATCATTTTAAAGTTACATATGTACGTAAGTATCTTTGCTAGATATGATGTTCAAAAAGATTAATCAGTTTTTTTAATTACTGATTAGATCACCTGAGTGGGTATAAGGATTGATAAACTAAGATTTTGAATTTTTAAAAAAGCTAACAGACAGATGAAAGAGCTTGATAAATACCATAATACAGTCCATCATAACATGGGTGCATGAAAATCATGCAGGTTCTAGAGCAGATATTAATATATTAGGTAGAACATTGATGATACGTCTGGTATATGTAAGTTGTAACACCCTCTTCATTAATACTGTGCATTTTGACAAAATAGTATATGAAGTCCAGTGGTTCCATTGAATTTGAACATATGTTGAATAAATATATAGTTAGTAGTGGTAGGGAACAGGTATTGCTTGAATGTGTCTACTAGATTTCTTGTTAAATAACCTTCACTTTAATTTCAGTCAAACATAATTTTGCATCAAAGAGAAAAAGTGGCTTTGACATAACCTAGAAAATACAATATTCATTAAAAAGAGCATGGCACCAGGATAGCTAGATGCCCATATTCCCAGCAAAATGAGCCAGTCCTAAAGAGAGTCCACTAGAGATGAAATAAAACTCATTAAAATGTATTGAGAAAAGGTATATATATACAAGTTTTGATTTGCACCTTAAGAGTATATTGATAATTTGTATTTTGACAGCCTCCAACTGAAATACAATGAAAATATTGCTGCAGTACTGTAATTATGTCTCCCCTCTTTCAGGGGAGATATATTGTTTTTGTACTTTCTGTCCGTCTGCCACAAAATCTTGTGAACACTTCTCCTATATGGCTTATCGGATAGACTTGAAACTTTGTACAATGCTTCATTGCCATTTGTAGATGTGTATATTGGTGGGACGGAAGGATCCAATTATTTTCCTAAAAGTTAATAGTAGATCTAAGAGGGGTGGAGGATGTAAAATACCTTGTCAACACTTCTCCTCCTATATGGCTTAATGGATATATTTGAAACTTTGTACAATGCTTCATTGCCATTTGTAGATGTGCATATTGTCGGGACAGGAGGGTCCAATTATTTTTCTAAAAGTTAATAGTAGATCTGAGAGGTGTGGAGAATGTTAAAATAGCTCGTGAATACTTCTCCTATACGGCTTATCCGATAGACTTGAAATTTTGTAGAATACTTCAATGCCATTTGCGATGTGCATATTGCAGGGACAGATCAAAGATCCAAATGTTGTCCCTAATATAGTGGATTGTAGGGGTGGAGGGTGTAAAATAGTTTGTGAACCCTTCTCCTATGTGGCTTAATTATTGGAGTTCATAATGTCTATGTTCCTGCTCATGCTTTATCTTCCATACCATGCAGTACATTAAGGGGTTGGAGGTTTCATTTGGAGCACTTCCAATTTGGGGAGCTGGGGATACATGTGTTTTTCATAAAAACAATCTGAAGTTATGATATATTTGTCATAAAATGTTTATGATATCTGTATCACTTTGAATCTTTAAAAATGATAATTGATATGTGAATTAATATTTACAGCTGATCATTTGATAAACACTTACTTTGTAGAAATAGAAATTATGATTTTTATCTAATTGTACATTTCTTGCTACCTTTTACGAAGACCTTTTACTAATCACTTCTCTAAATATTTTTGCAGATTTGTCAGAATGTTATGCATCATGATCAACAGAAAAAAACTTCACAGGTAGACCAAAGCTGACATGGGATGAGATCCTAAAACGAGACCTAGAGTTTAGAGGATTGGATAGGATCAATCCACTGGGTCGCCAAGTGTGGAAGTACAAACTTCAACCTCGACAGGACAGCCAGGCCTCACCCTTGCAAAAATATTAATTTGGCCTGGATAGTCAAAATGAGTGATGATGATGATATCAAGGTCTGACACTGTAAGCTCAGTAAGGGTAGATGCTGGCAATGGAGCTGTTAAGCAATACAACAAACAGGTTTAACATTGAACATGTTTATGTACTTTTTTAGCTCACCTGAGCCAAAGGCTCAAATGAGCTTTTCTGATCACATTTGCCTGTCGTCTGTCTCTCTGTAAACGTTTCACATTTTCATTTTCTTCTCCAGAGTGAACCACTGGGCCAGTTTCAATCAAACTTGGTATGCATCATCAATAGATAAAGGGTATGCAAAAATAGGGTGGGGTCATTTAAAAAACCTTTTCAAGAACCACTGGACCAGGAAAGTTGAATTCACATAAAAGGTTCCTGTTTTGTGCAAATCATGGTATCCGGGGGTAGGGTGAGGTCACAATCGAGGATCAAAGTTTTACATTCATATATAGTACAGATTCAAGTTTGTTAAAGGTCATGGCTCACAGGGGTAGAGTGGGGTCGCAATAGGGGATCTAAGTTTTATATGTGAAATATATACAAGGAAAATCTTTTAAAATCTTCTCCTAAAAAACTAGATGCAGAACTAAACCCAAAATTGTAGCTCTTTGAGAAGATATTGGGGCAAGTCAGAGCGCTAGAGCTTCAGATGAACCCCTTATTAAAAATCTTCAATTTACGGCACAGAAAAAAAGTGCATGGTTAAGTCCCTCTATCACTGCATTCCTGCATCGCTGTCTCATGAATTTAATATTAAATAATTCCTAACATATTTTCCCACTATACTTGTTTCCAAGCATACTTTCAAATATTCCTTAAACCCACATATAACCTAAAAACTCACAGCTTCAAGTGATTTTCTTTGTTGATGTAGCCATGTTAGGTATACGTAGCCAGTCAATTTGAACCCCAGTTCATTTCCATACTCGTACTCATTTTGAATCATAATGTCTGTGTGAACTAATATCCCCACAAATATTTTTAGTGAAATATTTTTGATGAAATCATCCCAGTTGGGTTAAATACTTATTATTCAAAAACTGTAGGTTTGAATATTGAACTAATCTCACAGCTTTCTTAAGTTTGGTCCCCATCCACTCTAGTCTGTTTTTACGCTTAACTATTGAAATGGAGTGTAAGGGATCAGACTAGGCTTTAATAGCATTATCAATTTTCAAAAGCTTTAGAAAAATTATACAATTTTAGGTCACTTGAGTAAACTCAGATGACATATTGCTATTGGTCTGCGTCCGTTGTAGTCCGTCGATGTTAACAAATGAATATTTTTAACTAAATTCTATAACTGAAAGGTGAAGATAACGAACAGCGATCAATCTACGATTCGAATAACAGAATTCTTTTCAAATTTAGTATGAAGCACACAAATTTACATTAAACCTTCCTGACATAGTGCATATTCAAGTTTGTTAAAATCATTTCCCAGGAGGTATGGTGTGGTAACAATAGGGGATCAAAGTTTTATATGCTGATATATTTAAAGGAAAAATCTTTAAAGATATCTCTTGAACTATTTAAGCTAGAGCTTTCATATCTTGTATATACAATTTTTATGGCAAAACAAATCTGACCTATTCAGTGTGTCCTGAACTACATTGTGTTTAAGGTAAAACTTATACGGTACCAATTTTGATGCACCAGATGCGCATTTCGACAAATAATGTCTCTTCAGTGGTTGGCGTGGGTTCGAATCCTGTTTGCACCGGTAAGTGAGAAAGTTTCCCAGTTTACTCTCGGAAGGTCAGTGGTCTCTTCCCAGGTACATTGTATCTGGGTTCTCTCTTCCACCAATAAAAACTGGGCACCACCCGATAACTGAAAAATTGTTGAGTGTGGCGGAAAACAGCTAAAACAATCAATCATATTATGTTCTTTGACCTTGTGACCCTGGACTCTGAGTTTGACCTACTTTTAAGAAAGTATAACTTATTAAGTATATCCAGGACTATTTTAGATAGGGCTTTCATGTATTGTATATAGATTACTTATGGCAAGGTCTTTCATATCATTCCAAGACCTATGCCTTCATACCTTGGTCTTATCCAGAACAGCAATATCATGCTTGTCATATCTTTGTGTTATATGATTTCATTTTAGTAATGTTGTGTTCTTTAGAGGTAGGTTTGGGTCACATTATTCATGAGAATAAAGATTGATAAAATAGCATTTAAAAATCAAAACAGCAGGGCCAAGGTGACTCAGGTGAGCGATGTGGCCCCTGGGCCTCTTGTTGATTTTGATATTTGTACAGATATCGTTTGTATGAGAAATGGAACTCTTTTTTCTTCTTTTACAAATACATGTATTATCATATGGATCCATCTGTGTTGATTATTTAATCAAAGGACTACATTCAATGTATTAAATGCAAATTTATTGATATGTCTGTGGTTGAATTACTCATGTATGTATACATTTTTTTGGCACATGCAATTACATATATAATGTATATATATATATATGCTAATTGTACATATAACATCTCCTGTAATATAATAAAATATATGACTGAAAATAAAAGACCTGCTGTTTTCATTGCTACCATGGAACATTAAAAGATTAGAATAATTCAAATATATTAATGAATTCTGTAATATATGAATTTGATATTTGTATACAATTGCCTCACTGGTGTTCAATGTGAACTTTGGTTTATCATTTCAGTTTGCTCTTTATATCAAATCAAAATTTAAGACAAATAAGGAATTATTTCCGAAATTGGTTAATATGGTACATTGTAGTAAAATAATCAAGAGTTTATTCATATGAGATAGCTAAATTCCACATGGATAACCAGTGACTGATTCTTAATTGTCAACATTTTCACCAAACAGTTTAGAAATTACCCCGGTACATACTATTGGGGGATTATAAAATTCCTTAAAAAGTGACATATTTTTAAATATCACCTTTTCAAGGAGAAAAATCCCTTTAAGTATATGAATCCTATGAAGAAATTAAAAGAGAGGTGGCTATAGGTATATGCGATCCACCTGATCTTTATTTTTCTGCAACATATTCAAGTGTGTTTTTATCACTTGTATGGTGAGATTCATTTGTGGCAAGAGCTGTTATGATGTCTCGAGTCAGAAAGCACCAGAATCCACTAGGAATAGTTTTAGATCTATGGAGCGCCAAATTAACAAACTCAAATATTTGAAGATATCTTTAATTATTTGAAGATATTATCAATTCATTTCATGCACGCAATCAAAGATCTCTTCAAATAATTAATATCTTCAATTCTGCATTATATATATATTGCGAGCATGAATTGAATTATTGATATCATTATTTATTCTGCTGAATTGATGCACGCAATAATTTAATTGTTGCTCTCCTCAAATGAATTATAATTTAATGATACCATCAATAGAATTAATGCATTGCTACAATTCAATTGAAGAGAGCAATAATTCATTAATGCTAACATCACTTAATGTGCACAATAATTGAATTATTGCTCTCTTCTATTGAATTAATGATATCATTAATTAAATTGATGGGTGGAATAATTATTTTAGAGAGATTATCTAATTGAGATATAATCTTCAATTCAAGATATCCACAATTGAATGATTTCTTTAATTGAATTGTTGCTCTTTTAAAAAAAAAATGATGCGCGCATTAATTGCTTATGAAATAGCCTTGTATATATAATTAAAAAGATCCTCCATTGAATTAAAAGAGATAATCAAGTCATTCATACAGAGCTCTAAATTAATTTTTGCGAGCAATATTTCCACCACATGGATGTGCGCATCAATTGAATTAATGAGAGCGATAATTGATTTGATGCGCGTATATTATTGGACTTCAATTTGAGCGTATGTAAAACATTAATAAGATTTTAAAAATCAACCTGGTGAATTTGTATTATAAAGGTCATGAGAGGACACGTCCAGTTTTTGAACAAAAACAGAAGGTAATATGTTCCCTTGAATTTGCAATTGGTCATCTCTGTCCTCAGATCGGCAGGGAAAGGAGTGGGGGTCCAAATCACTTTTATGAGGGAGATTATTTCTCATTCGAAGGCGCGAATTGCCAATGTTCAGGGAATGTTTTAAATCTCTACTTGCCTTTCGAGACTGAACTAAGTTCATCAATAAAACTTACAAATATGTAACTTGAATTTTACCTTTCGTTATAATAGTTCAATTTATGCGCAATGTACCAGGTTCAATTGTCGGTGTGTTTCAGACGTGGTTAATGGGGGGGGGGGGGGGGGGGGGGGGGGGGGTCCAACACGTAACACGTTTAGGGAAGGGCGTAATGAGTGCCAAAGGCACAAAATCTCTAAACAAAAATATCTAAGATGAAGCAAAATCGTGATTTTTGGGGGTTCTCTATTACAATTTTGTCCTCATATTTCAAGGTGAGATGATAGTCAAAATTGACATAATGTGCATGTACATATCATAAACATGTAGATATTTTTGTAACAGTATATAAAGGAACCGGGAACAAATCCTGATTCTGAAGTTATGTTATATAAACTGGTGTTATAAACCGGATTTTCAAAGAATTTATGGTTTTTGCAACGTTTGATTAAAGTTTTCTGTAAGGTCACATCTATGTAGTTACATATATAAACAGAATGTTCATGAAAATGTTCCCTTTTAGAGTGGAATTAAGATATCGCGTAACATTTCTTTACAAAGATATCTAATTTTTATTCATGTCAAAAGTCAACAAAAAACTTAAAGTGATACAAAAAATGTATATAATTATGAATACTTGTTTTAGATCCTTTAGGCACTGTATTACAGAATTTTGATTTTATTTATCATACTTTTTGGTCGAATTACTACAGAGTCTGGCCCGTACAGCATGCATTGGCAAACGAGGGAGTCTATAATCATAGAAGTATATATATATATATATATATATATATATAATAATGATGATTATCATAAGTTATTATTACAATAAAAGTCATCATTATGGACACTACTACCCCTCCCCCCGACCGGTCGCGGTAGCTCATTGGTAGAGAGTTCGCTTCGTAACCGGGAGGTCGTGAGTTCAAGCATCGTTCATGCGTCAAACCTAAGACGTTAAAATTGGTAGTGTTAATTGCTCCTTCGCCAAACGCTCGACATTTAGAAGTGAGAATCACGGATCTTTTGGATGTGACCTTATAAACGTATATCCCTTGTCGTACATGTAGTAGGTGTTGGCACGATATTTCAAAGAACCCTCACTGCTACGACCCTGAACCCTATGGATACATTGGATAGGTCTAAATTCGTGGTACTCCGCTTAAAGCTGGTTACGTCTCAATATGAATACAATATTCTCGACGGGACGTAAAATATATAATCAATCATCCAATGAATACTACCCCCCCCCCTTTATTTTTTATTTTCTTGCGGCGATAATTTCAACGAAATGTGTGGATTCTCTGTCTATCCCATCCCAATTTCGATTTATGTCATCGTTTCACGCTTTTTTGTAAGCTTTAGATATTTGGCCTTATTTATTTAGCGTGGTGAGAATGATTGTTTGGATGTTTCAGAGTGTTTGATTGCCCGTGTGTATCAGAGTGTTTAGCTGACTGCGTGTACCAGAGTATTTAATTGGCCATGTGAGTCAGAGTGTTCAATTACACGTGTGTATCAGAGTGTTCATTTGCCCGTGTGTGCCAGAGTGTTCAATTGCCTGTGTGTAAAGGAAAGTGTTCAATTGACCGTGTGTAAAGGAATGTGTTCAATTGCCTGTGTGTAAAGGAAAGTGTTCAATTGCCCGTGTGTAAAGGAAAGTGTTCAATTGCCCGTGTGTAAAGGAAAGTGTTCAATTGCCCGTGTGTAAAGGAATGTGTTCAATTGCCCTCAAGGAGTGAATATTTCACAAATTTCGACCGCAGCAATGTCTTCTATGTTGTTTTTAGTACCAAATAGTAAATTTTCGTACTAAAATACCAATAACTGTAGAAGTGTTCAGTTGCAGGTGGGAAGTTAAGGTGTTCATTTGACACGCGTTACACGTGTGTGTGTGTGTGTGTGTGTGTGTGTGTGTGTGTGTGTGTGTGTGTGTGTGTGTGTGATTTTTGTTGTTTTATTATTATTCTCAGTTAATATTGGCCACGTTATGTAATTCTTTTTGTTTGTCTTGAATAATGGAAAGATGGTCCCGAAAATTTGACAATGAAAAGTGAAGAAAACGAACAGTGATCAATCTCAAAACTTCTATAAGCAACACAAAATAGATAGTTGGGCAAACACGGACGCTTGGACACACCGGAGGCTGGGGGGAGTAAGCATCCCCTGTCAACCAGTCACACCCGCCCTGATCCCTATATCCTGATCAGAGAAACTGAGCTATCCCTAGTCAAAATCAGTGTGTCAAGAACAGTCTAACAATCTCTATGAAACACGTCAGACAGCATTTGACCCAATGATAGGTTGTATTAAAGAACTATATCGTTATAACGACCATATAATCTGCGAAATTCCGACTTCAATCGAGATTGTTGAAACCCCATGTACCATCAACTTGTTTGTCAGTGGCTTGCTTTGATTTAAAAACTTACCATACGCATAAAAAACTTTTGCGTATTGAATCAGTTGAGAGATATAAACACGATATGCAAGTGATAATTGAATATTGCTACATAAATATGGGAAGTTGACGATGGAGAAGCTGAAATCATCCGTTTGTCACACAATTGAGATGTGTCCGTTTGCCGTTAATGTCTACTTTCAATAAAATATCTAAGTATGACACAGGCGTAGATGACTCTATGGTGTCTTTGATTTCGAGTTCATGGAGATATATTAAATCAACATATGAATGGAAGTTAATATTGTTAATGGACGAAATGTCGTCGATATATCTAAATTTCGAATTGAAGGTCACAGCAAGAGATTTTTTCTTCTAACGTAGAAGTTTCTTAATAAATTTTGCTTCATATGAATATAAAAACAGGTCATCTAACAAAGGAGCACATTTCGTGCCCATGGGAATTACAACAGACTGTTGGAAGACCTGATCACCAAATACCACGAATATATTGTCGACGAGGAGCATATTTTTTATTTCAACTTCATAAAACTTATGCATGGAATCAGAATGTTGTTTAACAAAGTATTTATTTTAATGACTAATCACTAGATATGAATATTTCTGTTTTCCACTTTTGTTGACAAAGCAACTGCCTATGGTGTCAAAAAGTCTAATCTTTAATTTATCGTGAGGAATGGTCGTGTAAAATGTTAAAAAAGGTTTTGATGTTGTTGATTTGGGAAAACATTTGCGATAGTTCACTAAAAATCCTTTAAATTTTATTTGGAATCAATAGTTGATTTACACAACTTCTATCATATGTAGCGGTACAATACCTTTGAACTTTCTTCTTTACAGATATTTAAATTTTCGTGAGGAGGAAAGAAAGAGATGCTCGGTAGAACACTTATTGGATCCAGCAATATATTTCTGTAAGGGTGTTTATGAAGGTTAAGAATTCGGTAACAATACGGTAACTCATATTAATCCGGTCCATTGACTGGGAATTTAAATGTATCTAAAGCTGAAGCATAGTTTTGAAGAATTTCAACAAAGGCAATTGGAGTATAAGTACAATTAATTACCAAGAGTGGAATTAATGCAAAGTTCGTTTAAAATACATTTGTAAAAATGAGCCTTACAAACCAAGATAATGTTGATACAAACTTTGTCACCTGCAACGAAAGCATATTCCTCATGTAACGTATCTAATCCTTTTATCACTTCAGGTTTACTAAACACAGAAGGATATGCACTTGAGCCCACCTCTGGCCAACCCAGGGGTCAGTGTTTTCCTAAAACTCTCCTTTGTATTGCTTGTAGGATATATGAGATTGACCACTTTTCGTTATTTTCACCTTTCGTAGTACGTACTTTTAATGTATCTAATGCAGGATTTTAATATTCCTCTGATACTTATAATCCATTCTGATAATGTATCAAGTTCTACGTTTTCATATTGAACCCATCTTCAACGAAATTCATACTAGAGGTGAAGTGTTGGTGCCGGTTGAAAGATCAAGGTTTTTGTGTTTTGGACCTTTTGGAATAAGTGATTTGGGGTTCTCGTTTTCAACTTTATCAACTTCGCCAATATTGACATGTTGAGCTGGAATATAGTTGAAAGAAGACAAAGAAAACAGTGTTCGATTAAGTGTAAGATGGTCTATATCTAGACTTTGCAAAGTTCGTTTATAATTAGAAAGTTTGGATGTGATAGTTGAGGTATATCTGTATGAAATACAGGGTGTAAACGTGAACTTGAAGTAAGTTGGAATACAAGACTGGGCTCTGTTGTGACAAAGAATGTTGAATATGCTGTCAGCATTTATTCCTTTGGAAAATTACGAGTAAATTAAGGAACTGACGGCATGGTTTGGAAGGAATTTCACCCAAGACCAGCGTAAATATAACGAGTTTGTGTGTTTTGCAGAAATTACGAATCACAGGACTTCACAATAAGCACCGGTTATACTATCCATTCATTTTCACATTCCGTAGTGTAGACTTTAGTTTCAATAGCCAATTGCAAAGTTACTGTTACATATGAAAACGAGTACACCAAGCTCTAAATTAGGACAGAAAAAAATGAACCATGAAAAGAGGTAGAATAAAAGTAGAAAGGGCGTCTAACATGCAGCAAACGTGAATCGACCGAACCCCACCCCTACGTTTGGTAGAACTATGCATATGTTTGTCTATTGGTGTGCACTATTAGTTATAGTGAATAAGAACAGTATGTTGTAGTATAGTTTGGACGTCTCGGGAAAAATGCATGAGATTAAATTAATTGCGCAAATATTTTTTTCTTTGGATCCGCACATATACACGCTCAGACGATAGCACTGTCAACATATCATAATGATGCATATGTTTCTTGGAAAACTATACTTATCTAAACACTGTACACATACCGTCATTGTTCCAGGATTCATTTTACTAG
Organism: Ostrea edulis; assembly: GCF_947568905.1. Classification (NCBI taxonomy): domain Eukaryota; kingdom Metazoa; phylum Mollusca; class Bivalvia; order Ostreida; family Ostreidae; genus Ostrea; species Ostrea edulis. The sequence goes on from NC_079170.1 coordinate 35,661,873, forward strand.
TATAATTTTGATATCTAGAGTATATTTTTACAGGAGTCTATTTTGTCTATGTCATCATTCGAACGAGTACATTTCGATATGATAATCAAGTCTAAAATTTACAAACAAAACCAAGAATAGTTATCAATATGATTTATGACCGATAGTTTTAACAACCAGACAATTTGTAGCCGGAAAGGAAAGTGTATCCACCACTTAGCCATTGGATATTTCCAATGGTAACTTGAATCCAGAATTGTTTCCCTTTTGTTAGTTTAACGACGAGGTGGCCTGACGTGCTCTTCCAGGTACTTGCCTGACCGTAAATTCCAATATATACAGTCTGTTTACCATCCACATATCCACCCACGTAAGCAACGGATCCTTTGTTTGTATGGTAGGTCCACGAAAACGAGTAGACGCCGTCTGTAGGAGCAGTGAATTTACCTGTTGTTGGATTGTATCCTCCTCCTTCGTTTGTTTGGACACTGCCAAGTTTCAATATTGTGTTTTTTGGTACATTTTGCAGATCGTTAGTGAGAACAGCATGAAAAGCAACAACCTTTCCAAAATAACCTAGAATCAAAAGACAATGATATCAAAATTACTAAATCCTCTGACCAAATAACACTGATTTTATTTTTTACTAGTGTTGTAAGTCACTTTTCAAATCTCTGCAGCAGGTCAATTTAATAATCATGTTACTAATGAAAATGTTGGTTTTCATTTAATTAGGAGATATCATTTGTCAATCCGATAGTCTCTAGTAGTGTTGTGTCTGCTATGTGATAAATACTAGACTAAAACGATGCTAAAATGCTCAAGGAAATAGAACGTTCTCATTCTATATCCTTTGGACATGGAGACAAACTTTACATGGAATCAATCATTTTGGGTCATTGTTGGGATGTGAGAACTAATTTTCAAAATAAACAATGACTATTGAAATTAAATTGAAAATGCATCTGTCTTCACAGTCATTCATTTGCAGTCCTTTGTTTTTCTTATCCCATTTTACATTAAACCATGCATTTCATATGTCTATGGCTACGTTAAGTTAACTGTTCATACGAGTATTTAGAAATGTGGTTAATAAAATCCACGGATTATATTTATTAACTTTTGATCAGCCTGTCAATTTACTTTGTTTATAAGTACATGAACTACCTGTGCGTAAATGTTGATAAGTCTATGAGTTACCTATGAGTAAGTGTGTTTGACTACCAGTCAATAGATATATCAAAAATATATAATCTACCTTTAGGCGGTTGCTTGTTGCATCTTGGTTCCCAATCCATTTCACGACAGACATTTTTGTAGCTGGTATAGTCTTGGAGAAAGACTTTCGGTTTCCGGGAGTCAGCGTCCGTAAATATCACAACACACAGGAGCATAGCGAACATCAGCAGTCCCTTTGTATTCATTCTTGTAGTGCTGCAATTAATGTAGAAAATCATTTACAATAGCGGGATACGTTAATCAAGTCCTATCTTTTAAAACTGAATAACGAAGAGAAAAAACTCAAGAGAAGATACCTTCGCTTAGGATTCTGAATCAGCAGAGTCAGTGTTTGTTTGTTTGATTTAGATGGATATTTATAGGCTAAGTGTGGCGAATCAGGATTTATGAATGCTGATATACCAATTGAAATGAAACGTTAGAAAACAGGATGAGTTTCATTTTCATTTTAATTAGTATCAAATATCAATCACAGACACACAACATGTGCCATAGACACGCAAAGTTTTTAACCTTTATATGCCATCACCTATTGTAGTTTGATTTTCCGTGAATTTGTCTCTGTCTCCGCAATATTGCTAGAAATGCGGATCAATAAGATATTCAGTGAGAGGAATATACTATTAAGCAAGCTTTATTTTTACGAAAGGTGAGACAGAAATGCCAACATTAGTTAATGGAAACATTTTAAGAAATTTTAAACATACATTAAATTCATCATCGATAATAACGGAAATTTTCTTTAACTTTACTTTCGAAACAGTTTAACTTTATGTATACATTGTTTGAATTAAAAGAGATCTGTTATTTGTTTCATCTGAAACCTTAGAAGTGTGCACCATGGAATCAGGAACCAGGTAGTGAGTTTATCAGTGCAATTGTGATAAATTGTTTTAATCATTACCTTTGCAGCAACTTCAATGGCTAAATTAAAGGTGAAGATAACAAACAGTGATCAATCTCATAGCTCCTACAAGCAATACAAAATAGATAGTTGGGCAAAAACGGACCCCTGGAAACACCAGAGGTGGGATCAGGTGCTAGGAGGAGTAAGCATCCCCTGTCGACAGGTCACACCCGTCGTGAGCCCTAAACCCTGATCAGGTCAACGGAGTTATCTGCAGTCAAAATCAGTGTGCCAAGAACGGCTTAACATTCGGTATATAAAACGCGTCGGAAAACATTTGACTCAATGATAGGTTGTATTGACGAACTAGATCGTTATAACGACCATAGAATTTGCGAAATACTGACTTCAATCGAGACTGTTGAAACCCCTGTACCATCAACTTGTTTGTCAGTAGCTTACCTCGATTTAAAAACGGACTATACCCAGAACAAGCTCTTGCATATCGAATCAGTTGAGATATATAAACACCATATACAGGTGATAATGGAATATTGCTACATAAATATGGGAAGTTGACGGTGGAGAAGCTGAAATCATCCCGTTTGTCATACAGTTGAGTTGTCAGTTTGCCGTTAATGTTTACTTTCAATAAAATATCTAAGTATGAAGCAGAAGTGGACGACTCTGTGGTGTCCTTTATTTTGAGCTCACAGGGATATATCAAATCGACATATGAATGAAAGTTATTATTGTTAATAGACAAAACGTCATCGATATATCGAAATGTCGAATTGAAGGCCACAGCGAGAGATTTTTTCTTCTCACGTAGACGGTTTTTGAATAAATTCTGCTTCATATGAACATAGAAACAGGTCAGCTAACAAATGAGCACAATTCGTGCCCATGGGAATTACAACAGACCGTTAGAAGACCTGATCACCAAAGACCACGAAGATATTGTAATAACCATGCACTAGTTATAAACGGTCTGTTTGTATTACAATGAAGCATTGAAGTCTTCGGGTTGATATTTGGGTTAATATATAATACCTAATTGAAGCCATATGCTAAAGTCTTACTTAGTTAACTAGTATTTGTAATAATTTTTCTTTTATTAACTTTTAATTTATCATCAACTATTTACAGATATTTCTCTCAATATATTTTTCTCCAATATTGAATTAGTCATAAACCAGATCAAAGAACGATAACTTTTACAACAGTCCAGAGACAAGTTCGACATAATTTACTGTTATTACTTTTCCTTTGACATCTTACACTAACTTAAGAGACAGCACGAAATCAACTCAACGTATGTATGACAGGATTTTTCATATAAAACTACATAAGGAGGGTAAATACGGATTTTTTAAACTCTCTTGGCCTTGGGTCAATTTCTATTTCTATTTCTTGTAATATTCGACCTGTCGTAATTAATGGAAGGTGAGGGTATATTTTATGACACTTATTTGAAAATAAACGATCATGATAGTCAAAACTCCAAACAAAAATTCGTCATCATTATTATGCAACCTAAGGTTTGATTAGCTCAAAATAAAGTAAAAATGTAAATACAACTGTTATTTAGAATCACGCACATTTGACAAGTGTAACATATACACCAAAAAAAAAATCAATGCTAATTATTGTGACAGCCTTTCCATTTTGGCAAGAATTGAAAACTAATAGTTTAAACATTTTTTTGTACTACATGTATTAAGTATTTGTAAAATAGATATGTGGAAGTTCATGGTGTTTACAAAGTCGCAATATTTATCGTAACCTCAAAATTTTATTCCGGAGGTCTCCTCCAATCGTCAATATGTGTGAATGAACTTACATAGATATATACATAACTTTTTTCCCGATATTCTGGAAATCGCATTGTCATCACAGCAATATAGAGTTGAATCAGTGAGTTTCTCGAGAAATCACGTGCATCATCAGCAGTAATTATTTTATAGGGTTATTGAACTTATATTGGTGAATATTGGCACTCGTTGGCTGTCAAAATGCAATAGCTTGCGAGTGCATTTGACAGCCAACGAGTGCCAATATCCACCAATTTAAGTTCAATAACCCTTTTATTATGAAGCTAAAGTATATAGTTCTTAAATTACATCCCTTTTCACTCAAAATACTCCAAAATAGAGGGTAATTCATCAATATTGACATCTAAGGTGAAAGTGTGCAATATCAGCATGCATTTCTTAATTGTTCAATATTAAACCCGTCATTACGGTTTGTTTAGGTAGCAGGGGACAGTTTCGCACTATAGGCCCGGTCAACTTTTTCAAAAAATGGAATTACCCTGTATTTGAAGTGATATTACATGTGTAAAAATGTATACAATAATTTTAGGATGCATGTCAAATGTAGCTGAGTGCTTAGTAAAAATGTTGATATACAACATGTAGGTGTCACCATGATTCCTAGCATATAGATGGGTGCAAATACGAAACTAAGACACGTGGTCAGTTGCTGAAGAAATTCCGGTGAAAACATGCAGGGTCTAGCAAAAGGTCTGTAGCTGTGAGGGAAGGTGGATGGCCCCATATGAGAGGTAGATTTTTGAGAAGGGCAGATAGGGTTCTTGATTGTGCACAGTGTCTAAATCCCCATGTTTGGTACTGTGATGGTGTGGGGGTGGTGCGGATTAGCCCAAATGAGGGAAAATCAAAGCAAAAAAGGGGAACCTGCTCAGAGCATGTTTTGTGCACCAGCACCAGTATTTATAGATTACATGTAATTTAGGGTCATAATTTATTAACTACACTAATATGAAATACAAGTATTGACATAAAAGGGAAATATGATTTTTCATTAGTCTGTCATAATCTGACTTTGGTGTATACCCCCTATCCACATGTTTCAAAACCAAAGAAACTGTCCCCTGCCACCTTTAAGAGAATGGCATTTTTTGAAACCCATGGAATTCAGTCAATTTCATTAATATTATCAAGATAAATGTATTAGATACGTAATACAACCCCTTATTTCAATAGATGTATCACATTAGTGTCACAATGGTAGACAACAGAGTCAAGGGGGGTAAGCTATGCTTTAGTACTATGGAAAACCAGAATCTGGTCAAGTATCATAGTGACATGTAAGTACATGTAAATAAGCTTAGTGGTTAAAATAATGTTATTTGGGGTACTTCATATACTGTGTATTCTTTTTACATAGATTACATGTAGTTTTACATGTTCTACATGTAATTAACAAATTGTACTGATTGACAGGTCTCAGGTACAGTAGATCACATTTCTTCTCAGCACCATGATACATATTTATGAAAAAATACTTGCAGATAGAGAAATAAGTCATTTTAGAGACATTTTGTACACAAAAAACACAGTTAACACCATTTTCTCATTTATGGGTGGTACTTGTAAACAAGCCACCTCCCCTTTGACATTTGACTGAATTGCATGAATCTTTAGTTTTCACTATTAGGATGGCATAGAATAGAATGTAAGAAGAGAACAGGTATTCAAAATCTTGTTGGGGAGTTGTTTACTTAATTAGAGCATATTTCAGGTCTATACATATACAGTATGTAAAGAAGTAGACAGTGAAGTTGGAAATTTTCTTGATTTTAAGAGCAGTTATGTCCCTTTATCTCTCTCTAATCCATCATTTTCTACACAGGTTCTCATGATTACATGTTCAGCATGTAGCACCACATATAAGGTCACTTTTACCATAGATACAATATACTTGTAATATTATTTGTTAGGCACAGGGATCTTACTCGAACACTCTCATCACTCTAAAATGACAACATCATACACAGAAATGTAGGGTTTTTAAATAATTTTATTGCGTACACATTTAGGGCGGTCGACATGATGTATTGGTGTAGTTTCACTCAGAATAAGTCAGATTTGTCAAAAATGGGAGTTGACGTCAATGACATGAGATGTCAGAATTCTTAAAGGTAGCAGGGGACAGTTTCGCACTATAGGCCCGGTCAACTTTTTCAAAAAATGGAATTACCCTGTATTTGAAGTGATATTACATGTGTAAAAATGTATACAATAATTTTAGGATGCATGTCAAATGTAGCTGAGTGCTTAGTAAAAATGTTGATATACAACATGTAGGTGTCACCATGATTCCTAGCATATAGATGGGTGCAAATACGAAACTAAGACACGTGGTCAGTTGCTGAAGAAATTCCGGTGAAAACATGCAGGGTCTAGCAAAAGGTCTGTAGCTGTGAGGGAAGGTGGATGGCCCCATATGAGAGGTAGATTTTTGAGAAGGGCAGATAGGGTTCTTGATTGTGCACAGTGTCTAAATCCCCATGTTTGGTACTGTGATGGTGTGGGGGTGGTGCGGATTAGCCCAAATGAGGGAAAATCAAAGCAAAAAAGGGGAACCTGCTCAGAGCATGTTTTGTGCACCAGCACCAGTATTTATAGATTACATGTAATTTAGGGTCATAATTTATTAACTACACTAATATGAAATACAAGTATTGACATAAAAGGGAAATATGATTTTTCATTAGTCTGTCATAATCTGACTTTGGTGTATACCCCCTATCCACATGTTTCAAAACCAAAGAAACTGTCCCCTGCCACCTTTAAGAGAATGGCATTTTTTGAAACCCATGGAATTCAGTCAATTTCATTAATATTATCAAGATAAATGTATTAGATACGTAATACAACCCCTTATTTCAATAGATGTATCACATTAGTGTCACAATGGTAGACAACAGAGTCAAGGGGGGTAAGCTATGCTTTAGTACTATGGAAAACCAGAATCTGGTCAAGTATCATAGTGACATGTAAGTACATGTAAATAAGCTTAGTGGTTAAAATAATGTTATTTGGGGTACTTCATATACTGTGTATTCTTTTTACATAGATTACATGTAGTTTTACATGTTCTACATGTAATTAACAAATTGTACTGATTGACAGGTCTCAGGTACAGTAGATCACATTTCTTCTCAGCACCATGATACATATTTATGAAAAAATACTTGCAGATAGAGAAATAAGTCATTTTAGAGACATTTTGTACACAAAAAACACAGTTAACACCATTTTCTCATTTATGGGTGGTACTTGTAAACAAGCCACCTCCCCTTTGACATTTGACTGAATTGCATGAATCTTTAGTTTTCACTATTAGGATGGCATAGAATAGAATGTAAGAAGAGAACAGGTATTCAAAATCTTGTTGGGGAGTTGTTTACTTAATTAGAGCATATTTCAGGTCTATACATATACAGTATGTAAAGAAGTAGACAGTGAAGTTGGAAATTTTCTTGATTTTAAGAGCAGTTATGTCCCTTTATCTCTCTCTAATCCATCATTTTCTACACAGGTTCTCATGATTACATGTTCAGCATGTAGCACCACATATAAGGTCACTTTTACCATAGATACAATATACTTGTAATATTATTTGTTAGGCACAGGGATCTTACTCGAACACTCTCATCACTCTAAAATGACAACATCATACACAGAAATGTAGGGTTTTTAAATAATTTTATTGCGTACACATTTAGGGCGGTCGACATGATGTATTGGTGTAGTTTCACTCAGAATAAGTCAGATTTGTCAAAAATGGGAGTTGACGTCAATGACATGAGATGTCAGAATTCTTAAAGGTAGCAGGGGACAGTTTCGCACTATAGGCCCGGTCAACTTTTTCAAAAAATGGAATTACCCTGTATTTGAAGTGATATTACATGTGTAAAAATGTATACAATAATTTTAGGATGCATGTCAAATGTAGCTGAGTGCTTAGTAAAAATGTTGATATACAACATGTAGGTGTCACCATGATTCCTAGCATATAGATGGGTGCAAATACGAAACTAAGACACGTGGTCAGTTGCTGAAGAAATTCCGGTGAAAACATGCAGGGTCTAGCAAAAGGTCTGTAGCTGTGAGGGAAGGTGGATGGCCCCATATGAGAGGTAGATTTTTGAGAAGGGCAGATAGGGTTCTTGATTGTGCACAGTGTCTAAATCCCCATGTTTGGTACTGTGATGGTGCGGGGGTGGTGCGGATTAGCCCAAATGAGGGAAAATCAAAGCAAAAAAGGGGAACCTGCTCAGAGCATGTTTTGTGCACCAGCACCAGTATTTATAGATTACATGTAATTTAGGGTCATAATTTATTAACTACACTAATATGAAATACAAGTATTGACATAAAAGGGAAATATGATTTTTCATTAGTCTGTCATAATCTGACTTTGGTGTATACCCCCTATCCACATGTTTCAAAACCAAAGAAACTGTCCCCTGCCACCTTACGTCGTTACGGTAAGGTCAATATTGAACGCTCATACTCGGAATGTTTCGGACGGACATAATTTACCCAATGTAAAGTTAGCGTTCAATACATTTTCTGGATATTGAACGCTAACATTCTCTAGATTTTACGCAAATTTTATAATAGACTATTTATTAGCTTTATAATGAATTCATTTACTACCGTACATGTATTTTTTTTTTTTGTGCTTTGTTTAAATTTATCCCGAAATCCAAATAGGATATATTTCAATTTCATCTATGTCAAAATAAACATATGTCTTCCTATTTCATCCACTCATTTGGCATATTGTTTCAATGTCTCGGTTTAGGTATATATATACTACAATCAAATTTGACAGCAGTGTGGGAAAATTTCAAACAACATTTATCAAATTTCCAATTTAACTTCGAATTCACAGTTTACCAATTTGTGAAAAAAAAAACAGAGCGTTTAGAGGCAATGTCCCACCTCTGAAAAAAAATCTACTAAGGCAGTCGTTTTTTGAAATATCTCTGAAAATCGTAAACTTTTTCTCAATATCTATTTACAACGTTTATTCTGTGATAATCCTTTGAAACTCCACTGTGTTAATTTCTCAATAACTTAGGCAACTGGATGTAAATGATTCAGTTCATGCAAATTGAGGAATAGTGAGTAGGTCTATAGACATTAACATGTAATGACATGTATATTTCAAACTTCTATAAGGCAGCATTTTTATGTATCTTTAAAGGCATCAGGTCTAAAATATTTGGTTCCAATATAATCTTAGCCACCTTGGCCCTGCCGTTGTTTAAAGTCAACACCAAAATATAACAAGGTCTTGCCATAAAGAATTTATATTCAAAATATGAAAGGTCTACCTTAAACATGTTAAATAGTTCAAGAGCTATTACAAAGGTTAGTTTATTTTAATAGTACACGTAGATCAACTCCAAAGTCAAAAGACCAAATATCATTGTGTCACAATGTTCTGCCATAAAGAATCTTTACACAAAATATGAAAGCTCTATCTAAATTAGTTCCTGATATACTTATCAGTATATGTTTTCTTAAAAGTACGTTAAACTTAGAATTCAAGTTCACAAGGTCAAAGGACATGCTGTGAAATGAAAGATCTTGAAATAGGAAATTTATATAAAAGATATGAAATATCTACTTTAGATAGTTCAGGAAAGTTTGAATAGTCAAATTGAGGGTTAGTGGGTAGGTCTATAGAAATTAGCATGGAATGACATGTATATTTCAAAGTTCTTAAGGCAGCATTTTTATGTATCTTTAAATTTTCATTTTTTTGGTTCACATACATATATTGTGATTCTCTGTTTAGTTTGGTGGGTATGAGAGGTGGTTCATAATCAATAAAAACGTGATAGTTTTGCCGTTATGCAAATCATAACATTTTGAGTGCAGATATATACGTATCATCTCGTGTATCCGACAAACTAGACAGTGACTCCTTCTTTATAAACCATTGCTGCTTCACTGCTATTCCTCAATGTAAAATATGTAACGTTCCAGTAACCTTACAACTTGATTTAAAAGTATGTAGACACACAAGAAAAGATTTGCTTTCGAAAAAATAAGATAAAATAAATGTTTTCTCTGTATGAGGGAGATATCATTAAAGCAAGCAGGGATGATTGTTTCATCGATTCTAAAAATTACACTACCCCCAACCCCACAGGTTTCCCTCACCTGCATCCTCCCACAACAAAAACAACCCAGACATTCATTGAAGAAATCATCTACGATGGATTGGGACTATACACTCCGAAAAGATCAATATTATCAAAACGTATGATAGTATCGTATAATGTTGAACTCCAGATTTTTTAAAGTTTTATTTTCTAACACCCGTTTTTTGTTTCGATATTGCAGTTTTGAAAGTTAATTAGGTCTTGCATAAGTATGAAGAGCTAACAATGATTAGCAAATACACCTCACACCTAAATCTTTTGTCTATCAAATAACACCAAGATTGTTCTCTGACGAAGAAAAACCGTTTATAAAGTTAATCTAAGGTTTAGCTAATGCTATGGTAAGATAATCAAATGAATAGCAATAGATAGATATTTTCTTTACTACACATATTTTCACAGTATTTACACAAAAATCCTTACGCACACTATGTTGTTTTAGTATTGATCGATCTGAGTATTACAGCTGTCACCATTTTCACATTATTGAACTTGAACTTGTTTTTTATTATATATCTGTAGACTATTACACTGTTGCAATGATAATAACCCAAGATGGAGGAATCAACCCGAAACCGGATAGGGGCTCAATACTTTGCGATAATAGTTATAATGTACTAATTGCATCTTGTAACACCTAATAACAATTGCACTCCTGCTATACACTACATTTGATATCGCGAGTGTAAGAAAACAAATATAAGGCAAAATGTGCATGTTTTTAAACATTTGTTTTTTGGTTTTTTCTTGTTAATTTTTTTGAGACATCAATATATTTACGGTACATAACTTTTAAACGCGTAATCTATAGAAAGAGATTCATGTGCCTATCCAAATCGACAACCACGCTATCGTTTTCAAATTGAATGCATTATTTGCCAAACTCTCCATACAACCCATAAATTTGATGCCTAGTACGTAATATGTCTTGTACAAAATATCGCTGAGTTCACTTTCGTGAATAATACTATTCTTTTACAGTACATGTTTATACACATGTTTACAGTGTTCATACCAATGTCTGTAATGTTTATACAAATGTTTACAGTGTTGATACCAATGTCTGTAATGTTTATACAAATGTTTACAGTGTTCATACCAATGTCTGTAATGTTTATACAAATGTTTACAGTTTTTATACCAATGTCTGTAATGTTTATACAAATGTTTACAATGTTTATACTAATGTCTGTAATGTTTATACAAATGTTTACAGTGTTCATACCAATGTCTGTAATGTTTATACAAATGTTTACAGTGTTCATACCAATGTCTGTAATGTTTATACAAATGTTTACAGTTTTTATACCAATGTCTGTAATGTTTATACAAATGTTTACAATGTTTATAACAATGTCTGTAATGTGTTTTTACAAATGTTTACAGTGTTCATACCAATGTCTGTAATGTTTATACAAATGTTTACAGTGTTCATAGTAAACAATTTAAACCTTTTGCTAAACACTTTAAATAAACTTGGCTAGTGCTTTTGAGCTAAGGATAATAAATGTTTATATTTGCAGTGTAGGTACAATATTTACTGTGATTATAGAATGTTTCCAGACTTTAGATATTGGAAGTTATCATCAAAATGTTTTCAGTGTATATCAAAACTTTTACAGTGTTTGAAATATTTACAGTTTTTAGCAAATGGTTTAAATTGTTTACTAAAATGTTAAAAGTTGTTTATCAGAATGTTTACAGTGTTTATAATACAACTATTTTCCGTTTACAGGACTTACAGAGCCATAGTCAGTATAGAGATATATTGTCTGGTGGGAATCGCCATGTTTGATTGCTGTATGCCAATCGACCGCACTCTCACATCACCGTCTTCTTGGTGGGGCTCCGGCACCACCCAAAACACAGAACCTGCACACCGCCGAAATACTGAGCCAAGACATGAAAACTGACACTTAATAACCCGAAAAAATATACCGTTATCCAGTTCATTGTTTGTATAGATATCAATTCGTTATTTACAATCAACGTCCTCGAGAGACATCAGATTAACACGTGCACAAACACATAATAAAGAGCATGATTGACAAAGACTACGCATGCAAAATATGTTTCTTTTGAAATCATTTTATTCTGTTTTGAAACATTTAAGTTCAAATTATAGTAATGAATGAATTTGATAGTGAATCAGACGGTATTTCGTTATTTGATACAAAATCGAACAATGACACGCTTTTTAAAAATGTCAACATTAAAAATTCCATGGGAACTATAAGATCAATATGTAACGTGGAAAACTACATGTGCATGACATATATTTTAAAATGATTATATGCAGATTTTTTAAACTTTAAATTTTAACTTTTAATAAAAAGTGTTCCAACGGCGCATGGCAGAAACGAATATAGTTAATTTGAAATGCATTTTCAAGTTTAAATAAAATGTATTCAAATATTCTAATATTTAACTTCGAATTAAGCACAGGGTATGTTTGTTTACTTGCAAAGTTAGAAGTCTCGGAATATCACTATCAAAGACCTCTATTTAATATACATGTATCAATATTGGCAGTAAATAGCACTGTTCTTCAAAGTGTGTATAGTGGGAGAGTAGGTGGCGCAGCTGATCTCAATTGTCTAAAATTCTTGACAAACAAAAATGAAAAAGGAAACAAAAACAACAAACCTAACAAATAAATATATTTTGCCCAGACTTCAAAATCCTTGATTGTAGGGAAGGTGAGGGGTTCCTCCCTCACTACATATAGGTTCAATACATCAGTTCAGTCTTACATTTTAACCATTGGATATTACACTGGACGGGGGTTGGGGGTTGGGGGGGTACCCAATACATTTTAGTTTGCATGTGAGAATATGAACTAGATTTATAGATATTAAACTTTACATATATGTAAAAATAACGGAAAATCAACGTTGTCAAAAAATCTCCAACCTGATTCTACGTACCTGATTGTTACAACTCGATTCATTACACGTGGTTTTATATACTGTTTTAAATGGGTTAACAGTATGTATTCATTACAGAATTCCAAATTCACTTTTCCATTTAATAAATTAGAAACTGTTGATCATAATTGTTATTTTGCAATTACCCTGGAAATTGAGTCCTGGGTTGGAATAGAGTGGGACTTTGTCCGTATCAACATGTAGAATTGAATACATGTCGTTCAATAACCTGCTTACAACTGGTACAAAAACAAACCTGGTCTCTGGTCATTTACCATATGTTCATATGACTTGATGTCTTCAGCATGTTCAGGGTGTCTAAACATATTGTGTGTTGCTAAAACGCGACATGGAATATATTGTATGCAATAATATTATGACGAGGTCAGCTTTTGTAAAACCAAAAGGCTTGTTATAAACAAGGGGGAACAATTTACAGAGAACAGGAAGTCATCCACACAATCCACCGTTTGATATACTACATACTAATTCATATGTATTTTATAACTCATTATTTTCATGAAAATTATCAAGCTAGAATATGTGGGTACTACCCCGTTTTCCCGGGTTTTGCATTTTCTGACTCCCAATAAATAAAACATCAAAATCAAGATGCTATAACTTGTTGACTTGATAAGATCAAGATTTATCGTTGTTTTATACATAGCACACACCCTGTTGTAATTGCACTGATACACTGTGTTATATGAAGATATGTGTATCGGTTAAAGACGCATTACCACGAGACAGGGGAGGGGGTATATCGACCTTGAGTGTTCTTTCATTCTATAATCATATTTGTCGCTGCTCACTAACACCTCTGTCAAAATCACAAGATTCTTGTAAAACGCCGTGTAAACTATTTGATAAACATTTATTTAACTTAGTTTGATTTAAATAAATCCACCGCTTACAGTATAAAATCCCTTTATTATTATTATTATCAAAATAACGCACAATTTCCCGATTTTGAGTGTTATGTTAGCTAATTAGCTACATAAATCATCCGAGTTCTTAAATTCCGTTCCGCGTTTTAGCAACACCCTAGACATTTAAGGAGGGAGGAATGTGACAGTAAGAACTGTTCAAACACTAGTGACGAGATAGCTCTGTTAGTGAAGCATCTGTTTAGAGATTCGGGGACCCTAGTTTGGGCGGTGGAAAGGGCAAAGAATACCATATAAGAAATATACAATAAACAAGAGATGTCGGTAGTTAACATGCAAATAATAAAAAAATGCCTTCGATTTCTGAAATATATTTGGGGAGGAGGGGAGGTTACATTGATTCAATTCACAATTTTTAAGGTCACGTTCTTCTCATTCAATGCTACTATCAAGAATAGTGGGAGGGTGGTCACTCAATACATCTTTATTCGCATATGAAAATAACAAATCATGGTCACCCGGACACTCCTCAGTCTGTTCCGCCATAGTTGCGAAGAATTCTGACTCGTGTGAAGGTTTACGTACATCACTAAAAAAAAAATTGTGACGTGAAAATTCATGGGGCGCCACCTGACGACTCTTTACGCGTCCGTTCATCTGTTCATCACACGTTTATGAATCTTGATTTCAATATATACTAGCGGAAAAAAGAAACTGTGCATTATAAAATTTAGTATAATTTTTCTATATCTATCGGTTATATTTATAAAATCTAAAAATCGATATAGGTGATGTTTTTGAACAATATCGGATAGTACATGACTTAGATACAGGGGCTTTTTCATGGTTAGTGAACACATGTTGTTTATTGAAGTGTTCGTACGCACGAGTTTTAATGGCAAATACTGTTTGGAGTAAGAACTGTAAAAGGTTTATTTGGACACCATTCGTTAAGGAAAGCACTTTAGTTTTGACAAAATTTACCCTTCTATCATGCCAAGACTCAGCGAAAACCAACGTAATCGTGCTGGTGTGATGCTTCAAGCTGAAATGGCACAGAATATCGTAGCAAGACACTTTGGAATTTATCGGAACACCATCCAGTCATTATGGAGACGTTTCCAACAATCTGGTAACACTCGGGATCGACCACGTTCTGGGCGTCCTCGTGTGACGTCGCGTCGACAGGACAACCACATTAGACTTGTGCACCTGAGAAATCGTTTACAGACAGTAAGTTTGACTGCTCGTAGCATTCCTGGACTTCGATCAATCAGTCCAAGAACTGTGCGTAATCGTCTGCGCGAGCACAACATCAGACCGAGACGTCCAGCGGTGCGCCCAATACTGCTTCAACGTCATCGTATCGCTAGACTAACGTGGTGCAGACGACATCTGCGATTCAAAATACAGGACTGGGCCAATATTCTGTTCATTGATGAATCCAGATTTCATTTGGATAGAAGTGACGGTCGTTGTAGAGTGTATCGTTGCGTTGGGGAACGGTACCAGGATGCTTGTGTTGTGCAACGTCGACAATTCGGTGGGGGTAACGTTATGGTGTGGGTGGAATAACAGCACGTGGAAGAACCCCTCTACAAATTGTCAATGGAAATCTCACCGACGTACGCTATCGAGACAAAATTATGTAACTCACGATGCGTTGATAGAATTACAATAACAGCGTAAATCCTTGTTAAAAGTTCGTGTTTATATTTCATCCTTGTAAATCCATTAACTTGCGCAGTTAATTGCACACTAAATGGTATAAATTGAAATGCCCTGTAACAAACAGAAAGCCGCATATCCAAATGACATGAAAATGTACATTATGTCAAATACATATATACATTTTATACATGTTATATATACATATATTGTATCATTTAAAACTTAGCATAAAGTTGTATCAAATGATATTTAAGCACTTTAATCACAATTTTATAAAAGTGATCCACCGAACTTATTTATATTTAATAAGTGAGAAAAATAAGATTTAAAACAAATTATTTATATTATTGCTTTAGTTGACTTTTATATTGCTTAAACAGTCTAAATAGTATAACTTACCAAAGTTAAGAACTTTAGGCTTGATATTTATCAAATGTAAAGCTGTAAACTATATTTCAAAGCTTCTTTGGTGCAACTGCAATAAAAGTTAAACATGAACTTTGTTAGATATTAGCAATATAATTAAGAGCACCAACTGCAATGCTATTGCTTCCATAAAAACAAAGAAAAACCAAACATACCATGATGGCGAAATAGCTCCAACTATAACTAAAACTCAAACGTCTGAACACTTCAAACCCACTGGACAATATGAAAAAACCCAACCCTGGTCTAAAGTCACATGACTATATGAGGCGCCAAACGCTCACCAAACTCTTGGCGGGAAAATACTAATTACATCAAATTGGAAATTAAATAAAATCAAAGCTGCTTGCCATTGATTTGGCATAAGTTTCTAGTATAACTTTATTATACAATCTTATCAATTGCAAATTCAATTCTTTTTAATCATAAAACTTAAAAGTTATTTACAAAATTTTCACACGGCTACAATTAGTCAGCGCCATATGATACCCTTCATACAGAGACAGCAAAATCATATCACTCTGCAGCAAGACAACGCAAGTCCACATGTTTCACGTGTGTCAGGGACTTTTTTTGTTTAACAGAATGTCATTGTCTTCCCTTGGCCAGCTGTTTCCCCCGAATTGTCGTCGATCGAGCATGTCTTGAATGAAATGGAACGACGTCTACGCCATTTACCAAACCAGCCAGTGACATTGACTGATTTAGGCCAGGCTTTAACCAACATCTGGTACAACATCCCTCAAGCATTTCTGAACACTTTAGTGGCATCAATGAGGCGCCATTGTCAAGCATGCGTGAATGCAAATGGTGGTCACATGCGTTATTAACTTTGTTAATTTAAGTTCGAATACCAGTCTTTTGATTGTACTGAAATTGATGTTATTCGACGTTAACATTAATGGATTATGAAATGTTGTAACAAATACATTTGTTAACAGTATTACAAAAAATAAAATGTGTTCATTGTTATTGTTTCACATATTAAATAATGCACAGTTTCTTTTTTCCTCTACTATATGTACATGTATATAAATATGGTGAGAAACCGTTTATCTTGATCGATTTTATTGTCATTTGTTTGCAAAATAACCTCTTCCGTATATAAAATTATTTGCTGTGTATTAAGTGTTTTGTCTTCTGTTTACATACATTGTTCATTTAGCGACTACGGCCTTTTGTTATGTACCACATCGTTAATGTTGCTTTTATGTATATTTGGCTTCCTAAAAGGTCCGTGGATTACGCATTTAATGTCATTTATTAAGTTTGTTTTTGGTCATTGAAATCATATCAAGTGGTTATTTTCTTTTATATGGTATTTTTGCCCTTTCCGAAGCTCATAACCCTAGTTCGAATTCCGGCCTGAAAGGGTGTGATGTCTTCAAGGTGATAAGACATTTAAGGATGTACGCACTACCTCGTCATAATGACCGACTTCCCTTCAAAAGAAGAATGAAAATATAATATCACCAGTATTTGCCTATTCCTTTCAGTTTTAATTACCTAGCCGAGTAGCTCAGTAGGTCAACACGGTGACTGTTAAACTGTAGATTGTGGGTTCGAGTAAAGCTGGGGTTTTAATTCCTTTTCCAAATTACTTTCTACGAAAACTACAATTTTGACTAGATAAAGTAAAATATTTGAAAGTTTTCAATTTCAATACATGAATTGTCGTATACATCCTCCTCTTTTCATCCATGTCAAATTTATCTCGTGTACATTCATCCTTAAAGGAGGGAAGAATGTGACGTCAGACGGGTTCGATCATCGGTCGGGTCCAAATCTCTGCCTGTTTTGTTGTATTTTCCCCTTCATGCTGCAACATATATTGATATAATGAAACAAATCATGAAATGTGCAACTTAAGATACATGGATTTGTTGAAAATCATATAACATTTTGTATAAGAGAGAGCGGCATACTTTATTACGTTTGATATTCAATAAACACTCTTCTGATCAACATCAACAGTCGTCACGTTCTACAAATAAAAAACCCAAAATTATTTTAAGCTCAAGTGACAACAAAATAAAACAAGAGGCCCACAGGCCTTATCGGTCACCTGAATACTAGTGAAAAAAGTATCACTACTTCCATGGGCTATGAAATCTAGAAAAAAAAATCCTGTTCTGAATATCTAAGCTAAATTCTTATGTTCAGCAACAGCATAAACAAGATGTGTTCTTAAAACGTCACTGCCCTCAAAGGTACATACACTGATGAAAGGCTTTAAATAATAGGTGTATTCACATTAAAATATCAAAAGATATGACTAATTTGGACTCATCCTAAAGTCATAACCCTGGGTTATGAAATTTACCATTTTTTGTACATCCTTTTCTGCTATCTCTGAGTAGGCATTTAGATTTCATTCAGTATCAGCAAACGTACACATACATACTATATACTAAGTTTGGCTCCACCCTGGGGTCAGAACCCTTACTCTGGAGAGAATCAAATTTACAATTTTGGTAAAAGATTACCTGCTCTATCCATTTAGCACTATATACCAAGTTTGGCCACGCCCTGGGGTCAGAACCCCTACCCCGGGGGTCATAAAATTTACAATTTATGTCGCCCTTGTTTCAAATATGCTTCATACCAAATATGAAAAGAATTGGAATGATAGTTATCAAGAAGAAGTTAAAAATGTATATTGTTCACAGATTTAATAACTGACGATTTTGGCCCCACCCTGATACCAAAACCCCTACCCCTGGGATCATCAGATTCACAAATTTGGTAAAGGACTACCTGTTCTTTCTAAATATTTATTTACTTTCAATTCAGTATCAATAGCACTAAAGAAGATGTTATTTAAGTGTTTTACACATAAACACTATATACCAAGTTTGGCCTCGCCCTGGGGTCAGAACCCCTACCCCGGTGATCAAGAAATTTACAATTTTGGTAGACGCCTTCCTGTTTTACATCACAATGCATTTAGTTTTTCTTACATATGTGTGGTTCTTGAAAATAAGATTTTTGAAAATTGGTCAATTTTAGGCAGTTTTTGCCCCACCCCTAGGGCCCCAGGGATGATGGAGTCATGAAAATACAATTTATGTCTCCCAGGTCCCAATGATGCTTCATACCATTTTTGAAAAGAACTGAAAGGTAGTTATTAAGAAGAAGTTAAAAATGTTCAATTGTTAACGCACGACGGACGACAACCAATTGCAATAGCAATGGAATACTACGAGTGGGCTATATTACACGAAAGGCAGCCAAACCTCGAATGCCTTAAAATTTGTATAACCAAACACAAAAATTATGATTCTTCACCAGTTCCAACAAATTATTCATCAAGTATAACTCAAACACTAACATAAAGAGAAAGACAGCGAATCCCCGAGTGACTCAAAATTCTTATTACCTAACAACGAAATTTTATAAATATATTTATGTTCTTCTTCACCAGTTCAAACAAAAATATTGGTTATCAGATAAACTCGAGCACTGGCAGAAAGAAACGGCTCTCTTACGCGAATACAACGGACCTCGAACAATAAAGACAGACAAATTAGAAATAAAATAAACGTCTAGTCCTTCTAAATACACCTGTTTTTGTTACTGAAAACTGATGAGCAATTTTTTGTGCTACAAAGTCATCTTTGGTGGACTTTGATTTGCAGCATTCATTTTATTATTTTTTTAATACATCTACAAACACTGACTAGTCTCGCGCTACACGGAGGCTATTTAAACGAAAACCGAATTTGTCTTACCTTAATGAGGCTTCTTGAGACCCCCCTCTTATATTCATCAGACCGGTCAATAACTATAGGGTCGACTTCCTAGTCACCTTCATACAAGTTATAATATTATTATCATGATTTACTCCTCCTTGTTGTTTACCGATAAATTTCACTTGCTAATTGGCCGTGTGATTTCAATAAAAGTGAGTGGATGACCAACTTTGTCATTCTTTCCATTAGATTGGCCAATGAGAACAAAAGTAGATGTTTTATAGAAATTTATTAGAAGTATCGCCCAAGTGATTGCACACTCGATCACGCGAAGTGTGAAGTTGTTATTGAAATGATAGTACGAGAGTTTTCAAAGTGTGTCTCTATCAGTATCTGAATGAGAACAGCAATGCTATGTCAAGAACTGGATCAATTTGAACTTTAGATTTATTTGAATACAAGGTGAAGATAACGAACAGCGATCAATCTCATAACTCCTACAAGCAATACAAAATAGATAGTTGGGCAAACACGGACCCCTGGACACACCAGAGGTGGGATCAGGTGTCAAGGAGGAGTAAACATTCCCTGTCGACCGGTCACACCCGCCGTGAGCCCTATATCCTGTTAAGGTAAACGGAGTTATCCGTAGTCAAAATCAGTGTGCCAAAAACGGCAATCAACGGCATTCGAAAGAATGAAACAAGCTCTCAATTATTTTATCATTTTTTGTGTGATTTTTCCAGGAATGATAAAAAATGTTTTGCTTGCAAATAAAGGATTATAGAGTTCAAAATTAGCTGTGATTTGATACATGATATGAATATCTAATAGAACATGCCTAAAAGATTCAGATATAACGTTTTATTTTTTTTTAAGAAAAAAAAATACTTCTCAAAATTGAAAACGCTGTTTGTTAATATACAATTATGGACTGTTTAGCAGGGAGACATAAGAAATTACCAGGTTTAAGTAGAGTTGTCACCCGAGGGCGCCCATGCGTATGTAATATCAAACGTGGAGAGGTCATATGGTACTGCACTTCACAGGGCCAGTCAAAAGGCTGAAAGAATACTGTGGTAGAAACTATCACCCCAAATCAATGAGGGGCATCCCGTCTCTGTTAAAGTGTTCCTATTTATAAATTGTGTGGGAGATGAAGTCTCGAACAAGTTGTTAGACTGGATAAGCACATTTGATATCCTTGATATGGTCCATAAGCAGGCACGTTAAACCAGGACATTTTTATAAAATTGATTTTCCGTTATTTTTACGTGCAAAGTTATTTTCACATACAAATTAAGGTATATTGGATGTGTCATTATACATTGTACTAGATGTACATTGTAGTAAATAGTGATATGAAAGACTACCCCCTCCCTCTCCCTCCTTAGGCTGTTAGTTTGGAATAGACAACATTATATTTTTTTTTAGGGGGTGCTCCCATTTTGTTTGCTAGATTGTCAAGAATTTTAGACTACTTCTCTCCCCCCTTCCCCTTTTCAGAAAAGGCATGCTATGTGCCTGGTACTCTTTGTCATTCTTTGTGCAACAAAAATTAATTTCAGTTGAATTCCCGACAACTTCCTTACATATTGTTACATATTATAATGAAAATATATATACGTATTTTGATTAGCCCTAGATATGATTGAAGAAAAAAATAGCTTACCAAACTAATGTGTAATTTCAGTTCAGTTGTACCTCGTAAAATTCGTAATGTAATTAGATATGTAAGGTATTTCGGATCAAATAGATGTGATTTTATTATGATTGGTTTCTCGAATTTTTAAAATACGTTAACAATTATTTCGGAAATATATTGTTTATTGGTGACTTTTCACCCAAGTACGTACAATCTTGCGAGAATTCCGCTTGTGTTCTGCCCGTGTCGCACATTGATTTTCTTTCGGTTTTCGGTAGTAATCGTAGAATTTCCGTGGTCTTTCCATATATGGTCATATCAAGATTCGACAAACATGTAGACTTGACATTTGTTGACTTCTGACGTGTAAGATGCTATGTTGTAAGGTACAACTATGTAAATACTAAGTCTACAAACAGAAATAATGTAAGGATAACCGCGTATAATTTAGGAAACAATGATACACTTTTATAAAGAGAAATGTAAATCAAGAAATCAAGCGATTGCACAAATGAAGAGTACAACACTGAGGAATACATTTCTGAAAAACATAACTTACACCCCTTGAGCTACAAACATACACAGCTGAAATTGACAAATTAACAAGGTTGCAAGTTTGGATTACTAGTTAACTTGCTTGGATTTTTAACACGATTATCCTCCATAGTAAAGGACCTAAAGGTTCGACCACTTTTCTTTTCCCCTACTAATATTACTAGGCATTGTGCGAGCTTTTGCTGCATGATTTTCTTGCCTAAATTGTCCCAACTGTCCTGTTTTGACAATGAATCAAATTCTTTCTGTTATTCAAACCAAACCTTACACTGTTAAAGTCTGCCTCAATGTGAAGTACAACTCTTACCCAGGGGCATGCAAGGTGAAGCAATACAAAATAGATGGTTGGGCAAACACGGACCCCTGGACACACCAGAGGTGGGATCAGGTGCCTAGGAGGAGTAAGCATCCCCTTTTGACCGGTCACACCCGCCGTGAGCCCTATATCCTGATCAGGTAAACGGAGTTATCCCGCAGTCAAAATCAGTGTGCCAAAAACGGCATAATGACCATAGAATTTGCGAAATGCTGACTTCAATCGAGACTGTTGAAACCCCTGTACCATCAACTTGTTTGTCGGTAGCTTACTTCGATTTAAAAACTGACTCTACGCAGAACAAGCTCTTCAATATCGAATCAGTTGAGATATCTAAACACCATATGCAAGTGATAATGGAATATTGCTACATAAATATGGAAAGTTGACGATGGAGAAACTGAAATCATCCCGTTTGTCATACAGTTGAGTTGTCAGTTTGCCGTTAATGTCTACTTTCAATAAAATATCTAAGTATGAAGCAAAAGTGGACGACTCTGTGGTGTCCTTTATTTCGAGCTCACAGGGATATATCAAATCGACATATGAATGAAAGCTATTATTGTTAATAGACAAAACATCATCGATATATCTAAATGTCGAATTGAAAGCCACAGCGAGAGACCTTTTCTTCTTGCGTAGAAGTTCTTGAATAAATTCTGCTTCATATGAATATAGAAACAGGTCAGCTAACAAAGGAGCACAATTCGTGCCCATGGGAATTCCAACAGACTGTTGGAAAACCTGATCACCAAAGACCATGAAGATATTGTCAATGAGGAACTCTAGCACATTTTTTATTTCAACTTCAGAGTACTTGTGCGTGGAATCAGAGTGGTGTTTAACAAAGTAAGTTTTTGAATGACTGATCACTAAATATGAATATTTCCGTTTTCCGTTTTTGTTGAAGAAGCAACTGTCTATGATGACAGAAAGTCTAGTCTTTAATTGATCGTGAGGAATGGTCATGTATAGTGTTGAAAAGTCATACGTTTTAATGTTATTGATTTGGGAAAAATTCTGCGATTTCAAGTTTACTAAAAGTTCTTTAGAATTTTTTAGAATCCACATTTGATTAACACCACTTCTGGCATATGTAGTTGCACAGTAAGTTTGAAGTTTCTCCTTCACAGCTGTTCATATTTTCGTGAGGAGCAAAGATAGGGGCTTGGTAGAGCACTTACTGGATCCAGCAATGTATCTTTGTTTGTAAGGGGTTTTAAGTAGTTTAGGAATCCAGTATAGGTACGGTAACTCATATTCATTCGACACATTGACTGGGATATTAAATGTGTCTAAAACTGAAGCATGGTTTTGAAGACTTTCGTCTTTTGAAAGGGCAGTTGGAGTATAAGTATGATTACCAAAAGTGGAATTAATGCCAAGTTCGTTTAAAATACAGTTGTAATAATGAGCCTTACAAACAAAGACAATGTTGTTGCTAGCTTTGTCAGCTGGAACCAAAACATATTCCTCATGTAACCTATTTAATTCTTTTATCACTTCTGATTTACTAAACACAGAAGGATAGATGGTACGTACTTGTGTTTTCATATGTCTAATGCGGGATTTTAATATCCCTTTTATTTTGTTAAATACGATTCTCTCTACATAGGACTTATAATTTATAAGAAGTAGTTTTATATTCCCACATGAGAGATAGTGTAGGATATTTTTGACGTTATTTTCAAGGTTCTGAATCACTTTGAAAAGTATGGAGGTCCATTAGTGTACTTTATAGATATATTTTGTTTTTCGTGGATCTACTCCTTTCCTTATTCTCAGGTTATTTTTCATTATTTTCACTTGTTAAGTTCACAGTTGTTATTCCTATATTACACTAACTGTTGATCTGTTAATACATTGTAAACTCTTACACTGGTGTTTTAATTCAAGAATTCTGGTCTCAAAAGGGACATAGTTCAAGAATACACGGACCTGGGTTGACAAATATCTTGAACCATTAATAGTATTTATACTATTTTGTATATGCAGTGTGCTCTGCTTGTATTAGATTCATGGGCCTATGAATATATTTGGAATTGAATTGAATTTAGGGACATTCTAAAACAAATGATAATTAAGTTTGTGATGACCCTACAGAATTCGATATACATGTAGGTACGAAGCACTGTGGGTATACACACAAACTGCTTCCGGTTACAATTTTGGTGCCGTGACCTAGGATTCTTGAATAGAAACCCTGTCTCTATCAAATTTTCTTTAAATTTACCTAAATAAACTCCAAAAGAAAGTAGTCGACCTAAAGTATCTAGTGAGAGTGCAAAATCGAGGGACGAATATGAAAGTTCATTATTTGATCCCCTTGAGAGAGAAATGGAATCTATGAAATTAGAAGATGTACAAAAAGAATTTGAAGCATTAACTGCCCAGTACAATAGGTGTAGACAAGTGATTGATGAAAATAGGGCCGCAATGAGCATGTTAGATGAAACAAGTTTGAAGATTAAATATAAGCCAGAACGACCACCAAAGCATGTTTTATTTGATACCAGTAATCAAAGTTTGCCTCCGAGGTCCTACAATGTAGATGCATGTACAGGTACGAGTAGTCAAAACATACCCATTACAGCTAGTAGCAATTCACAAAGTAGGGAAGCTGAAATAAATACACTCCTCGAAAGACTTGCACAGTTCGAAAACTCAAACAGACCTACATACATACAGTCTGATAGAGATGAACATTTGAGTGACATGTTACAATTAGGTCACACTGCACCATTACATAGTTCTTCACGAGTCAACCGATTTTAACCTACAGGTAGTCTTACAACAAGTACGGGTAGTTCAATTCCAAATCGTGTTAGAAAGCAAAACGATTCTGACAAATTTGATGGCAAGTCAGTCGAATCGAAAGATTTCTTGGTACATTTTGAGCAGGTTTGTGATTGGAACTATTGGTCGTATGAAGAGAAATCTCAACAGTTAGTTATGTGTCTGAGAGGAGAAGCACAACAGTTGTTAGGAGATCTAACTGTAGAACAAAGGAGAAATTATGACAATTTGAAGTCAATTCTAACAAAAAGATTCAACCCCCAAGAATTAGTAATTGTTCATAGGTGCGAATTTAGATCACGAAAAATGAATAAGGTCAAATGACCATCAGATTGTGTTTATGCTCTTAGACGGTTAGGATGTTTAGTATTCCCAGAGATGACCTACAATGACAGAGAAATAGATGTTCTAGAACAATGCATAAATGGAATAGGCAATTCCGCCATACATGACCATGTAATATTTCATGATCCAGAGACATTGGAAGAAGCAATTTCCCTTGTTATAGAATTTGAGGCAGTCGAAGGTCCCCAATTTTAAGTACACAAACCACTTTATGGGGGTGAAGTTGTAAGTTCAGTGCATTTTAAGAAAGAAAATGACCCCTCAAAGAAATGACGGAGCTCATCAAGCTCATGAAAGATTGTGTGGATAAGCTGTCTAAATTCAGACCCCATAATAATAGAATGGGCAAACACAATAGGAATCCTTCTAATGTTAAAAACAAAGAATATTATGAGTGTCATCAGCTAGGACATTTATCTTATGATTGCCCCAAGAAAACTTCAGATAAGATTAATGAAAAAGAACTCCAGAAATCGCAGAATAAGGAAAACTAGATAGGGTTACATTAGAGGCCCACAATGTGACTAAAAATGACAAAACTGATAGTAACAAAGGGTCAGAGGTTAGAGTTAACCCACTGAGAAAAAACATGTTGGCTTGTTAGAGTGTTATTGGATGGTGTTGTACATAAATTTTCAGTTGATATGGGTTCTAGTGCTAGCATTTTGTTTAAAGATATTTATGATCAGTTAGATAGTAAACCTGGTTTGGTTCATAGTGATGTCTCCCTGACAACGGCAGGTGGAGGTACATCAAATATTTCAGGACAGGCATATTTCGAGTTTTGTGTTGATAAGATACATCTTAGTCATGAGTTCGTTGTGACAGAGTTAGATGACCTGAGTGGTATCTTGGGTAGTGATTTTTTGGAGCAATATGACAAGACTTTTAGGGTGTCTAAAGACTTCTTACATGTTGCCGGGCAGACCATTGAATTGGAAAGGGAAGGAACTTCTGTCTGTACCAGAGTCAAGTTGTGTAAAAATATCATTGTCGCCCTGATTCAGAAGTTATAGTTCAAGGTTATGCTGTTGGAAATAACAATTTTGTAAATGGTTTATTAGAACCATTTCAGTTTTTGGACAAGAAATGCCTTTTAGTTGCTAGGACCTTGGTCAATCCTGAAACGATTTAATTTTTGCTGTAAGTATTGCAGACAAGCCAGTCAAATTAGAGAAATAATATGTCAGTTGCGTCCTTACAACGAGTTGATATCAAGGAACAAAATACTGAGTGTTCTCAGTTGTCCTCACAATTCCCTGAACATTTGACTCTAAAGTTTCAAAATTATTGACAAAATTTCAGGACATTTTTATAGGCCTAGATGGAAAATTTGGAAGAACTCCTTTGGCAAAACATAGCATTGACACCGGTAATTCTAAACTAATTAAAATTATTCCCGGTATAATACCTTATGCTCAGAGGCCAATTGTAGAACAGGAAATCAAAAATATGTTACGAAATGATATTATTGAACCTAGTGAAAGGGCCTGGTCTGCTCCTTTACTTTTGGTAAAAAAGAAAGATAACTCTTGA
The DNA here is from genome assembly GCF_947568905.1 of Ostrea edulis. Lineage (NCBI taxonomy): Eukaryota > Metazoa > Mollusca > Bivalvia > Ostreida > Ostreidae > Ostrea > Ostrea edulis. The sequence continues at coordinate 35,688,727 of NC_079170.1, forward strand.
AGGTTCTGTGTGGATTATAGAAAGCTAATGCTGTTACCAAGAAAGATGCCTACCCATTGGCCAAAATAGATGAGGCCCTTGATGCTTTAACATGTGCATCGTGGTTCAGTACTTTGGATCTTATTTCGGGTTATTGGCAATGCGAGATGTCAGAAAAAGATAGCCACAAAACAGCATTCTCAACTCACATGGGCTTATATCAATTTAAAGTTCTTCCTTTTGGAATTTCAAATGCCCCTAGTTGTTACAAACGATTAATTGAGTTGGTTCTTCGAGGTCTGAGGTGGGAAAAGTGTTTGTGCTCCTTTGATGATATCATTATCTTTGGAACCAGTTTTGATCAAGCTTTCCAAAACCTTAGGATTGTTTTTGAGCGTTTGAGATCAGCAAATTTGACACTGAAACCATCCAAATGCATTCTGTTTCATAGTAAAGTTTCCTTTTTGGGCCATGTTGTGTCAGGCGAAGGGGTTTAATGTGACCCTGATAAAATTGAATCTGTTAGAAATTGGTCCATTCCTAGAAATGTCTCTGATGTACATAGTTTCTTGGGTTTGGCTTGATATTACAGGAGGTTTATTCCTGATTTTTCAACAGTAGCTAGTTCATTTACATACCAGACTAGGAAAGACAAGAAATTTAGTTGGACACCTACATGTCAGGAATCCTTTGAAAAACCCAAACAGCTTTTAACATCAACTCCCATTTTGTCATATCCAGACAATGACTCAGAGAATGGATTCATTTTAGACACAGATGCTAGTCTTACAGGAATTGGAGCTGTATTGTAAAACTTATACGGTACCAATTTTGACGCACCAGATGTGCATTTCGACAAATAATGTCTCTTCAGTGATGCTAAACCGAAATCTTTGAAATCCGAAATAACTGTGAAGTTTTAGAGCTAAATATAGCCAAAAACAGCGTGCCCAAAAAGTGGAGCCAAATTCGTCCAAGGATAAGAGCTATGCATGAGGGAGATAATCCTAAATTTTGAAATGAATTTCTAAATTTTGTAACAGCAATTAAATATACATCCGTATTTTCAAGCTATTAACGAAGTACTTAGCTACTGGGCTGTAGAGACCCTCGGGGACTAACAGTCCATCAGCAGAGGCCTCGACCCAGGGGTCATAATGTAAAACTTATACGGTACCAATTGTGATGCACCAGATTGTCTCAAATTCAAAATGGCGAAGAAAAAGTAATCGCATATGCAAGTCGGACTCTGAATAGATGTCAAATTAGGTACTGTTCCACTTACAGAGAGTTACTTGCAGTTGTGACATTCATTAGACAATGCAAACATTTTTGTGGGGAAGGCATTTTAGAGTTAAGACTGATCATGCATCATTAATATGGCTTAAGAGATTCAAAAGTCCGGAGGTAATGTTAACTTGGTGGCTTTTAGTGCTTGAAACTAATGATTTTAGCATTCAACATAGGCCAGACAGACATGATACAAATGCTGATAGTTTATCTTGTAGGCCCTCAAATTATTGCAAACGTCAAGGTTATCCTGATTGCCATATTGAGAGAACAAGGAATCCTCAGCTTAGTCAGAAAGGGGTAGTGCCTAGTACGAGATATTCCAATATATGTGGCCAGTAGGGTTGCTCCTATAAGGAGTCCGTTTTGACTAACACTTCTGCTATGAATGAATTTCTTTCTCTCAGTGTGATGATCTTGACACATCAAACTGGCTTCAAACTTGGTCAAGGGATGAACTATTTAATTGGCAGCAAGAGGAACTTTCTTTTAGAAAATTTATTAAATTAAAGGAAGATTTCAAGGAAGATAAGCCTCCTCGCCATGTGTTACTAGATGCTTTCCAGTCATTAAAAACTTTATGGGGATTTTGGGAGTCACTTGTTGTGGTAGACCATATTTTGTATTACAAATGGAAATCTTCAGATGATAGACACAAACTGTTGTGAATTGCTCCAAGGAAAATTAGATCTAAAATATTTCATGAATTACATGAACACAGAACAGCAGGTCATTTAGGTACAGGTCGAAAAATCAAGGCCATTAAACGCAGGGTATATTGGCCTGGTATGTCTTCAGATATTACACGCTGGTGTCGGCAATGTGATAGTTGTGCAAGGGCTAAGACGGGGCCTGGAGTAGGGAAATCTCCATCACATCAGTCAGTGACAGGTGCCCCTTTATATCGCATTGCAGTTGACATAGTAGGTCCCCTCCGACAAACATCTAATGGAAATGAGTATGTCATTGTCCTTTGTGATTACTTTACAAAGTGGGCTGAAGCCTATGCAGTCCCCAATCACACAGCTTTAACAGTAGGTGATAAGATTGTAAATGAATTTATCTGTCGGTTTGGTGTTCCTGAACAGATACATTCTGATCAAGGACGCGAGTTCGAATCAAAAATGTTTTCAATATTATGTCACAAGTTGCAATTGGGTATTGAGAAAACAAGGACCACACCATATAGGCCTCAATCAGATAGTTTAGTCGAGAGGTACAAAAGAACACTTTAACAAATGTTGGCTTCATATGCAAATGAAAATCGTGACAATTGGGATGAAAATTTGCCATTTGTACTAATGGCCTATCGTTCTACAATACATGACAGTACGTCTTGTCCCCCGAACTTACTTATGTTTGGACATGAAATTTCACAGCCATTAGATTTAATTTTAGGAAAGCCACCACATACGAAACACACACCTGTCCTGTTGATTATGTCGAGTGGCTGAAATACATTCTTGTAGATACCTATGACTTTGTGCATGAAAACCTTCAACAAGCAGCATCAAAGTAAAAGAAATATTACAATAGGGGACTTAGACATAGGGATTTTTCTCCCGAAGATTTTGTCTGGAGACGGTATCCTCCAACAGCTGGGCTTAAATTAGGGTTAAGATGGACAGGTCCATACAAGATTTTCAGAAAATTAACTGACATTACTTATGAAACACAGAAAACCCCTACACATAGACCCTTAGTTGTTCATGAAGATCACTTCAAATCATATGAAGGAGTTCTCCCGCCAAGAGATTGGGTACCAGAAATTGTCTCCCCTAAAGAACAAACATTAGAAGTTCCTACCCAACCCTTGCTTCCCCTGGAAGAAAGTCTCATTAGTGAAGATAGTTTTATTGAAGATTCCCCTGGAATGAATGGGTATCCTGTACCAGAGTTTAAACAAACTAAGAGTGGTAGACAAGTTAGGGCAAGAGATACATATTCCCCTTGAGCCACCAACCCCAACTTTACCTCTGTACATATGTTTTTAATGTAATTTTATACATTGAATAATTAGTTTTTGTGATATAGGGTAGCAGTTGAAACCAAATGCAACTGTAACAATTTTCAGATTCTCCCATAAGCTAACAAATGTTTTATGTAGTGTTGAGCTTTTCTACCTTGAAATTTGACTTTGATATTAGGTTGCTGTATTTTAGGTCCATCAATGAGAGTAGGTGTTTAGTTATGCGACTCCGTAGTCGATTATATTAGTTAAATGTCTAGAATCTAAAGCAGTTTATTTACAGTTAATTATCAGATTAATCCGTTTCGGTAAATTAATGATAACCATCATTGAGAGTAATGCTAATATTTATTGTCATTTCGTAGATGATAACGAAGTTATCTCCCTTACTGTTGTGGATATTAAACCAGAAGTTATCGTTTGGCAATTAAAAGTGTTAATTTGTTTGATAGTACAAATAGTAGTGGCCACTACAGTGTATACAGATGTTTGATCTGTATTTGAAATTTTGTTTATTGCTAAATGATTAACTTATCCATCATCTTGTCAAATGCTTAATTAGAATTTTGAAATTAAGTTCTAATTACCTGTCAATTTCAGATGGATATAGTTTGATACTAGTAATACAAGTGATATTCAGATTTTGAAAACAGTTATAATTAATTCATTAGCTTTATTTCAGCGAAATAGTAAATGCAGTTTTAATTAATTACAATGACAAATACCATAAGGTCTTGCAAAACTGCAAAACTTATCTTTATGTTGATTTATATCTTCACAGAAATGGATGTGCTAAATGTTTCTATCCCTGAGTACGAGATGGATTCTCTGAACGATGACTTGGCAACATAGTGGCCCCTTGAAGGAATGGCGTGTCCCATGCAGGGCTGTCCATCCTGAGTAATTATTGCACACACTTTGCCAAATTTCACCGGAATCTCTATTTGTGCCCGTTTGTCAACATGAAAGACATTTAAATGTCTGGTGTGCGACGGCACATACAGAAACAGCGTTCCAAAATAGACACTGCTATTGAAAGATCGAGGTATATGCTAAACGGCAAATATGTGGATCCCGGACAGTTCCGATGTCCACGACCAGTTATTCATCACAATCTGGGGGATAAAGCCGCCAGAAAGAGGATTACAGAGTCGGATGTATATCCAGTATTGTTTAACAACCAACCAGACTCCACAAACCCCAGATATTGCCGTTTTCCGCTGAATGCCAATGGCAATGTTAAGAAATTTAGATTTTAAGAACTCTGAGATAGTTACATTTTGTATTCAAAACTATTTTGTGAATCTCTTTATATAACAAAATTGTTAATTTTGTTTTTAAGGGAAAGGGAGTGTAATAATTTTGATTTTTATAATTCCAAAACGTGTCTAAATTTCTTATCTAGCGTAAATAATGTTACCTTTACTTTTCATTTATTTTCCTGTCTTTAATTATTTGATTTCATTCCTGTGTTGGACGATTTCCACATTTATTTTGAGAAAACACGTGTGTTTTGACAGGAAAAGGTTCTCCATTTTGACAGTTCTCTCGAAGTTATTTATTTTATTTATACAGAGAAAAAGACAAGCAAAACCAGTTTAAACTTTATTTGGCGAGTATTGGCCGTGACATAAAGCAAGAATTTGTGGGATACCATTCAATAACAACTCATATGGGCAAACCCACACAAAAAGCAACATCAACACAAAATGCAACATAATCAACAAGTTCAGAAATGACCACCCTGGGTTAACCGCGGATGATTACTTAATTAGAGTATGTTAAATTAACCCAATATTTACCTCAATTATGCAATGCATTATGATAAAAGCACTCATTTTTTCAACAGCAAGTTTCACCAAATCACAGAACAGTTTCAAATTCACTGGCAACACAATTGTGAATAGATATGGATCATGAGAGTTGTGATAATAGCAATCATTTGACAACAGTCACAGTTTCACAAATTCACTGGCAACACAATTGTGAATAGATATGGTTAATGGGAGGTGTGGTAATAGCAATCATTTGACAACAGTCACAGTTTCACAAATTCACTGGCAACACAATTGTGAATAGATATGGTTCATGGGAGGTGTGGTAATAGCAATCATTTGACAACAGTCACAGTTTCACAAATTCAGTCACATTTCAATTGCACAGAACAGTTTCAAATTCACTGGCTATACACCAATACATACAGAATCAGTTGACTTGGTGTGCGCAAACGCCACATGGCTGCAAACAGGTTTGCCTTCTTTGAAGTCATCCCACCAAAGGGGGGAGCCATCAATCAACTGACCCACGACCAATCTCGCCTAATTTCCTTAAATTTAAGGAAACACTGAACTTCCCAAGTTTCAACACATAAAAACTCAGTTCTCAGTAAATTGCTGAGGGACACATCATAAAAAACGCCATCCATCAAACTCCTTACCTGCAGCATGGACTTACCTACTACACTTGACTTGGGAACAGTATCTCTCCAGTGCCTTGTCATATTGGAATACATCCACTTAGAAAGTGGAAGTATTAGGAATCAAAAATAGTTGTGGGGAATTCACCGTTTAATCAAGTGCTGACATTTCGAATAATTAACAAAAATGTATGCAGAAGAATGCTTCACTCCAAGATCATACCCACATTGAGAATTAAACTTCCTATTCCTCAAGATATGAACATTTTCTTCTTGAAGTTGTTCAAAGCATTGCAAACCAGGGTATCTCAGCCACCAGATTCACATGTAAAACTCCCTTAACTCGACCAAGAAGCTGTGAAAGCTAGCTCAAAGACGGTTGAATCAATATAGCATCCTTTAACAATACTTGTTTCTGCAATATTTAGGGCATGATTGAAACAAGTAACTAAACAATATAGAAATGCTGTAGCGAGTAATAAACAATACCCCCAAAAATTGGGTCCAAATTAAACACAAAGCAAAACCACACAAAATACAATCCTTCCCTAGTTGTCCCTATATGTTTGGACAGTTAATGGACCTTCAATATACTCGATACAACGCATGATTTTAGACTTCCATCACCTCGTTTCATCATGGGGTTTCATAGCCATTGAAGCACACTCTGTTAGGATACGAAGCATTCAATAGTTGTGGACACACGGTGTGTATCCGTAAAATATGGGTTTCATCAACCTTTAAGGTTCTTGTCAAGATAAAGCAAGCACATCGTCGCATTTTGCATTTACTAGAAACCAATAGTCATGAACTCTGGCTGCCCAATAAGAGCAACTTTAACTTGACAAGTAAGCTACCAACTGTACAACATGGTTTACGTCGCCCAGATCAGCAGATGCGAGATAACTGAGACTTGTTTTATTCAATTTCTAGCAACTGAGATACACTTTATTTCATTGAGTCTGTGAATGAAGTTGACTGACTCCTACAAATTGAAGAATGGTACTCTCTATTTGGTGTCGAACACCGGAGATGACAATGTTTAATAGAAATTTTAACACAAAGTGTGTCCCCAATTCTACTACCTTCTTAGAATTGTAGCTCTAATGCTAAACACTAACCAATGAAAGATATTGACAAGATAGGACCAACTTTGTTGCCATAACTGCGTCACCACTATGGAAAATATCTTGAAAACGGTAATGTTCAACTTCTACATAACATCATGATTATCCAATATCTAGGCAATGGAAGAAACACACATCCCAGAAAAAGGCCCCACATCCTAGATCAGACAGTTGATCCAGCAATGCCCTTGACAAATTCAAGACTGTAAAAACACTAACCACATGGTATGATCCTTTGATACTAGACTTCTACTATGACAATGTGGTTCATGGACCCCGCACATAGGGTCATACCCTCTCCTAATGAATATATGCTTGATCTGACCGCCATGGTGGTCTAAAGGTAGAGCGCTCGTCCCACATGCGGGAGGTCAGAGGCACGAATCTCGGCCGCGACAGACCCAAGTCACCAAAACCAGGAAGTAACAGATACATGACGAAACGTTCGGCATCAGGCGCGAACGCCATAGGTCCCCGGATACAATCCAAAAAACTGATGTCCCGCGTCACAGCAGGCGTGGCACGCTAAAGAACTCCCACTTTTCAATAGCCTCAAGCACCCGTGGGGATCCGGGTTAAAATAGGTACTCCGTACCCCTTGCTTGTCGTAAGAGGCGACTACATGGGGCGGTCCTTCGGATGAGACCGCAAAAACTGAGGTCCCGTGTCACAGCAGCTGTGGCACGATAAAGATCCCTCCCCGCTCAATGGCCACAAGTGCCGAGCATAGGCCTAAATTTTGCAGCCCCTCACCGGCAATGGTGACGTTTCCATATGAGCGAAATATTCTCGAGAGGGACGTTAAACAATAAACAATCAATCAATCAATGGCCCCAAGCACCAAGCACAGGCCCAAATTCAAAGCCCCTCCCCCCCCCCCCGCCTCCATGATTGAAAAACTCTTGAGAGGGACGCCAAGCAAGACACATCTGTTTGATCTATTAATTGAGTTGCGAGGGAGATCGGTTCCAACTAGTGATTTCTTAAATAGGACTTTTCCCCTACCCATTGAAATTAAACTATATCAACTATAATTCACTTGCTTTATATGAACGCAAATGGTAATCTCAATTGCATCAATTAAAAACTCGCGATCTTACGCTTAATTCACTCAAACTTGCAATTCAATCCAATTCATCAGAGTGGCACTACCTGAATTCCACCTATCGACAAAAATTAAATCATCCAGGTAATGATCAAAAGTGTCCAAGCTAGCCTTATACTTAGTTCAATATTGATGTAAAAGTTGCCAGATTTAGGACTATTTATGCAACCCATTGGAATGCATTTATAAAATAGCAAAAATATTTGAAAATAAATAAATAACCAGACTCCTAAATGAAATCAATTAAAAAGCGCTTCGACAGCCACCTTGCCTAAGAGTTCCCTGTCCTAATTGGGAATATATCAACCATTCCAACTTGTAAAATGTAGATAGCGGTATATAAATTAGAATAGGACCAGTAAACATAAATTCAAGAGAAAGCCCATTACAAATCTTGAAGAAAATGAGCTCAATTAATGTTTGGGTATTCAAAATAGCAAGACAGCTATGATGTGGCCCTATACAATTGTCAACTTGGGGGGGGGGGGGGGGGGCAAGATATATGGAAACTCCCCACTGCACTTGTGTCTATATAATGCTAAATCAGATAGATCACATGGTAACTGTAATTGAAAGCCTAAATGAAAGTCATGACCAACATTGTATCCATGGGTTGTTGAGGAGTATATAAACAATAACAAATTGTTGATTCATTGACAATGTGGCAATATAGACATCCGTGACTGAACTGCTCATGATGCATCTTCCAACCCATAGCACCATGTTACCCCAGCAGCACCCACTCGAACATCATGCATGTATATAAACAACCACCAAACTAACTTCGGATGATATGTCAAGGAAAGGAAAGCTATGTACAGTAAAATAAAACAATTTTCAACTCCCCTTTCTCTCTTCAACTATATCACTATCTGCAAAGAATCTCAATGACAAGAGCAATGTACAATGTACTTGAATTTGAGTAACATAACATTGCTAGACAATGATAAAGTTAAGAATACACTAGTTTCATCAGGAATGGAAATTCTTATATATGTATATGCAACTTGTACCTGTTGGCCATCCAGAGACAACATACATGTACTAGCACGTGATTACACCCTTGGTATGGAAAACTGTTGCTTGTCCTAAGAGTGATGACCAAATGTCACAATCAGGCATATCATATTTTGATCGTGTTCCTGAAATTGGTCCAGCCACAACTCTGATGCAACGATCATCTTATCCTCTATGCTTAAACCCAGTTGTATTTAGAGATGGTCCTCTTCCTGGAGGGATCTCAATCACTCGAAAATAAAAACAGCATTCAGTTAATCTGCCATTATTTCATTTTTTTTAAATAGATACAATACATCAGACACGTATAATAGATTGGGAAAGGGAGGGGGGTATTGGCAATTAATTAAAACTGTTATATTGGATGACGCCCCCCCCCCCCTTTAAATTTTTTTTTATATAGAGTGGTGAACAACTAAGAAGTATGTAACTCTTGGAATTAAGACTTGAACCCATGTAGTGGAGGACGACCCCCCCCCCCTTCTTTATAGCAATGGAAACTTTAGAGGGGTGTGTGTGAAAATTTAGTAATAAAGACTCATTAAACTTTCTTTTTTGTCCCCAATATGAAAGGCGATCTAGGCGCCTGTTATGGTGAAAAGCCGAGACTCTGCATGTCTTGCCTGTGGGAGTCCGTTTTTATTATCAAAGTACGACTCAACAGGCGGATATCGGGTAACATGATGATCCATGCGAGTTATCTACTATATCAAAGCAGGAGACATATGAAATAATTTTAATAAAAATCACTCACCTCCAAATATTTCAAAAGAAATAAGCAGGCGAAATTATAACAATTTAGAAGGTAAAAAGATGATGGCCTTAATAATGCATGGCTGAGGATCTATGGATTACCAGTTCCAGCTCAACCAGCCTGAGGTAGTTTTTGAAGATGCACTATATATGACCTTAACAGATGAATATACCTGAACAATCAAATGTCACATATATTTCATGAAACCACGTTACTGTGCATGCGGTACAAACCGACATGTAATTAGACAATCTACAACCATCCGTACATATTGATCGCCTAATATTATAAAAATCTTAATGCGATTAATAGATAATTAGTTATATAATATCGATCGAACTAAATTTTTTCAACAGATGCCATAATACAATGGCTATCACAAAAAATACTTCTCAAATTATTTCTTCGACTGCTCTGGTTGAAGTCAGCATCAGAAAGGAGGCCGATCCCGATGTGATGCACATTTGTACTTATTTACTGGGGCCCCAATATCCCGCACCCGAATTTAATGCGAGTATTTCTCGTAAAATAAAGGCATCTATTTTATATAAAAAATAGATGCTCGTATTGTATTGTTTATTGGTCTTAAGCCTTACGGCTCATCAGCAGAAGTTATTTATAAAACAACGTTTCTGATTGGTCAGGGGTATCAGCTTCAAACGTTTCTGATTTCATGTTTCACTCGTTTGGCGGGGTAGTTAAGGAATTAATTCATTATTAATTCATTATTCTTTCGTTGGATGGAGGTATACCACGAAAAAAGACAGAAAACTGCATCATCGCGCGTAGCACTTGATGCAAAGGTTCCCCGTCTTTTTTCCGTGGTATATCTCCATCCAACGAAAAAAAGAAAAATAAATTCCTTCCTTATCATTTAATATTTTAAAACATTGAGTTTATATGATTTAACATTATTTGATTTGAGTTAAATTAACGAGTTATTCTTGGACTACACTCTATGTCATTTCGAGATGGGCGTAGTAATTTGTGAATACACAACTTTAAAAAAAAAGATTAAATCCGTTAGACCTAATGGCGACTTTTACTAACTGTTGTTTACTGTTGAACAAACGGGTTTCTTGTGGACTGAAGTTTTAAACGGATGAGTTAAAGACACGTCCTGTTGAGAGAAAATTGCAAGAATTTTGTTGAGTGGAACTGGAATTAAGTGCCAAAGTTCGATGTCGGTACTAACGGAAAGCGTGGGACACGTGCATAATCAAGATGTGGAGTGCCACCATGCCAGGTAGGGTTCTCTTCAGGGTTGTCACGGCATCCAAGTGGACAAGTGAGTGTTACAGATGGTTTTTCGAGTTTTGTCAGTGAATTCATAAGGCGTCACAGCTGTTGTAATGTCATACGGAAGCCTTGTTTCGGTGCCCACTCATAAACATATTATGCAGGAGTTCGAAACCATAGTCGTTAAGGGTTATGCTATTGCAGTATCTCTGAGGCAGTGTGCGGTGTATCTGGTATTTGGGTTTGTGATAATTCTCTCTAGAGAAGTCGAGAGGCATAGCCTTCATCGACTTCTCTTCGTGAACATTCGTATTTTGATTCTGGAAAACGTGTAAATGCCGGAGTCGGTGACGGTATATGCTTCATCCGACATTTCGACTCAAACGTGCCTGGATTTACGCAATACACAACTTGTTTTCAAACACTTAGCAGTAATGCATAAAACTGTCACAAGGAAATCAACACTTACTTGCTTTTAATCCATTTTCAACATGTCCCTTGCACTGGGTTTACGTTAACTGGTCTTGGAGCTGTCGCAATAGGGGACCAGTTAAGAGAAAAGCAGGCTGACCTAATCAGAGTTGTGAATTAAACTCTTCTATGCCTCTCGACTTCTCTAAAGAAAATAGGTTTGTGACATGAAGGAAGTTGTCGCAAGCTGCAAACTGGACTATTGTCATCCCCGGTTGAATACATTTAACTCTCAGCCCGGAATTGCAGAACCAGACGTGTGTTGTTGGGTTGGGTTTTTTTTTTTGGGGGGGGGGGGGGGGGTCCTCAAATAGCCATGTTTATTTCATTTTGCATAATCATATATTATTTATATTTGATATTTGTTTCTTTTTGTTTAATAAATTTATATAGATCGATAGAACTGTTAAATCTTTCTTTTCAAGATTCCCTAGTCTATATATAAGTACGTAGCATCCAGAGGAATCCTCAACATTCCAATAGAAAGTAGTTCCGGCCATTTATTCATTTTTCGTTTGATACGATATTCCAATAATTGTTCAACCAATGAAAAAAGCGTGTAACATGTAAAATTGTAAAATTGTAAAATCGAGTTTGATTGGTTAGAGGGGATATAAAAATGTGAACGCGACTCGTTCAAGTTACTTTGGGTTCTGTTAAAGGACATCAAGGTTTGAACACTTTTCTTTTTCCCTACTAACATTAGCTAGGCATAGTGCGAGCTTTTGCTGCACGATTTCCTCGCCTACATTTCTCTTACTGTCCCGTTTTGACAATGAATTAAATTCTTTCTGTTATTGAAACCCAACCTTAAAGTCTTGTTCAAGGTGAAGTAGACCTCTTACCTAGGGAACTATAATTTATTTTGTTAAATTGGATTCTCTCTACATAGAATTTATAATGTATAGGTAGTTTGACACCGTTTTTCAGCTAGCTTAAGATTACATCAGTTTCCTGGACTTCTTTAAGAAATACCATTAACAGTTATCTTGTTTACCTTTCAACATTTGTACTTTCGCTTCCAAATCCTCGTTCCTCCGTTTCATGAACGACAACTCGTTGTTGTCGCGTTTGATTCCTTCCCGATAAAATTCATTCAATCTCACTTTAACGAAAACGTATACAGTCAGGGCCGTAAATTAACCTTCAATTTGGAGGCAGGAAATTAGGCGGGGGTCTGGGGGCCGCCCAGGCCCCCAAACGCTGAGCACATTTTGTGCACACTGAACACGTTTCGTGCAAAATCCTTGATTCTAGGGCCTTCTAAGATGTTACTTGACTAACGCATTCTAAAAGAAAGATTTGGAATGCTTTTTAAGGGAGGTATCATGTTCTTAGTTATTGGAAACAACATAAATTCTAATGAACTTTAAATTTTAATTTTTTTTGGCTCAAAAGTTGGAGGAGGCAGCTGCCTCCTCCGCCTCCATGTAATTTACGGCCCTGACAGCGGCAATAACACATGTTAAATTCTAGCAACGCCTTGTTTGATTATTCTACTCATGAGAATTACACTGTCGGTTGTTCGGTTTGGCAGGTTACTAAGGTTTCCATTAAGTACGGACTGCACAGTGCGACAATAATCAATGTTTTTTTACGGAATTGGGGACACTTTTAAAATATGTTCGCGCGGAGAAGGCCTTAATCCACACCAGACGCACAAAAATATATTCAATAACGAAATACCACTTTAAAGTTTTTGCGTAAAAATAAGAATATTTTTTGGAACGCAATGCAGATGAATCCACCAAAATTTTGATAGAAGATGCAAAACCTGCGAAAGATAGTATTGTTCTGCCGCCTACCGTCTGGTCAATTTTCAAAAAGTTATTATTTTAAATGACTTTTTGTGTCAACATAGATACTTATAGGGATTTTCATTAAAGTTGAATTATTTACCTACTGATGGCTGCAGTCGTTGCTATGGCAATCCTGCTCAGTACGAGAGGAACCGCAGGTTCAGACATTTCACAAAACAAAGAGAGATAAGTATTGTTTGAATTAAAACCATGTATTGCGATATAGAAATCAATGGAAAACAGAAAATATTTTTAAAACATCTTTCCCCCTGTGAAACACAAATTGCTTTTTACAGGTATTATAGATTGTCATTTAGGAATTTTTTGTTGTTTCATAGGGGGTGGGGGGGGGGGGGGGGGGGGTATGTTTACAGATCAAAACACAGCGAAAATGTTCACTCTTTGATCAATTGCACAACATGAGGTAAAACAATGAAAAATGATTGATTGAATATTGTTTAAAGTCCCTCTCGGAAATTGTTCAATCGGATGGAGACGTCACCATTGCCGGTGAAGAACTGTAAAATTTAAGCATATGCCCGGCACGGAGGTTTCTTTATCCTGTCACATTTGTTGTTCACGACACGTGCGGAGCCTTGGTTTTTACGGTCTCATCCGAAAGACCGCCCCATTTAGTCGCCTCTTACAACAACCAAGAGGTACAGAAGATCTATTTTAACCCGGAAATTAGAAATATTAATGGTGTTTTCTATCTTATATGATCTGATGCCCCCTTTTTAATATACATCAATATATACCTTATTACACCAATGTTTTGTATGAAAAATTCCTCAAAAATCTAATAATACAATGTACAAATATGATAGATATATCGATCAACACACATAATTTTAAATTTACAAGAGGAAATTCGATCTACCTTGTATAGTGTTGAATTGGCTTGTGTTTATTACAGTCTGAGATTGTTATTATCATTGCCTAATTAGTCAAACCTATAACAACAGATGTTTATATGTTGTATATTCTAAGATCTTTTTCTGTCGAGAGTTTCCTTTCCAAAGCTTTTAAAATAATTCCAGAGATATGTGCTTTTCATAAAAAAAAACCAACCCCAAAACAAACAATTAAGATTTGCTAAAAAAAAAAAGTAGATTAAGTATGATTGACAAATATATATATATATATATATATATATATATATATATATATTAAAAGAAATAGAATAAACAGTACACAAAGTTAAAAATTTAACGCAAGCGCTTTCATTTTATAATCCTCAGGCGTTACATTTTAAAATAGTTTTGAAATGGTTTGACGTCATAAAGGCGTCCTAACATTTTTATACCGGACACTGTGATTTTTTTTAAAAACACAATTTGGATATATATATATATATATATATATATATATATATATATATATATATATATATATTGTAAAACTTATACGGTACCAATATTGATGCACAAGATGCGCATTTCGACAAATAAAGTCTCTTCAGTGATGCTCAACCGAAATGTTTGAAATCCGAAATAACAATGAAGTTTTATGGTTATTATAGGGAAAAACAGTGTGCCAAAGAAGTGGAGTTAAATTCGTCTAAGGATAAGAGCTATGCGTGAGGGAGATAATCCTTAATTTTGAAATGAATTTCTAAATTTTATAACAGCAATTAAATATATACATCCGTATTTTAAATCTAGTAACGAAGTACTTAGCTACTGGGCTGTAGAGACCCTCTGGGACTAACAGTCCAGCAGCAGAGGCCTCGACCCAGGGGTCATAATGTAAAACTTATACGCACAGGCACTTGTTTCACACATGGGTCCCCCTCCTTAATAATACCACAAGATACCTAACTAGATTTCGGACACCTCTCGCTTCAAGTCTCATTTTACGATTAGTTCGCTATTCATCCTCACTTTTGTGATATGAGTCGCTTTATTAGACATTGTCCTTGCTGCTCTATCGTTTTCAGCACCTTAAACGAAGCCCCGTGTCTGTAAACTACTTGTTTATTCATCGATTCCTACCGTTTAACATTTTCAGACGCTTCATCTACTACAACAACTTCCGGTCGTAAGCTCAAACTATTAGAACGTAATTTGATTGGTTACCAAGTAAACTTACAAACTTGAAGGTAAACGTCATGTTGTTGACAACTACGCAACAGCTGACTTTCGACAAGGCGAAAAATGGCCATTCTATACTGGTTTTGAGGTAGAGAGGTACCGGTAAAAGTAATCTAGTAAAGGAAATCGCTCGAGCATTGGTTCACGATGGAAAAACCGTGTCCATAACAGAACAACTTAGTCATGTCTCATTAGCGAATTTAAGGGGAGGGGAGCAACCTGCGCCCCCCCCCCTGAAATTTTCAAATTGAAGGTAAACCGTGGTCTATTGTTTAGAAAAATGTAAACGATAATAGAAGCACTAATTTCTTCCACTCTCGGAGAAATAAATGACAAAATCTTTGGTTTATTGAAGTACTTTTATTGGGAGAACTTACATTTTTTCCAAAAACCCTTAAAATTTGCGTCATTTGATTAATTTCACCTTATCAAAGCAGAAAGAAAATTGTAAGAATTACTACATTCATGTAGGGGACATATTTCAAGCCCTATGAAATCTGTAAAATTCAGGAGCTTCCGGGGGCTTCGCTCCCTGACTCCACCCCCGTCCCTCACCAGAGTTTCGCACCGGACTCACTGGGGGTATCAAGGCATCCCCAAGACCCCTGTCTCATGAAGTTGCGCCCCCTAACAGTGATCCATGGATCCGCCCCTGCATCTTACATCTTGCAAGGGAGCATGTATTTTATTAAGCTACGGTACCTATTATGTTCCGGATCCCCATAAGGATTTAAATTTGCAGTGAACAAATCACCAATGGCAAAGATAAAATAGAACTTAATTTGCATTAATTATCATTGCATTGAAATTGAATGGGTTTTTTTTTTTGGGGGGGGGACTTTTAATCAAGCAATCAGAGATTGAGACCTTTCACAAGCAAAGGAAAGAAAGAAGAAGAAAAGGATATTCAATTCACATAAATTGAAATATTTAGATATTTATGAAAACATTAACTTGCAATTTCATATGACATGGGAATGGACCCCCCCCCCCCCCCCCCCGTGACATGCAACAGCCAAGTGTTTACCACTACTACCACCCAGCTAGAAATTCACTTATATGCATAGCTTATATAAGCGGAAAAAAATACAGTTTTAAAAGAAAAGGCTAACGGATAACAATCCACAGGAATTTGAATTTTTTTCAGTAAATAAATATAAGTTAAAGAATTAATATATATATATATATATATATATATATATATATATAGTCTCATTTTTGGAAGTAAAATACAGAAAAAACTCTAAACAGTTTGTTGAAATATTTCGACCGTGTTCCGGTCTTCTTCAGTCGTAAAACACGACTGAAAAAGACCGGTAACACGGTCAAAATACTTCAATAAAGTGTTTAGAGTTTATATATATGTATATATTGCCCCCCCCCCCCCCCCTCCTCGGCTCGAGTCCGATTTTTTTTTCTATTAAATTCGCCGAAACAAACCTATTCGCGGACACGGTTAAGCTCAGAAATGATTTTTTTCTTTTCATCCGTCGCCTCAGAGGTCTAAACTCCCTCGCAACAATCGAACAATGGACATATTTATCGATCTGTTGAACATTTCCACCAAGGCCCGACTACCATGTCGTGACGTCACGAAAAAGAAGTTTAAACGAAATCTTTTTTTTAAACATAGCTCAATTACTTTTATGTTAGTCCTAAATAGCCCAAAAAATTATATTATTCCATAAAATAATTACTATTTATTTTTTTACACGCAGTATATTTTATATCCATAAAAAAAATTCTGCCCGTAGATCTCAAACCGGAAGTTGTAATAGATGGATCGACTGAAAATGTTAAACGGTAGGAATCGATGAATAAATAAGTAGTTTACAGACATTGGGATTCGTGTAAGGTACTGAAAACGATAGAGCAGCAAGGATAATGTCTATTAAAGCGACTTATATCACAAAAGTGAGGATGAAAAGCGAACTAATCGTAAAATGAGACTTGAAGCGAGAGGTGTCCGGAATCTAGTTAGGTACCTTGTGGTATTATTAAGGAGGGGGACCCCATGTGTGAAACAAGTGCCTGTGCTTATACGGTACCAATTTTGATGCACCAGATGCGCATTTCGACAAATAATGTCTCTTCAGTGATGCTCAACCGAAATGTTTGAAATCCGAAATAACAATGAGGTTTTAGAGCTATTATAAGGGAAAACAGTGTGCAAAAAAAAAAGAAAAGTGAAATCAAATTTCTCTAAGGATAAGAGCTATGCGTATGGGAGATACTCCTTAATTTTGAAATGAATTTCTAGATTTTATAACAGCAATTAAATATATATCCGTATTTATATATATACAGATATATAAAATGATACCTTAGTTATTCTAAGGGTTGGGAAAATCTGACCCTTACTGCCGCTTCTCCTACTTCACATGTCCTGTGTACCTAAGATTTTATTGCAAAATCTGATATTATGGAATTTTGTTGACGGTGACGATTACAGCCACATGTCTATTCAAAATTACATCCATTGTCAGGTGTCGCCGTCTGAAATTCAGTAAGTAATCTAGCGTACCTTATCAAAATGAGAGACGTTCCCCGTGTACAGGTAAACATTCACCGAAAATGCACTAGACTGTAAAATGGACAATAAAAAAGAATACGAAACTGATCCCAGTTTCACACAGCTGCCACAGAATCGTCCAAAGATATATTAAAGTGCATCTTAAGGTAGATCATTATACCACATTTTTTTTCTAATGGCTCGTTAAAACACCGGGCTCTTATGAAGTATGATTTCACCATTGAAAGAATGATACAAGCTCTCAATTATTTTGTATTAATTTTATTGTGATTTTTCCCGGGATGATAAAAGGTACTTTGTGTGCAAAAAAGATACTCAAATAAGAGATTCTAGAGTCCAAAGTTTGCTGGTTCATGATAAGAATATCTAATCAAACATTATTTTTTATCTTTAGATAATCTTATGCCATCTCTTTTCTTGATAACAGTTGTACTGGGGAAGGATAATTGCCACCAGGTGGCAGTGTTTTACAAACATGCATGTGCACGTATTGATGATATACAGCCAATGATAATTTTATTTCAGTAATTGTATATGTGTAACGATAATTGTTTACCTATGAAATTTAACTAATAATGCATGTTAAAATTATACCACAACATTATTTTGTTACAAATATAGCAGAGATATGTCTTAAGATTATCTGCATATGTCTTTAAAAAAATACATAGAACGCCATTATGTTCCGATTGTGAACAATTGTAAGATTTTCTTTAGAGATGGGAGTTTTATGAAACAGCTAGAATGGGGTGTTATGAAAATTTTCTGTCTGCGTTGTTCTACAAAACACAGACCGCTTTAAACGTAATATTTGGGTGCGTTTAGATTTCTAACAATCTTAAGATTAGATATGACAGTTTTGTGAAACAGGTATGAAGGGATATTATGAATAATTTTGTCTAAAGATGTTTGCCATCAAATACCCTGCATTTCATTTTTGAAACTAGACCCTGGTCATTACATCGGGAAAATCTGCACTGTCACACTTAAAAAATTCCTTTGTGACATCAAATTACAGTCAGGTATTTCTGCAATGAATGATACGCTCTTTATATTTCAATCATGCTTTTTACCTCAACCCATTATTTACGCTTGCAATCTGAAATTCGGAAAACTGTTTCAGGGTCACAGGACGGGGAAATTACAATTGTCACGAAGAGGAAACTTACACTATTTTCTCCTATTTTTCACGTGGTTAGTAGTTTACATAGATATTTTGTAGAGACGGAATATCCTATAGATATTGCATTCAGTGTATCAAGATTTTTTCTTTGTGTGTTCTTTCTTTTCTAACGTTCAATTTGACTACAATCATGACTTATTACATTGTCATAATCTTAGAGTCCCAGTGATATTTCTTTCTATCTTTTTTTTTTTTTTTGCAAAAGAATGATACCTGAGTTTACCCCTATCTTAACAACATGGCTTTTTTACCTGTTAATTGGAACCCCATGCAATTACCCTTTTCCAAATTTAGGTGGAAACACTTCAGAAAACTATATAAAAAAGCACACATTGTCAATAGTCCCTGTATTGACACGCTAACAAGCGTATCATTCCAAACTATTGCTAATTAATATAAATTGCATTCATTGTCAGGTGTCGCTTTCTAAATCTCAGTGAATAATGCAAGGTGGAGATAACGAACAGTGATCAATCTCATAACTCCTATAAGCAATACAAAATAGATAGTTGGGCAAACACGGACCCCTGCCCTTACCAAAATATAAGCCCTCTGGCACACAGTTGCTGCAAATTTGTAGCGCATTTGCGGCAAGTTTGCCGCAACTAGTTGCGGCACATTTGCCGCAAGTATACTTTTCGTATGCAAAGTTTTCCTCTGGCACACAGTTTGCAGCAAACTTGCGGCACACACTTGCTGCACACTTCTGGCACACAGTGTGCGGCATATTTGCCCAAGTATAATTTTCGTATGCAAATTTTTCCTCTGGCACACAGTTTGCGGCAAACTTGCGGCACACTCTTGCTGCAGACTTCTGGCACACAGTTTGCAGCAAACTTGCGACACACTTCTGGCATTGTCTGCTCGAAATTAAGGGATGCTATATAAACTGTCATTACAAAACAAAAACACAATAACAATTCAATTAATATAATTTCAAGAACAATGACATATCATACTAATTAACTTATTAAAAAATACTAATTAAAATTTTTTTATTCAAAAACAGAAATGACCGGGTTCTTGTAAAATATGTTATCTATCATAGGAAAAACAGTAGAAACATACTGGAAAAATGACAAATTAAAGGTAGAATTTTTCAACAAAAAAGAGAAAAAAGAAAAAGAAAAAAAGAGAGAAGCATTTTTAAAATGTTACATGCATATCTTCAATGTTTTTAAAACATATATAATGTACAGGGTCTGGAAAATGTAAGTAAAAGCTGAGTTGGTTACATAAAGTACCATGCTTAAAAAATGACTAAGTTCAACTTCACCATGCACATGTAATCTTTTCAAAGAATGCCTGATCACTTCCGAAAAGACACATGCACATTTGCAATGCTTCCATAACAGCTGTTCAAGGTCTGAAGGATGTCAAATAAATGCTGTAAGAGGAGTTGATTACAAAAAATAGGTACCATCTATTCAGGAAATGCTTAAAAAAATGACAAAGTTCAACTAAATGTAATTTTTTTGAAAAAAGTCTGACCACTTTCAAATAGACACATGCACATCTTCAATGTGTCCATAACTACTGTACAAAGTTTGAGGAATATCAATTTAGATGTGCACGAGTTGATCACACAAAATAGGTACCATCTATTCAGGAAATGCTTAAAAAAATGACAAAGTTCAACTAAATGTAATTTTTTTGAAAAAAGTCTGACCACTTTCAAATAGACACATGCACATCTTCAATGTGTCCATAACTACTGTACAAAGTTTGAGGAATATCAATTTAGATGTGCACGAGTTGATCACACAAACTAGGTACCATCTATTCAAGAAATGCATAAAAATGACAAAGTTCAACTACACATATTTTTTTTTTAAAAAGTCTTATCATTTTCAAAAAGATGCATGCACATCTTCAATGTGTTCATAACAACTGTACAAAGTTTAAGGAATGTCAAGTTAGAGGTGCATGAGGATTTGATTACACAAAATAGTTACCATCTATTCAAGAAATGCTTAAAAATGACTAAGTTCAACTACATATATTTTATTTTAAATGTCTGATCACTTTCAAAAACACATATGCACATCTTCAATGTGTTCATAACAAATGTACACAGTTTGAGGAATGTCAAGTTAGAGGTATACAAGGAGTTGATTACACAAAATAGATACTGTCGATTAAAGAAATGCTTAAAAAATGACGAAGTTTAACTACATGTAATTTTTTTCAAAAAATGTCTGATCACTTTGAAAAAGGCACATGCACATCTTCAATGTATCCCTAACAACTGTACAAAGTTTGAGGAACATCAAGTGAGAGGTGTGAAAGGAGTTGACTACACAAAGTAGGTACTATTACAGGGACACTACTGTCGCTTGCCCACCAGTCATTCACCATTTTATAAAATGTTTGCACATTGTGCAACCCGACCAAAAATATAAAATATAATTATAACAAGATGTGAGAGAAAACTTAAAGAAACTGTAACAACTTCTAATCTACAAATATTGCATTGTGCACTGTTAGAGAGTACATTTTATTTGGAAACTGCTGCATAAACAATTTCTTTCAAGATCCAAGAGAAAAATATCAACCCACAGTGGCACTTTTCTGGCCTAAGGTCAGGTTGTGATTTAAATAGATTTGTGAATTTTGTCCGTTTTAGATCAATCATGTCAAATGAAAGCTTTTAGAAAATAAAATCCTTCTTAAACTAGCAAGTGCTATATAAATGATGCTATAAATGCTAGAATTGTGTATACAATTAAGACAAAGGAGTTGACATGATCGTATGTACATGTAATTAAGAAGGAGGTCTATCATTTGCATAACATGACTATGTGCATCAATAACAACAGGTTTCGACAACATTTGCAGACAAGAATGAAATATATTCAAAATTCACACATGTAAACTATGCACTTTTCCTCAGAAAAATCTGGAGACAATCTACATTAATTTTAAAATCAGTACTGTGAAGGACTTCATATTCTGATAAATTAATACAGACTTGTGGGCACTTAATTATTAGGGAGAACACTGTAAACATTTACACAAGTTTCTCCATCATAGATGAACGGGAGAATAATAGGACTATCCCCATGCTGTCTGCACCTTAGAATCAAAAACATGATTGAATTCTGGACCTTCTTCTAATCTTCCACTTGTTCAGTACTTGGTCATCACAATCACATATTGTCCGCAACAGCTCTACTGTCCCATCCATTTGTTGTGATAAACTGTAAATAGTTTTTCGGTTAAGACAGAGTGCCTTTACTCACAAATACATGTAGCAGTCTCATCAGATTCACTTGGCAAGTGTGTATAAATTTAAATGTCATTCTTTTTTAAAAAACTAAATATTACTACGTAACTTCATTAGTGTTTTATACACATTAATCCAGGCCTGCATGTTGGAACTCTCAGATATGGCAAGTTGAAGACAGCCTATCAACACACCATCACAACTTCGGAATCTGCACGACTATCGTGAAATATATTCTGAAAAAGATATAAAATTTTAAATAATTACGAGATACCATTGGCCCTCCTACATGTATATACAAGTTTGCAAGGCATCTAACATAGGAGGAATCATTCTGGGGTGTTTACATGTAATTACCGTCACCCGATACCTGGGGCCACCGATTTTCAAAGCCAAGCAATAATCAATGTTGCGTTACAGCCCATTGGGCTAATACATGCATTATCTGATGCACAACTGTTAATATCACGCTGACTCGACTTTACGTACAAATTAACTTTATTGCCAAGACAAGATCTTCAATCCATTTTAATAACGTATATGCATTGATGTAGTGACAAAATTGATATTCCAGAGGTCACATCCCTGATCATAATGCAGTTTAATTTTTCTAACTGGACATCTGGGTTCAAATCATAAGCATTTGAATAAAAAAAATAATCAACCATTCATTAAAAAACACCATTTACTTAATAAACTAATTCAGTTTTGCAAATATCACCCCGAGTAGAAAGTAAACAAAAAATAGCATAAGTATTACGGAAATAGGCCTAATTATTTGTTTGTTTTTCGGCCTTTCCCCCTCTCTCCATCTTTTTTTAAAAGTGCCTATATGGTCCTCAGGACTCCTGTCCAAATGTATAAGAAGAAAAAAAATCCGCGAGGGCTACGATAATGCAACTAGGAGTCTAATCTCATACAAAGGAAATTTAAAAAAAAAATTAATTCCACATAATTTCAAAGAATTGAATGAAGCATGTAAATTTATGAACGTAAACAGTGGCTTGCAAGACTTGACGCAACAACATACAATATAAGCGATGGTCAGTTTCGTTTTGAACAACATATTAGAGAGTTTATAACTATAAGATACACAGTAATTCACTTACTCAATGACTGGAAGATTCTCCTCAGAATATCTGCATCAACTGATTCAACTCCTGTTCTCAATTCATGTTCAAAATGTTGTTTACCGGTATAACATCATGGCGCCTGTCAATATCAACTTTCGCGCTAAGCATATATTGTGTGAATCCCACACCCGACGCATTGAACCGATCTCTATTTACGATGCAAAGAGCCGTAAAGCCCCATGAAGACCTGCTTTGGTATACAGCTTAGATTAATCTAACTTAGTATAAATTAGCATTCCGCAAACCAGAATAACGTACCTGGATACAATCCTGATATGTAAATTATACGATATAAAGGTGAATTTTTACCACTCTCATTTGATTAATTTCAACTCACAAACCCAGTATCTAAACTGTAATCAACAGATATACATGTAAATAAAGAAAAGAAATCTCTCTCTCTCTCTCTCTCTCTCTCTCTCTCTCTCTCTCTCTCTCTCTCTCTCCATTTATTTAGATATAGAAAAAATTTTCTTCACATTTTTTTCTAATTACTATTACCCTTTGAACATCTACAATTCAGACGATGCTATATCAAAGGAAAACCATTCTAAAGTACTATGCAACCCTTCAATGTAGTTCATGCTAGAAGGTTTTGTGAATTTTTATATGAATGTTTTGAATTGCGCACCAAAAGTAGAGTGCTATAACTACATTTAATTTATGTAATATGCAATACTAAATTGCATACATAGTCTAATATCACAGGTACATATCAAATATATACTTGTATTTACATATATGTAAATGAACTGTTAGTAATTAGTTTATTGTCATTATATATCTCATATTGTGTAACATGATTGTATGCCAACATGCTTGGTGAATCAATAAATAATTGAAATAATTAGATTAAAATTCAGATACCTGTACACTTACATCTTACTTTAAAGGGGCATTAGCTGTGGAAGTGATGGCAACCATTTTTTTCTCAAGTTCTCTCGATGATATTGAAATACATATTGATGATTAATAAGAAGATTTATTTTTTATTATGTACAAAAACAAGAAAATTAATCCTAATAAAACGATGTTAGATAACCGCTTTTAATGTAAAGAAATATATATACGGAAGAAGTATTCACTGCACCCCAATCAAATCATTTCTCAAATATAAACAAAAACAGCGAATACATTTTGCTGACAGCATGCAAAGGTAACTAGAGAATAATTATACTGTCTCACAAGACAATAATATTCGATCACCAAAATCACATATTCATTTTCAAGAGGTTAAAAGGTGTTTGAAATAATTAAATACAAGTGTAATAATTACTTTAATATATATCTATTATAGGACAACTTTCATTGAATTCAATATTTGGTGACAAAATGACCACTAATTCCCATTAAGACAAGAAGATCGATGGAAGGGGTGCGAGAAATGTTGCATAATGTTCTATTATAGAAAATGTTGTGATGGATATATTGAAATGGCTCTTTTATTCTAAATATTCAAGAAAAAGTCGAGAACTTTGGTGCCCTTACTGTTTCAGTTCTAAAATTTTAATAATAAAAAAGTTGTGAACTTCTGGCACACGATTCTGAAAACCAAAGAAAAAGTTGTGGTGCACTTCTGGCACACAGTTTTGATTCTGAATACCAAAGAAAACGTTGTGGTGCACTTCTGGCACACTGTTTCATTTAGGAAAAGTTGTGGTGCACTTCTGGCACACTGTGCCACTAGTGGCACACTGTGTGCTGCTAGTGGCACACTGTATGCCGCTAGCGGCATTAGCTGCACACTTCTGGCAAACAGCTCTGGCACACTGATTTGTTTGCCGCAAACTTGCAGCAAACTTGCGGCACATTTGCAGCAAACTTCACATTTTGGTAAGGGTGGGCACACCAGAGGTGTAATCTAATGCACTTTATCAAAATGAGAAACGTTCCCCGTGTACAGGTAAACACCCACCGAGAAAGCACTGGACTGTAACATAGACAATAAAAAAGAATACGAAACTGATCCCAGTTTCACACAGCTGCCACAAAATCGTCCAAAGATATAATATAGTGCGGTAGCTCATTACACCAAAATTTTATCTAATGGCTCGTTAAAACACCGAGCTCTTATGAAGTATAATTTCACCATTGAAATAGTGATACAAGCTCTCAATTATCCTAAAGACATGCATGTGCTATAAGGAACTTCAGAGTGAATGTAAGTATCAGTTAGGAATTATGATATATTGTGCTTTATATCTTTTCGCAATATATAGACCTACATACCAATGCATTATTTTCCTAACGACATTAACTAATAAAGCTTAATGGGAAGAAAGAGTTATCGTCCTTAGATTTGGACCTTGGCCAACTTTGATTAATTGATTGATTGATTGAATATTGTTTAACGTCCCACTCAAGAATATTTCACTAATATGGAGACGTCATCACTGCCGGTGAAGGGCTGCAAAATGTAGGCCTATGCTTGGCGCTTATGTCCATTGAGCAGGGAGGGATCTTTATCGTGCCACACTTGCTGTGACACGGGACCTCGGATTTTGCGGTCTCGTCCGAAGGACCACCCCATTTAGTCGCCTCCTACGACAAGCAAAGGGGTACTAAGGACCTATTCTAAACAGGATCCCCACGGTACTAGGCCAACTGTGAAAGAACTCTTGATTATCGTGGAAAAAAAATGAGAGAACATTTCTCTATTTCAAAATGCCATATTTAAATTTTAATGTTGCATAGGGATTGTGTTCAATTTATCAAACACTGAAATGTTGCATAAAATTTACCATTTTCACGCAGAAAATACTATAGTGTGTTTCATGTTTGTGGTATATATGTATGTGAATGTACATATCACAAGCAAAGAAAGATATCTTAAAACTACTCAACTTAATATTTCGTGTGTGGAAACATAATCGTGTTCCTGATTTGGCAGTAAACTGTGAATCTATTTTATGAAGAAAGTAAATTTCATTGATTGGATCTATTGGGGTGGGGGAGTATACCACCCATTCATAATTTTTTGAAATGTAAAAATTTCCTTAACTAAACTCATTAATGCATGCAGCACACCAAATAAATTTAGAATGAATGAAAAGTGCATGACATGTATTTGTATGATAATCATTTGGAACATATGCAATGAAAAATTCCAACTTTTCCTTATATAATATGATTTTATGACAATTATGGATTGTTTCAAAGTGGAGGGAAAGCAACAATAAGAGGAAACTAGAACATGACAAGCTCCTCCTAGGCACCTGATCCCACCTCTGGTGTGTCCAGGGGTCCGTGTTTGCCCAACTATCTAATTTGTATTCCTTGTAGGAGTTATGAGATTGATCACTGTTCGTTATCTTCACCTTGCATGTAGTACAATACATGTATACCATTGCCATATTATATTCTATTATATAGCTAATAAATAGTCTATTATATAATCTGCGTAAAATCTAGAGAATGTTAGCGCTCAATATCCTGATAATTTTTTGAACGCTGACTTTGCATTGCGTAAATTGTGTGCGCCCGAAACATTCTGAGTATGAACGTTCAATATTGATCTTACCGTAAGGACGCAAACAAGACAATGACGGGTTTAATATTGAACAGTTAAGAAATGCATGTTGATATTGGACACTTTCACCTTAGATGCCAATATTGATGAATTCCCGTCTCTTTTGGAGTAGTTTGAGTGAAAATGGATATAATTTAACAACTAAATACTTAAGCTATATAATAAAAGGGTTCGCAAGCTCGAGCATGTTGACAGCCAACTCGTGCCAATATTCACCAATATAAGTTCAATAACCCTATAATACATATCTATGTACCAGTAATAGTTTTAAAACTTGATCTAAAAACTGCAAAGGACACCAGGGGACTGTGTATTGTATTTAATATGCGTAATATTTGGACATTAAAAATAATACCCAAGGTACAGACTAATATGTACTAATCAGAAAGATAAACTCAGAATGGTAATTGTGCGTTGATTTTAATTTTTTCCATTCATTATTTCATACGTTGTTGGTCTAGAAGGAATGACCTGATTACTCCTTGTTATAACTAACGCTATTGTTTACTGGATAGGTATTCTATAGAATGTGAAGACAACTGTAACTCCCCCTGTAAATGTAACTTAACTTGTTTTAAGTTCCTCATAATGTGATTCAGGTTCTCGATATTTGATTCCGTTGTCTTTAAATGTAACCAGTTTTTTATACCCCGCGTCTAATTGATGCTCAACGAAACAACACAATCGGACGACTGGAATCAAATGCGTTACAATTTGAAAATATTTTGTAAAGCATTATATAACATATATTTGTCAAACTATGACTGAACGATCAACTTTTGTTTTACGTTCCCCTTTAAGAACTAAAGATTGATTTTATGAAAAACAAATGTCTCCTCAGCTCCCCAAATTGGAAGTGCTCCAAATGAAACCACCTCCCGTTATTGTACTACATGGTATAGAGGAGAAAACATGAGCAGGAACGTAAACATTATGAACTCCGATAAGCCACATAGGAGAAGTATTCACAAAATATGTTACATCCTCCACCTCTCAGATCCACTATAAATTTAAGGATAACATTTGGATGATCCTGTCCCTACAATATGCACATATGCAAATGACATTTAAGTAATGTACAAAATGTCAAGTTTATCGGATGAACCATACAGGAGGAGAAGCGTTCACAAGCTATTTTAACATCATCCACCCCTCTTGGATCCACTCTAACTTTTAAGAAAATAATTGGACCCTCCTGTACTGACAA
This sequence comes from Ostrea edulis, assembly GCF_947568905.1. Lineage (NCBI taxonomy): Eukaryota > Metazoa > Mollusca > Bivalvia > Ostreida > Ostreidae > Ostrea > Ostrea edulis. The sequence goes on from NC_079170.1 coordinate 35,716,797, forward strand.
TATGCACATATAACAAGGGTAACGAAGCATTGTACAAAGTTTCAAATTTATATGATCAGTCATATAGGAGGAGAAGCGTTCACAAGCTATTCTAACACCCCACCCTTCTTAGATCCACTATAACTTTTAGAAAAATAATTGGAAGCAACACACACACACACACACACACACACACACACACACACACACACACACACACACACAGAGAGAGAGAGAGAGAGAGAGAGAGAGAGAGAGAGCATTGGTAATCATTGATTATGATATTCATGTATGTATGCAGATACGGGAAATTGAATTATCCATCCCCTTTCACTCTGATATTTTTTTTTTATTTCCCACATTGTTTTCTTTTCATATTAATTTTTTTTACGCTGACACGGGTTAGGACTAATTAATGAGCCCCCCCTCCCCCTTCTAAAACGATGCTACGTGCTTAGCCGTCTATCTCAGTCAAAAATAAAATAAATACAATCTATACTACAACATCATAAATTGGATTTACTGGATAGTTCTTCGATTTAACCTTCATAATACATGCTAATGCAAGCGGACTATCGAGGCATATTTTCCTTCTTCGCTAGCCCCGATTATTCGTCCACGAAGGCACAGTTGACTCAAAACCCATTGCTAGCGGAGATGAATTTTACCCCCGTATTATGTTATAACTGACCAAAACCTAGTACGTTTGTTTTACAACTTTCATTCCGAAGACGCGCAAGTTTGTGAGTCACTGAATATATACGAGAAAACGTCTGCATTTTTATTTCAATCGTTGTCAACTGAATACTTTGTGATATTTCAAGACTACATCTACTCAATTCAATATATTGGATCTCATTACCACTATGCAATGGTATAGAAAGATAGAACGGCAAAAAGCTGTTATATTTACATGTAGTAAATAATACATGCGTGTAATAAAGTATTTATCAAGTTAGAAAAAAAACAACGTGTTATTATTAATGTGAAGTATGGACATTCTAGGTAGGGGAGCACATTTTATTTCATTATTTTCTTAATGAAAGTACGAAGTTTTCTAAAGGTTTGTTCAAAAGTAAAAAAAATATTTTTAATTTTTATTTGTTTAGGTGATAAAAATTTGATTCTTTGCTCACATTGCATCACAGTTGAGTACTTAATGAAATTCATCTCCAATGTAAACATGTATATAGCAGACCTAAATCACCCATTCCTAATTACAGTGGAAACCTTACGTTAGAAATAAACCACTACTTATGGTACACATTTCTTTGAGCTGTTATTTATCAAATTGAAGTAACTGGCAGGTGATTGTCGTTGTTCATAACTCTACTTTTATTTGGTGAAATTGTGCTCCACGTGCCGTAAAACAATGTACCGACAAGTGGTGGGAATAACACAAGTGTTTATTTGCAGGGTGTCGAGAATTTGGGCGTTTCATAAAAAGGTGTGAACGTCTGCAGGGAAGTCTACATACGGATATGTACCGAAAACACCAACGTATCATTAAACAACAACTACAAGAATTGAATGATTTATAGCTAACTTCTAAATAATGAATGGGGTGGGGGCATGCATGCTGGCCAAACGAAAAGGTTTTTTGGGTGAATCATTTCGGAAATTAATTCTTTGTTTTATCACACGGAGGTACACGATGGCATCGATGTAGGTACAGGTGACATCCACTGAGATGCGCGGTGGCATCCACGGATATCCTCCGTGGACTTCAATGTCTAGCTCTCGCGGGAAAAAAATAGAACTTCAAAGGTGCCGACAATTTTAAAGGTCGACCGTGTTTGGGGCAAATTTGTTCCACCGCGTTGCGTGGAACACGCATATAACTCGTATCGTGTACTGTATATCGGGGAATAATGTACCAAACATAGATTTGCTCTATCTTCTGAACGAACCTTATTTTGTAAAGCATTATAGAACATGTATTCGTCAGAATGTGACTTTGAAGAATAAACCACTATCAAATGTTGTCTTGTATACCCGTTCGAAAAATACAAGGACTGGCCCCTAAAACTGAATATATCATACAGGTATATATCTCGAAAACCCAAACATTTTGGTAAACGTTGATTATAATGAACAAACGTGGTGTAGATAATGAGGATACCTATTCAACAATATTTTTTGGGAGGACGCCTTATATAAGGGGTCAGGAGGGGTAAAAAAATCCGCATGGTCTCAAAATCCGGAAATAATTTCTTTACATTTTTACGCGAAATTGTAATAATGTTTTGCAACTGCTGAAGTCAGCTAAACGACCATTGATGACACAATTAGTGATTTATAAGTAATAACGTACAAAAGTTTGATCACATCAATCGTCGCTAGCCACGACTGAAACGTACCTTCGTCTCCCCCTTTCACCTGTGGTTTCCGGCGTGAAAAAAAGTGAGGACAACTAACAGTGATCAATACCATAATTTCTATAAGCAATACAAAATATTCATCTACATCTCTATCTGTGTATCCATCCATCTATTTTCTATCTACAGTTTGTGTATCAATATTTATCCTCTAAAGAATTAAGCGAATAATATAAGGTTTACTTTCAATCAAAATCGATGTTTCTGTATGTACCTGGTTTGGGTTTTTTCTCTCGTCACATCACGTGAGGTGTATGTGCATGGTGAGTATTTCTACATTGTTTTATTACTACCACGATCCGGGGAAATAAAAAAAACGAACTGTTCATCTATAACAAAATTATCACGAAAAGGCATTCTATATAAGATACCATATCTCGAATCCTGTGTATGAAAGTTTCTACAAAGTCCTTGCTAAATTGTGTTATATAGGTTACCTGGTGGATCAATCTAATTAAAATCAGACGTCTTAGATCCGCGCCGTATACTCTGCGTAAGAAGATCTGACATAACCCGACTATGGGTCATGTTCATTTGAACTTTATGTTAGGCAATCAGCGCGTCGCCTATGAAGTCGTCGGTGTTCACAATTCAAAGAAAATGGAAGTGGTTCTAGATGTGACGTCACAGTGCACCATTTGCGTCGACTAACGTTATTTTCTTCGCGTTAACTAAGTTAAACTGGTTCCCCGCTGATTGGTGCTACACACAAACAACGGGTAAGCGGTACTTTAGTTAGCCCAAACCCGTAGAGAAGCGAGATCAACAGGGAACCCTATTTATAACTAAGTAAACCATTTTCAAAACTATTCAAATCGTACCCATCCCTGTCCATACATAAATCACATTTCACAATTAATTTAATTTGGTTGTATTTTACATTCTACGATTTGTTGTTTGCATGAACGGAATAGATTAGGCATTATTGCGAAAGTTTAAAAGTCCTTATATGAGAATAAACAAAGCTATAGTGTGGACTATACTTCTGTGGTAGAGAGATTACTGCAACTTATTTACGAATTGCCGGAAACCGCCTAAATAGCTATCATTGTTTGTGTGATGCAATCTGACTAGCTGATAGTTTTTTATGAACATTCCAAGCGAAAGGTCATGCTGACATGACCCCCTATGTAGTTATGTCAGATCCTATAGTAACGATTGTGAGCATATCTTAGGATCTGATTTTAATTACATTGCCGGGTGGATGAACATTATGTCGATATGGCGATTGCCTTGGCGACACAATGCACTTTGACTTAATTTATCAAAACATAAATCATTCGTATGTACCTGGATGTCTTAATAATTCGGACAATATCAAGATTTTCTTAAGATATGATAGAAACAGCTAGGATGGGGCCTTACGGAAATTTTCTGTCTGAAGATTAATGTCATAAGATAGTTAAACTGGGCTCTGATCAGTGGGAAAACCAACATTGTAACCCATTAAACACTCCTTTTTGATATCAAGTTATAGTCAGGAATTTCTGCAATGAATAACAAACATCTTATATTTCAAAATGTTTTTACCTCAAGTCATTATCCACGCTTGTTATATCAAATTTGGAAACATTTTAGGGTCATAGCACTGGAACGATAAAATGTCTCGAGAAGGAAACTGAATATCTTTTGGGTTTTACATTCGGTGTATATATTATTTTTCTGCGTGTTTTACTTTTTTTAGATAACGTTAACATTCAATCTGACTACGACTGTGACTTAACTTAAAGTCCCAGAAATATTAACTTCTTGAATGGAGTATTTGATTGATACTTGACTTGGATTCCCCATTTTCATAACATAAAATTGTTTACCTGTTACCAGGACCACCATTTCTATAATTTTCTAAAGTGTTTCCACCTAAGTATGTGTATGCCATTAAAGTGTAATCTATTGCTAAGGTACTGACTAAAACCCGGTCTCGGCCCTGGTCTTCGGTCTCGGTCCCGTGACTAGAACACGGTCTTCGGTCCCCGTCCCTGATAGTTTTATTCGATATAAACATAATATATCAGGATATTTGAGCCCCATTTCTCAATAACTTAGGTATGACATCTCATGCATGCATTCTGATAGTAAATTGATCATATCATTTTCTTCTTTCGTAAAATAATATGTGAAAACTCCGGGACCGGTGGGACCGAGAAATAAAAACAGTGCTAAAAGCCGGTCCCGGTCTCGACATTTTTCCTCAATAGCCGCTTTATTCTACCTTTTCATAAAAAAGATAAGGACGTGATACTCAATGGCATCCCTTTGTATACATATATTTCTGATTTATTGTGTGTGTAGGTTTTTTATTCCAATATTCTTTATATTTATGTCAGAATCGAACAGAACTACATATATGTACGTGACATTTTCTCCCAAATGATCGCGTTACACTACCTTTTCATAAGAAGATAAGGATGTAGAAGGGAACTAATATATTTGTACTTATCCTGGTGTATTTGTTTGTAATTTGCAGTTAGTTTATTTGTTCATTTATTTTATTTCTTCTATTCCGGTCAAAATCAGTTTTCAAAGATTCATGTTTTGTATTCCGAACCCGATCTCTTTATATGGGTATACATTTTACATATATTTATATATAACCAATGAATAATAACTATAAAATATTTCTTCCTTTCTTATTTGATACTTAGTTTTTTTTTTTCAGTTGTGGTAGATACAATACTTAAAAAAATCTACCTAATATATTTATAGTATCTATAAAAGTGTGTTATACATAGAGCACATGCTCACCAAAAATGTCAGATTCTGTATACTTATACAGAAGATACCCTCTAACTTTAGATGATCTTCAAATAATCTATGGCATGTTTTTACTGTAATATTATCTGGTAACTATATTCATTGTGAATAGTTATATACTTATATGTAGAAACATATTAATAATGCTGTACAAAAACTGTTTGTTTCCTATTTTCAAACTAGTTCTAATTGTAACGGGGACCGTTACAGATGTTCCCCAAACCTCCTCCAATTAAAAAGTGATGTTCTTGTGAATCTATAGCAAAAAATCATTTTATTTTAGCCTTTAATTACATGTAGTACGTTCAATATTGTCATTTCAGTACCAAAAAATGAAAGAAAAGGTTGCACGCGCATACACGCGCACGCGTGTATGAATCCGAATTTTTGTTGATGTCGTTCAACAGGCATGTGTATCATATACCCACAGTGTGAATTTCATAACGTTTCCACCAAATATAAGGAAGTTATAGCGATTTTAAAATCGTCCAATCAGAATTCAGCACACGTGCATGCACGTGCTGAGCAGTAATTCTAACAACAGCAATTTGTAAGGAGTACCAAGACACATCTAAACCATTAATATCAATAGAATTTGATGAAAAACAAAAACGTTATCGTCCTTTAAAAATTGAACCTTTAAAAAACGTTACACGCGCATGTGCGTGTGCGTTGACATTTTTTTGTTACATCAATATATAGATACACGTATTGTCTATGTATGCTGTGAATATCATCTCATTCGCTTCATCAAAAAGATAGTTACAAACGTTTTAGTATTATCCAATCAAAATGAAGCGCACGTGCATGCGCGTGCAAATTGGTAATTTTGACGATGCATATCAGTTAAGGGTCTCAATATCTACCTATGATATGAATTTCAAGCCATTTCAATGAACAGCAAAAAAGTTAGACTGATTCCAAAGTTAGTGTACAAATTTTGTAATGCGCGTGCACGCGCATGCGTGCGCGTGCTGACAAAATAACTATTATTTTTCATATGTACAAATGATATACTATCATCCTATTTAGGTTTTATATCGCTTCCTTTAATATTCTGATTTTCCATTTTTTGTACCAAAATTGCAATGCACGTGCGCGCGCGTGCATGCACGTGCAGACAAAATGACTATCACTATGCACATCTACAAACGCTATACTATCCTCCTGGAAAGTTTCATATCGATCCCTTTTGTAGTTTCTGAGAACACTACCGGACAAAAAAGTACCGGAGAAAAAGAATAATAATAAGAAGAAGAAGAAACAGAGTAAAAACAATATGTTCCCAAACTTTGTTTGGGGAACATAAATATCTTATATTTCAAAGTGCATAAATCTGACATAAACTGACAATGAAATCTACATTTATAAATATGCAAGACATACATGTAAATTCATTTAAGGTGACTCCATACTCGCGATTTTATCTGATACAAGTTTTAAAAGTGTGTTTATTTCCATTTATTAGAGTTAAAACTAACAAATTATCAAATAAAATATATTGGTCATCAGACTTTTTCAGATGTGAGACATACATATATAAAATCATATATCACCATCAGAAAATTGCAATTTCCCTTAAACAGTGTTATCAAAATTTCAAAACAACTGGTTATGACGATATAATAGCATTCATAACAATTTCATGAAACTGTTTCTTCACAACAATCTACAAAGTCTCTGTAAAAAATAAAGGAAATCTATCGCGTAATAAACTTCATAAAGAAATCAATAAAAACAGAGTTATTGCCCTTGGGTTCAATATTTTGAAACTTATCGTAGATTATTCATCTATTACTTAGACTTTTAAAGTAGTTTATTTTTAACAAGATTTTTTACAATAACTATCGGAAAAGACTCCAACAAAAGTTATGTTCCTATCATGCACAAATCTAAATAAATCATTGATTTTGCAAATTCTGATGACATCATAGGAGGGTGGAATTACTTTAAGATATAAATTTCAGTTTTTAAAATACAAATAGGCCTTCTGTTAACGCTTCATGAAAAGTATGCCTGCGTGAACCATTTTATACCCTCATGTATATTTACTAACCATTCAAAAGTTATGGCTAAGGTTAAAGATTTTCAAAAGTAGGTCAAATTTGAAAGGTGAAGAATAGCATGTAAAGAAAGGTCTTGTCACAAGGAGGACACATGTGAAATATGAAAACCCTATCAACATGCATCCAAAAGTTATGCCGAAAGTTCAAGTTTTTGCTGACAAACAGACGGATGGACCAACAAGAGGCCCATGGGCCACATCGCTCACCTGAGTCACCTTGGTCCATATCAGAAGATTTTCCATATCTATTTACATGTAAAACCGTAGTCCCTATTATGGCCCCAAACCCACCCCTGGAGGCCATGGTTTTTGCAAACTTGAATCTACACTATGTCAGAAAGCTTTCATGTAAATGTGAACTTCTTTGGCCCAATGGTTCTTGAGAAGAAGATTTTTAAAGATTTTTCCTATATATTTGTATGTAAAACTTTGATCCCCTATTGTGGCCCCATCCTACCCCGGGGGGCCATGATTTTAACAAACCTGAATCTGCACCATATCAGAAAGCTTTCATATAAATCTCAGCTTTTATGGCTTAGTGGTTCTGGGAAGAAGATTTTTAAAGATTTTTCCTATATATTTGTATGTAAAACTTTGACCCCCTATTGTGGCCCCATCCGACCCCCCCGGGGCCATGATCTTAACAATTTATAATCTGCACTATATCTAGAAGCTTTCATATAAATCTCAACTTTTCTGACTCAGTGGTTCTTGAGAAGAAGATTTTAAAAGATTTTTCCTATAAATTTGTATGTAAAACTTTGATGCCCCCCTTGAGGCCCCATCCAATGCCCGGGGTCCATGATTTTAACAAACTTGAATCTGCACTATATCAAAAAAAAAAAAAAAAAAAGAAATAACAAACAAACAACAACAAAAAAAACCCAACAAAACTTTGACCCCTATTGTGGCCCCATCCGATCCCCGGGGGCTATGATTTTAACAATTTAGAATCTGTACTATATCAGAAAGCTTTCATATAAATCTCAACTTTTCTGGCTTAGTGGTTCTTGGGAAGAAGATTTTTAAAGATTTTTCCTATATATTTGTATGTAAAACTTCGACACCCTATTGTGGCCCCATCCGATCCCCGGGGGCTATGATTTTAACAATTTAGAATCTGTACTATATCAGAAAGCTTTCATATAAATCTCAACTTTTCTGGCTTAGTGGTTCTTGGGAAGAAGATTTTTAAAGATTTTTCCTATATATTTGTATGTAAAACTTCGACACCCTATTGTGGCCCCATCTGACTCCCGGGGGCCATGATTTTAACAATTTAGAATCTGCACTATATCAGGAAGCTTTCATATAAATCTCAGCTTTTCTGGCTCAGTGGTTCTTGAGAAGAAGATTTTTCAAGATTTTTCTTATGTTTGTATGTAAAACTTTGATCCCCTATTGTGGCCCCATCCTACCCCAGGGGGCCATGATTTTAACAATTTAGAATTTGCATTATATAAGGAAGCTTTCATATAAATCTCAGCTTTTCTGGCTCAGTGGTTCTTGAGAAGAAGATTTTTAAAGATTTGCCCTATATATTTGTATGTAAAACTTTGATCCCCTATTGTGGCCCCATCCGACCCCCCCCCCCGGGGGGGGGGGGGCATGATTTTAACAATTTAGAATTTGCACTACCTAATAAAGCTTATCTATAAATTTTATCTTTTCTGGCCCAGTGGTTCTTAAGAAGAAGATTTTTTAATGACCCTACCCTATTTTTACCTTTTCTTGATTATCTCCCCTTGGAAGGTGGTCTGGCCCTTTATTTAAACAATTTAGAATTCTCTTTACCTAAGGATGTTTTGTGTCAACTTTGGTTGAAATTGACCCAGTGGTTGTTGAAAAGAAGTTGAAAATGTGAAAAGTTTACAGATGGACAGACGGAAGGACAGACGGACGGACGCCGGAATATGGGTGATCAGAAAAGCTCACTTGAGCTTTCAGCTCAGGTGAGCTAAAAACTATATAAATGCGCCCCGAATATTCGATTACGGGGGTATAAAAATGAAATTGAACATTTGCTTCTCAAAAGCACCATTCCTGTCTGGAAAGTTACTGTTATTGTTGACAATAGTGCACATTAATGTTGTTTCGCTATCAACAACAATTATTCATGTTTCAATAATTATAATACAATTTAATTAAGGACAATATTTGTTTGGGTTTTTTTCCATTTCACTGATGAACATAATTTTTTTAATTTAAAGTACTTCATACATCGTACATTCTGGACTCATATTTTGCACGTGCACTCTACTTTGTATTATTCTAATATTTACATAGAGGCTTACATACCCGCGTATACATGTACATATACAGAGACCCGGTTCGGAATACACCAACATTGAATTTGAAAATTTTATCAATCGTGTGGTCAGGTGTTTGACCTAAATGAAAAAAATAATGAATTAATTTTGTAAAAACTACATCCAACAGTAAATTACAAACAAATACACCAGGATAAGTACATATATATTATTTCTCTTCTACATCCTTGTCTTTTTATGAAAATGTAATGTAACGCGTTCATTTGGGAGGAAAAAATCACGTAGTTGAGTTCGATTTTGACATAAAAAGGAAAATTGGAACCAAACACAAACATACAATAAATCAGAAACATACATGTGCATACAAAGGAATGTCATAGAATATCACACCCTTATCTTTTTTAATGAAAAGGTAGATTAAAACGGCTATTTAGGAAAAATAAAAAATATCGAGACCGGGACCGGCTTTTAGCACTGTTTTTACTTCTCGGTCCCACCGGTCCCGGAGTTTTCACATCCTATTTTACGAAAAAGGACAATAATATGATCAATCAACTATCAGAATGCAGGCATGATATGTCATATCTAAATTAACGAGAAATTGGGGCTAAAATATTCTGATGTATTCTGTTTTTATCGAATAAAAAAATCTGGGACCGGGACCGAAGACCGGGTTTTAGTCACGGGACCGAGATCGAAGACCGGGACCAAGACCAGGTTTTAGTCAGTACCTTGCTAAGTATAATCAGTAAAGTCTATAAACGACTAAGAAATGTAATTAATCTAAGAAACATTCGCCTTAACTGTATACCAAAATACTAATAGCGAATACAAAATCATTGTGTATTTTGGAAACAATGTAGCTGTACACAATCACTTTAATAAGATATCGTAAAAGGTACAAACATGATAAACGGGATCAAAATGTACAAAATATATGCAATATTTGCATTTAACAAACGTCTAGGGCACATAAGAATGTGTACTGTTCAGAAACTCATAATAGCCTAGTAATTTTACGCTGAATCTTTTCAATTGATTATTTCATACATTTTTGTTGTCTAGAAGGAATTACATGATTACTTCTTGTTACATTTAATACTATTGTTAATGGATATAATCGATAGAATTTGAGGTCAATAAAGCGTTTTTTCAGCAAATCCCGAAATCGGACTGTTGTAAGTTCATATTGCACGTGATTCAGGCATCAGGACCCATATTTATTAAAGTTCGTAGACGTAAACGTAGAATAAATCTAGACGTAGCGTACGTTTACGTGTGGGGCGGTATTCACTAACAGTCGTAGACGTAGATTTACGTCAGAAATAAGTGTAACTCTACGTGTGCTATACTTGTACACTTAAGCTGATCGTAACTTTAAGAATAAACAAAGCAAATGGCGACTTGTCATTTTTTATCGAAAATTTCTTGCATAAAGACCTTACAAACCCTCTAGATGCATATAAGGTGGCTAGTGATACACAAATTAATGGTATTTATCCAGATTATATTTTTCTTTGAGATTATCTGCAGTCTAAATAGTATAACTTACCAAAGTTATGGACTTTAAGCTTGATATTTATCAAATGCAAAGCTGTAATCTATATATCAAAGCTTCTTTGGTGCAACTGCAATAAAAGTTAAATATGCACTTTGTTAGATATTAGCAATATAATTAAGAACGCCAACTGCGATGATATTGCCTCCATAAACAAAAAAAAAAAAAAAAAAAAAAAACCCCAAACATACCATGATAGCGAAATAGCTCAAACTATAACTATTTAACTCAACCGTCTGAACACTTCAAACCCACTAGAAAATATGAAAAAAATCCAACTCTGATCTGAAGTCACATGACTATAAAAGGCGCCAAACGCTCACCAAACTTTTGGCAGGAAAATACTAATTACATCAAATTGGAAATTAAATAAAATCAAAGCTGCTTGCCATTGTTTTGGCGTAAGTTTTTAGTAGAACTTTATTATATCATCTTATCAATTGCAAATTCAATTCTTTTTAATCATAAAACTTAAAAGTAATTTACAAAAGTTTCACACTGCTACATATACATGCAATGTTTTAAATTTGAAAAGAAGAGAGTCACAGTGTGTACAAGAATACATTGACAGCTATGAAACCGTAAAAATGTGTTCATTTAATTACCTTCCCTTCAAATTGTTAAATGTGTGTAGAGAAACTATTTCTACTTGGTTGGTGATCTTTACTTTGTGGTCATAAACAAATACTGGTAGTCCAAATAACTTTTTGTTATATTGTAACTTACACCGATAGGAAAATTAGCCTCTAAATAAATTTTTCTTTAAAGATATGCATTTCACTCTAAGAATACAATTTTGTCAATCTAACTAAAATTAGATCCTATGATCCATTCATCTACTATCGCTACACATATACCTATGTGTAGCGATAGAAGATGAATGAATCATAGGATCTAATTTTAATTAGATTGACAATATTTTGTAATTTATTCCAGAGAGCAAATGTTATGCCACCTACTGTAGTCATATGTAGATTTTCACTTTTTAAAAGTCCCATTTCTTATAAACTATAATCCTACACAAGTCAAATCTACATTGATAATGATCCTATGAATCTTTCTACCATTCACGATTTGTACTTAATTGACCTTTATATGTGACCAGCTAGGTAAACGTCTTTGCAGCATATATTATTAAGCTCCAAGGATAATGCTTTCAGCATACATATTTTTTATTGTAGATCCCCCTCCCCCATTTTACAAAAATCTTATTAATAAAAGTTCATTCTGAAGGCTTCTCACATTAATCCGACACATATACTAATGCTCCTCTTGACAAATTTTAACTCACCATTTAACTATTTAAGATTTATTTATATTGTCATATTTTTAATATCAAGATGTTAAAATCATTCTAGACATGGAGGTAATACAATATCAATAACAACATGAAAATTCATTTGAAAAATTATATATTAACAACTATAATTACATGTACATTATGGCCTACATTTTTGCAGTTACTCCACTTACACCGGAAGTTGGGGGCGCGCTTACGACTGCGGTCCTAAGCTTCACATAAATAGTATTAACAAATAGTGTATAGTACAGCTTACGCTACCAAATTCTATAGTATACCACGTTTTAACAGGTTGTATTATATCTATGACAAAAACAAGGTTTAATATCTTCGATTTTATGGAGAAAACTTTTTAAAGTACGCACTTCGTCAAATTGTAGAGTTGGGGAGGGGGTTGTTCTAGGTGTATTTGAGGTTTATTTCTGTCTAAATTATGCAATTAATACCGAGGAGTTCAATAGTAATCTGTTTTAAAATGAACAGACACCTAGAATTAAACGCACAATGAAAGCATGCAATACAATCAGGCATGGAGCATCGTAAGGGGGAGTTGACTTCATAATATTGCCTATAACTTCTTGACAAGTAAATTTAAAAACAAAATAGTCCAAAGCTCGAGAAGGAAGTCGCCAAAGGTTGATTTTTCAGTTCTATTAATGGTTAAATTTTACATTTCCACTACCGTTCACGACAATGCTTTTTTTTTTTTTATAGGGGAGCAGCCTATCTGACTATAGATCTTTCTCTGCACGTAAAAATAACCAAGTTTGTATGTAATAATAAGAGGAAGCAGACCCATTGTTGATAGGAGCCTGATGATTGTTTTTGTTCTCATATGAGTAATTGAAGTGCAAAGAGAGGTGTGAGTTGATGTACACAAAATCTAACTTCAAAAGATGGAATAACACGCGAATTTTTTTTTTACCAAAAATATTACACTAGATATACCAATTCGAGATAAATAACATGCTTTATTTATTGGCACCTAGTGTACATTTAGCAACAAGTAGTTTTGTTTAATGTGAAACGATACATTTATTGTGTATACATGAATGTGTTGGTTTTACTATAGGATTAACATTCTTTTTGAAGAATTTATCGATGTGTAAACTCCGGACATTCAGTTTGTGAGTAAAATGTCCGAAGTTTACACATCGATAAATTCTTCAAAAAGAATGTTTGATTCTTATAATTCCAATTCATTCACTTTATTAACAATTGCAAAAATTTGAATAGTTTCCCCGCACTATGTTATTTGTTTTCAGGCGTGTATGAATACATCGCGTTTTCGGATTTATTGATGTGTAAACTGTTGTTCAGCTTTATTTTTGAAAAATCAAAACAATTGTAATAAATAACATTGGAATTATATGTGTTTTAGGCATATCGTACATGTATTGCATGGTTTTTTTCTGTTTTGGTTGTCGAAAATATTGATAAAAATGAATAATGAAGAATTGCTGATATACTAAGGACATAATGATTCTGATCTAAAGAAATCGGGGACTAGGTAATATTTACATACTTAATTACATCATGACCATGCATTGCTTGCGAGAAAACAAACCACACAAGGGACGCATACAATCTAATTAAAATCATATCCTAGAATACACCCACAATCGCTACAATAGGATCTGACATTAAACTGGTACCCTGTTAACCTCGCTTCTCTCGTGTACAACAGGTAAGCGCCAATTTTTAATAACAATGATATATCATTTTTGACAGCCAGGATTTGGGCTGTATCGTTATCTCACGCGAATAACGAGAGTTCCTTTCAAAACAACAACGACGCTAACTTTGACGTCATAGTCGACTACACTACGTTACGAATATACAATGAAGTAGGCATATGAAGCGCGAAACTTCGTAACGTAGCACAGTAGACTTTGACGTCATAACTAGATTACAACGACTCTACCATTTGGAATCTCTCTAGTGAGACATAAAAATCAACTGACCAATGAAATCGGCTCATTTGGGCTAACCAAAGTGCCGCTTACCCGTTGTTTGTGTGTAGCACCAATCAGCGGGGAACCAGTTTAATCTGACATAACCCCATAGGAGGTCATGTCCGCATGACCTTTCGCTTGGAATATTCATGAGAACTATCAGCCAGTCAGATTGCGCCATACAGACAATGATGTCTATTTAAGCGGTTCCTGGCAATTCGTAAACAAATTGCTGTAATATATCTCCCTCGAAGTTTATTCCACACTGTTAAATTGCATATATTCTCGCATAACGAATTTTAAACTTTCGTAATGCCTAATCAATTCCGTTCATACAAACAACAAAACGTACGATATGAAATACACCCAAATTCAATTAATTGTGAATTCCGATTTATGTATGAATAGGGATGGGTACGATTTGTTTTCAAGATGGTTTACTTAAATAACGCGAGAAATATAACGCCAGTCGACGTAAATGGCGCATTGTGACGTCGCATCTAGCTGCGATATATTTTCTTTCAAAACAAACAATTCACTCTTCCACGCCCCGCCCACCGATGACAACGAACGTCACATGTTTTCAGACTCCGTCAACTTATGTAAACAACATGGCGGGCGATTTCGATCTTCTACAGGATACCTTTGCAATCGCCTCGTTTACTCGTGAATTTTCACAGAACAGTCCGTCAAAGGGTTTGACATATTTCAGAGAAGGTTATGTTCACATAATTTCAGTGGGTAAAAACAGTAATTATAACTTATTTGTTAGCGCTAGATGCTTTCGCTGCATTTGAAGTAATGAAACACTACATCGTCTAACCATCGAATTGCAGGATTCGGCTGCCATCGATGCTTACTGTTCATGCACAGCTGGGTTAATATTACGAAACGTTTTCCGAGTTTTGAATAATTGTTTTGTTACGGAATTGACGATGTTTGTTGTTCGGTTAAACCTGAATAACTATATCACATAATGCTGCGTTGACCGGTTCAATAAAATGTTTCATCTGCTTGCTTGCTTTTGCATCTTCTTTTATTTTACTATTATTTATGATTTACTTATGAAAAACAGTTAAATATTATCAAGAATTTACATTGCAGCTCAAATACCATCTGTGATCTCCATTAAATGTTCAACTTCAATTATACTTGAATGGATATTTACATGCATAATTTTTTTTAATGGTAATGGGTTAATTAGATCATTCCAAGTTTTTATTCCACGTCCACCCAAATATCTATTTCTATTAAAAAAAAACCAACTTGTAAATTAAAAGAAAGAATGTGTACAATGTTTGATAGACATCACCATTTTGACAGTACAGTCAAGAATATGTTAAATGACACACAATAGAAAACCTGGATTATAAACAAGAATATTATTAAGACTCGGAACAAAAAACAATTTCCTGTTCGTAAAACATCTGTTTTAATTAGTTACCCAGCCTCTTGTACTATAGTACATATTGTAATTACATAGGATCAGCAACACAATATAATACTTAGTTAAAGGAGTAGTTTATCCTATAAATTAAGTACCACATGGTTTTTTTTATTTCCAACAAATAATTCAAAACTACGGAATAATCATTGTTCTTTAAGAATAAATGGTTTACAATATCTGTCTATTTTAATTGTCAATGAATCAGTACAAATTCTTACATTTTCTTAGTTGTGAGCATTCACACATTTCGAAGGAAAATTTAAGTAATCTACTAGTTTACATTCATCATAATGTAAGTTTTCCCAAAGTTAGACATAAATTTACTCTCTTATAAAATGTTTATCATTTTAAATAGATTCCTCACATTGTATACAAGTAGTACACAATGAATTCACATGCTCTACAATTTTCTCTTCAACCTTGGGTTTTGTCCAAGGGTTGGTAGGGTGCAAACTATCCAACTTTATTGATGTCTCCATATATATACATATACTAACTGGTGGGAATACACTGCCAGAGATACAGAGGTGCAGACATATTTTCCCAGGTTCTTTGGATATCGTGAAACCTTTGTCTGCCATAATGAATTCCCCTTCCAGAATAATTCAACCCACCATCAGTTAACAAAGGAGTTTGTAAAATCCGCTATTCTCTGTAACAGCAACATCTGACATAGATCCAGTAAATAATTCACTAACAAATATGATAATAATAATAGCCTTTATTTATCCAAGATAACACAAATTGGCATACAGCTAGTTTCCAATGTGTCCCCTAAAGGATCACAATCCACAAGTCCCCTTTAGGTTGTAGCTGATTTGTAGTCAGAATGTATAATTTGTAACTGTAGTTTTAAAGAAGATTGTATCTGTGATTTCCTTTCTGCACAATCAATGATAGCGATGGTTGTTGGGAACTGAGCTTTTATTCAGTTGTCATGTTGTTAATATCATTCCTATAGGACTATATTGAAACACAACCTAACACAACATAAGGTCAATTCAGGCACATAATATATCACTGATACACTGTGTTGAAATACAAAATCTTGATGCCAAGTCCTTGATTTCAAAATTATGTCTCAGCCTCATCAGTGTTAATAACAACTGCGATTGTTTTATCATATTTGTTATATCCCTCCTTTTTTTACACACTGGGGAATTTGCTCAGATGTATAAAAAAAAACTCTAACAAAGTACAAAATGTGGCATGTCTCAAATTGATATAATAGAAAAACAACCCTGGTTTTTTTTTCTCTTACTGTAGAGTACTGTTAATGTCAAAAGGGGTGGCCTGTTGGTGGGGTTAATATTGGGCTTCCATTGCTAACTGGAGTTGCAGATGATGATTAAGTATGCTCTGTTGATGAAAGGCATTTTCTGCTGTTGTTAACTGGTCTTGTAAATTCTCTAACTTGTGCTGCTCTTACAAGTATATCCAATGAATCTATAAAGAAACAACAACATTTTTTTTTAGCATTTGGAAGTAAAACATAGATGCTGAGAGGTGCCATGGAATTTTAAAAGGTGACCTGACCTATTACATGAAAAATCCTATTTATATATTACACCCAACAATTTACTAGCTACTTATAAAATTTCAGTTTGCTCGAATTATTATGAAATTTAAATTCCAATTTAAACCATTTATTACAAAATATATATGGGCATAAATTCTATTGATATTTAAAAACTTTGACCACGGAATTAGTCTGATTACTGAAACTTTAGAACTTTATCCCCTGGTATGATCTATTGTAGGAATCATGGAACGAAAACTTTGAATATGGCGCTCTTACAGTCATGTCATGATATGTATGGCTGAGCAGGGAAAATTTAAGACACCAGACCAGAAACTGCATATATATTGGTGTAAACATTAAATGAATTGACCCTAGATATGAAACTAGTTTAGATATGGGATTCTTTTTAATAGATAATATTATAGTAAAAAAAAATAGTACTGTGTAGCTCTTAGCACAGGTGCTTGGGTTCATGACACCCCCCCCCCTCCCTTGAATAACCTAGCAACACGAATTGTTATATTCAGTGGGGGACATTCTTAAAAAGAGCTATTTTGGGGCATGCATGACATTGTTGACATGCATTAGTAGGATTTTCAACAAGAAATAATTTAAATCAAGTCGTGCAGGTTATTCGGCCAATTCGGGAGAATGGGGGGGGGGGGGGGGTCTGAACCCAAGCACCTGTAGCTCTTAGTACATGTATACACATAACATGGGCATGTATTATTATCAGTCCCTGATTTAACTATTACTATTAACTAATACATAATTGTCTGCTAAGACTAACTTACTTTGTGTGCCGGTCCATTCTGCTCTTACTGTGGGGCCTACCGCACGCCTTTAACCAACGTAAACATTAATCTTTATGTGATTTTGGGTTTGGAAATGGGATAAACATTACTTCTAGTATCCTTTCTGGATAACGTGAATCACTGTTGCATTTCCCCGATGCACACAATTCCACCAATTTTATGAGAACTCGAAGTAATCAGGCTAAAACATCTGTTTTGACGGAGGTAATGGCGGACAATTCTTCCGCGATTCTGATTGGCTGTGCGGAGATGATAACAGCACCTCCCCTGACGACAGTGGAAGCGTGAATCGCAGCAAGTTTCCTTTAATTGTGAACACCGACGATTTCAACAGACGCGCTGATTGGCTGACATAAAGTTCATCTGAACATGACCCCTAATCGGGTTATGTCAGATCTATTTACGCGGAGTATACGGCGCGGATCTAAGAAGTCTGATTTTAATATCATGTAATTACACGTAATATCATGTAATTAGTGACTAAGATATTTTGTTCAATTATACTATTTTAAGTCATTACACTTACTTCTTAGAAAAACTCCTTAACGGGCAATTGATTGAAATCAAAAATTGTAAATTTTCTATTTTAATACATGTATTCCCTATCAGGCACTGTCAACTGAGGACCGCAATTTGCTGCCCGCCCTCTGTAATCAGGGGAAATAATCCCCATAGTATTATGAAAAATGTAGGTCATCGTATGCATAAAAATGCATATACTTCATTTCTTAAGCATGTATTGTAACAAAGTTTATTTTGCTGAATATGTATCAACCATTTTTTTTTTTAATTTTAATACCAAATGTTCATATAAAATAAATGAATAGATAAATATATAAGATGGCATCAATGTAGCAGATGGACCATGAACATCAGCATGGATTGGTCAATGGGTAGATTATCAGACTACGGGTCCTGGTTTGGATTCTCAGTCCTGCCATATATTTTTGAATCATTCTTCTGCTTGTCCTTTCACACAATCATGGCAATAGAAGATGAGTATTTCTCCGTTTCACAAAAGATTTATCAGGCCATTACAGCATTGTACCCATGGGCCTAAAAATAATAATATTACATTGATTCAAACAACTGTTTTTAGACTGTAAAATGACCCCATGTCAACTTGATCATTTCTTCATTACCCATTCCCCTTATAATGAGATTGGTCCTTCTTTCCAAAATGTAAATAAAATATTTCATGACATGATATTCGTTTCTCAATAAAAAATAATTTTTCATGACATACATGTATCAGGTACGATTCACTTGCATTCTATTTTGTGTCAGTCTAGAGTTAACATATTTTGATAGTTCCTGGTTGTGGCAAGTAAAAATGTAAAATCGGCTGATATGTACTATAACTGCAGTAACTTGTATAAATGTGATTTTACTGTACATATAGCAAAGAAGATGAGACAAATCTTTGGCACAAATGAGTATCGAATCTGGAACCCTTGCATTACTAGTTAGGTGATCTAACCACTGAGCTACTCAGGCCGATATAAAACGTATGGTAATATTACTACAATATGAATTTAAAGGGACATATAAGCTGTGAAAGTGATGACAACTATTTCTCTCTCTCTCTCAAAATCTCTCAATGGCAAAGGAATATATATGTTACTGACTAATAAAACTTTAAAAAAAAGAAAAAAAAGAAACCTAATAAAACTACATTTGATAACCGCTGTTAGTGTAAAGAAATACATGTATATAAAGACGACTTATTGGCTTGCAATATAATAATTATTTAATCACCAAAATTACACATATTCATTTGCCTGCTTGTTTGAAATAATTGAATACTTGTGTTCTTACTGAAATATATAATATTTTATTGAATTCAATTTTTGGTGATAAAAATACAGCTAATGACCCTTTAAAATTATTTTGAAAAACATGCAAGAATTCTTTATATCGAGGAGATGAGAAAATGATTTCAGTCTTTTCAGAGAAACATAGCATATGTCATTATATTGGTATAAAATTTCTATTTGCCAAAAAGGTGAAGAGATGCTAGACAGACAGGTACAAAACATGCAAAATAGACAAACTTTGATCATAAAATTTCATAAATTATGTTCTTAAGTCTTTGTCCAAGATTTTAATCATCAATGCATTAAGAAAACCATTACATGAACCATAATTGATTTTGATTTTTTAAAGATTTGTAAGTACAGAAATGATTATGCGTACAAACAGTGGATATTCTTACATCATATATGTACTGTACGTCCTGCATCCCAATCCTAACCCTGAGACATCATAGAAAAACTTTCAGGAGAGGACATGAAAAGAAAGGCATTTAATCAAGGAATGCTGCTGTCTGTTAGTAATTTATTCCGAGACCACTTTTATGACCCTTTAAAAAATAAAAAAAAAGTCAGCTAACTTATTTATCTAGGGCGTGCTACATGTATTTATCTCCAATATCTTCAATTAATCTAGCCAATGTTATTCTAAATTAAATCAATTAACATTGACTTCACACAGTTGCACAACTGTATTTGAATGCAATTTTGTTTCACAATATTTTCTAAAAATTTTGCACATCAATGTGCACAAACGATTATTGAAATGATGCTAAAAGAGACTGTAACTGTTGTCATCTGGTATCAGGTCCATTCGCCCTATCTACCTGATCGCCCAGAGTATATATTGTTAAAGTGATAATAATTTTCATATGTTATAACCAATGGAGGGGCACGTACAAATCACATTTTAGAATTAGTGTCTGTATATAAATTTTTATTTTCTTAATTCTAGATTCATTTTTCACCAAAGTCTTGTTTTTCCTTTTGTAAAATGATGTGGAAGCATGTGCGTACTTGTGTACAGGTAGCCACACAGGTAGCTACGCTATTACATGTACTTAGCTCTTGACCCAGTCATGAGATAAAAAAATGGGATAGATAATTTGGTATTTCATGTTGGTATTGTCAACAGTTTGAAGTTACCATTCACACAGAGGAGCTTGTGTCTGTATGTGTAAATACTGAACACATATAAATATGTAAATAACTAACACATATGTATGTGTGCTCCATATTTTGCAAATTAAGATGCAAGAATTACAGCAGCTACATAGAGTCAGAACAAAATGGATAAGGGGCTGTGATCCAAGCAAATGTGTGTCATGTAGTGTACTGAATCCGTATGAAGTCAATTTAACATTACTTAGGGGATTAGTCAAAGGTGAAACAAGGGTCATTTCTACACAAACAACTTTACTTGTCAGCCCATGCCGACTTCTTTTTGAACAAGTAAAGCATCACAGATCCATCAACAAATCGCAGATCCATGCACAAATGCGTTACATTTGATGAACCTTCAATTTGAATTTGTAAACAACACTAAATAACGATACAGTTGATCGACATACCGTAGACAGGCATACGTGTACGTTGGAATTCGTTGCTTTCTCACAAGGTTCTGTGTTATATTTCCTCATTAAATGTTTTAAGTGATAATGCGGCGGTGGCGCAGGGGATTCGAAGTAGATGAGCACATTGTCCAGACAGTGTGCAGACATCTTCGTTACATTGTTTTGACTCCGCAACATCGTTGAAACCGATTCCCATGGTTTAAGATAGAGTATGACCCAGGCAACGCTGACGGATAATTTGGTTTATTGATGAATTTTGATTTTTACTGCAGGAGCTTGATGGAAGATTCGTAGTGTAAAGACGCCAAAATGAGCGTTTTGTGCAAAATTGCACACATGATGTTGCATGATTGGTTGAAAAGGGGTAGTATCACGATGTGGGCAGCAATATCCTAGACAGATAGAACAGCATTGGTTCAAATACAGAGTACTTTGACTGCTCAACGATATTTTCATGAAGTCATACAGTCACACATGGTTCCAAAAACGCAGCATCTCAGGACAATATTACAACATAACAGCACCAGATCACATACTTCTTGTCTAACACGTGATGTTCTGCAAAGACACAATATTACAATTCTTTGGCCATCCAAATAACTACATTGTAACCCGATGGAACGCGAATAAGACGAGGTGAATAGACACAACCATCGAAGATAACTGCAACCTCAGACTCTGTAACAACTAGCCGAAGATCTGCGATTAGAGTGGAACAATTTCCCTATAGACAGCTTTTAGTGCCCGTAGGAAGGCGTTGTCAGGTAGTCATTGGTGATCATGTGGGGAGCTCTAGATAATGAACTTGGGTGACCTTAAACTGTTAATGGCTGTAATCATCATTGTGACACTTTGATTACAAACCATGCATTAAAATCATTTTGGTGTTATGAATAAATCAATTATTAAGCATTTCCAATGTCTTAAAATCAATATGAAATTGCACTATGCATCTTTTTATCATTATATATTTTAATACACGATCTGCAAGTAATTCCACAGTCTAAATCATATACTAGTTGTTGTTTGTTAACCTGAAATACCTGCTGTTGTGATGGAGTACCTACTACGATGCATTGATCGAATACTCCATCTTATTACTTGTAAGACCTTGGTGTGTTCTCTCGTCACTTCCCGATTGTATTATGGATACCCACTTCTTCATGGTGTAATGTAAAACTTATACGGTACCAATTTTGCAGATGCGCATTTCGACAAATAATATCTCTTCAGTGATGATCAACCGAAATGTTTGACATCCGAAATAATAATGAAGTTTAAGAGCTACAATAGGGAAAAACAGTGTGCCAAAAAGGTGGAGTCAAATTCGTCTAAGGATAAGAGCAGTTGGTCCGAGCAACTGTGCATTATCCAGACTACAGAAGATCGAAATTAGAGCTGCGAGAATTATTACGAAAACACGATTGCATAATCACATCACCTCCTTGCTTTTGTCGTTACATTGGTGTCCAGTGGAATTCCCAGTGATAATTGTGAATATATACCTTCCAGCGAAGTCGTTCCGATCAGAAAACGCAAGGGTGTTGATACAGGTCAACGGAGTAATCCGTTGTCAAAATCGGTATGTAAAGAACGGCCAAACAATTGATATGAAACACGTCAGACAGCATATGACCCATATTTTTATCCCTTGTGAACCAAACTTTCACCATGTTCTAACCTAATGATGAGGAATATAATCGAAATATGTAAAATGCGTATAATTCTGTCCGAGGATGTGAAAATAGAATCAAATACATTTTACAGTTTTAAAACAAGCATCCTGTTACTGGTATTACATTGTCAAGTATATTCACAATGTTCATCGATATAGGAAGCATAATTATGTACTTTATTTATCTATCTATCTATCTATATTATGTACTTTATTTATCTTTATATATCTATCTATCTATCTATCTAATATATCTATCTATCTAATATATCTATTTAATATATCTATCTAATCTATCTAATCTATCTATCTAATATATCTATCTATCTATCTAATATATCTATCTATCTATTCATCTTCTAAAGAATGAAACGAATAACCTAAGGCTTGTTTTTGATTATGATCAATGTTTCTGTTTACATCTTTTCTTAATGTCATTACATTATTTTATGTTTATGATGATTGTGCTTAATTAACATAAGAGAAATATCATCATGTATTTCTACGACTGTTTCATGACTACTAGCATCATGATCCCACAGAATAAAAAAAAAAGAATTGTAGAAGTGTAACAAAACAACATTAGGCAATTATGCCTCAAAATAGTCTATATACATGTACGATACGATTTATCTAAATCTGTGCGTGGAAGTTTCTACAAAGGTCCTTGCTCAGTTGTTTTTATAGGTTACCGGGTGGATAAACATTTTGTCGCATGTGAGTATGGCGCTTGTCTATGCGACATTTGTAAAGTAATCAAAGCGTAAAGTTATTCGCAGGTTCAGGTAAACTTCTACTGACAAGAAAGAATTTTAAAATCAGGGCGATATATCCATCTATTGAAATAATGTAAAGAGCATTGCTATTTATGTATTTCGCGTAAAATGAAGGTGACCTACAGATTATGTAGTCCTTACAGTACATGATTTTGCATATGACTTTGAGGAGAGGGTACAGAATGGATGAAAATGATCAACAAATATTACACGTATTTTTGTAATGGTGTAACTCACATACGAAAATGGGTAAAACGTTGTGAATCGGTGCTTTTCGACAAAATCAATCACTGAATTAAAAAACACAAATGGCGGATTTGTTCAGTTAACAGGACTGGGTTGCTCTAAAGCTTGGTTAAGCTTAACCAGTGGTTAAATCCCTTGTCCACCGCTTAAAGCTGTATGGTCCAAATACAATATTTGTTTTCCATCTCGTAAAAAGGCTATTAAATCATCGCACTTATGTAGTTATGAGGCTGTATGATAGATCATACATTATTTCACCTGTTTTAACCCAAATTATTTGATTTTAAATCGATGTTTACAAATAACCGCGTCACTCTGCCATTTCAAGTGACAGTCACGTGACCAGTTCAAACTTTTAGATCATCGGTGGTCTTATCTGTGTAAAGCTGTGTATTTTATTACAACAGTACCGTGTCATAAGTTTAATAGAAATAAAAATATCAAATACCTCTTAGTAATTCTTTGTTTTACGCTCTTTCAGCCTTAAAACTGGACAGTTGCGTTTGAGTTAATACATCATGATGAGATCCCTCTGACGCGCATGGGTCTAATTATAGATGTCTATTATGGGATGATTTATATATGTACCACACTATATTTACTTTCTAAATAATATCCCCACTGTTTTCTTTTACATGCAGATGTTTTCAAGCTTATAATTAAGGGAAAGTTAATAACTTTATAAAGTAATTAATCTGCTTTAAAGTAATTATGTACAAAAATAATACATGGGCATCGGTTCATACAGCTTTAACTTTTAGCCATTGGTTAAATTATGTTGCTTTAAAGTTAACCAGTGGTTTAATTGCCTAACCAATGGTTAAATATTGACCAAAGTTAACCAATCTGCAACAGTGGGTTAAGTCATTTAACCAGTGGTTAAAAATGACTGCTTGCTTGCTTTTTGATGTAAACATGGGCAAATAACACAAGAATTGGGGAGTTTGGAGACATTTTAATAATAATTTCACTGAAATAGAGTAAAAACAAAGTTGACAATTTTCTAAAGAATGAGTCAGGTACATCACAGATCTTGTAGAGCCCGAGCTGTGCCGTCTCACCATGTTTTCATTGTAAGATATTATTTGGTTTCCTACAACATTAAGAAAACTTATAATTATCATGTAATTCAATGCATCTCTTTCTTTAACAACATGAATGGAATTTAAAGATTTAACAAATTTAACATAAACAGGATGCATAGGTGAAGTCACCGCATTAGGGGAGGGGGTTCACAGGGGAAAGGGGAAGTAAATCGAGCCCCTTTATCCCTAAGTTTACTGCCGCAGTGTACCAATTGCTAACCATGCCTTTATGTTGGTAACCCCCGCCCTACATAAAGCTAGCTGTTTATCTATATACCCATTTAATTCATCTTAATATTAAACTATTCAAATCATACTATTATTTGTTTATTTTCAAAAAACAAATACAACTTTAAGAACCCCAAAATCTTTGATAAATTGATAATCAAATTAATTTCAGCTAAATGGAGTTACAGTATGTATTAATCATATACACACATATTTTGTATTGTACATCAATGTTTATCTATTTTATCTATTTCATTTATCTATCTTTAATATATATTTAGAAAAATAAATATTGATATTCAGATTTTATCTATTTGCGTTTAAATTGATTGAAGGAAAACAAGTAGTTTTAGTAGATTAAAAACAGGTTATACACTAGTCATGTGATCACTTAATTAGGTGTAAAACGAACAAACGACAATGTTGACAGGTGGAGTTGAAAATTTCAAATTCAAAATTGTCTAAGTTAAAGTAAACTTTGAAGAAATAATACGAGAAAGATGGAATAATTACCAATCCTGTCCAGTGCACCCCACCCCCGAAAAAACCCCAGCTTCTTGTTATAAAATAACATAGATATTATATAGATATATGTGTATGTAGTTGTTTCTTTAAATGATGGTCAAAGAGGTAGGGGTACAGTACAATAGTATTTGTAATTTATACTATTTATGTGGATAAAATTATCTATAGGGTGAACAGTTGTGGGGGCAATAGTTTCTCTGAAGAATATTTATTGCATCTATGTTATGTCAAATTGAAATAATTAGATGGGATCGAAGTTCAAAAACATCGAATTCAGTCTATCAACATCTAGGCAAATTATTTTTCTACTGTCGAGATTGAATCACCGCCGCGGTAGCCTAGAGGTTAGAACTTTCGCTCCGCATGCAGAAGACCGGGGTTCGAATTCCAACCGCGACAGACCTAAGTCGTTAAAACAGGTAGTGCCAGTTCCATCGCCAACCGCTTGGCATCAGGTCTGAATGTCACAGGTCCTCGGATATGACCTTAAAAATTCCTGGATATCCTGTGCCACAGTAGGTGTAGCACCCTAAAGAACACTCACTGCTCAATGGCCGTGAGCGCCGAGTAAAGGTCTGAATTTGAACCTCTCCACCGGTATTGGTGACGTCTCCATATGGGTGAAAAATTCTCACGAGGGACGTTAAACAATATACAAGCAATCGTTATCAATCAATCGAGATTGAATCAATTGTGTGAGGACCCAAATTCTACAGGAGCAAATTCATAGATTACAGTGCCCTTCATATTATGAGTAGGTCTAAGAATTGTTCGACTTGTTTTTAGCTTTATTCCAACATTATCATGTACGTGTGCAAATTATTTTAATTATGCCTACTTTATGTAATGCCTTCACTGAAAAATTATATCGTTGGATTAAAAGTTACAGCTTCTTGTTAGGTATACCAGAGGGAAAAAAATAGAAGCCGGTTTGCAGACGAACTACTCAACTTGCGAATATCCTTTGACTAAAACGCACTTCAATTCTCAGTATTTGTATTAGGAAAAGTGCAGTTTTAGTTACTTTCGTTTAAATAATGCAATAATGTAGGCCTACCGTGAATATTGAGGCATCCATGCTCAACTCCTCCTGAAATCCCGATGAATAAAGTCACTGATTCCCGGTGGATCTAAATAAATTTGTATGAGACAGGGTTGAGTAACAAAGGAGGTGGACCCCCTCCATTATATATTCAATGAGTTTTCTGCATACAGTTTCTTCTCCTTTGGCTTTCAAACAAGTCTTCCTGTACATCTCTTTCACATTCTC
Source organism: Ostrea edulis (assembly GCF_947568905.1). NCBI lineage: Eukaryota > Metazoa > Mollusca > Bivalvia > Ostreida > Ostreidae > Ostrea > Ostrea edulis. The sequence goes on from NC_079170.1 coordinate 35,744,030, forward strand.
AACTGTTTACCCAGCCCTCTTTCCTATGTGAGCCCTTACAACCTCGGTTAACTTCAGAATATAACTTGTATAACTAGGAACAATGTCTCATTAAGTGAAAAGTTCTCTGTCCGCTTCATAAACATTTGCAGCAGCCATTATTGCTTACATGTTCAGACGACCATTGTTGAATTATGGGATACTAACCACTGGTTAAATGTGCCTAACCATTGCTTAGTATGTCCTAGAGTTAAACTCACTTTGAGCAACACAATTTTGAGCAGTGCTTAGTTACCCAGTGGATAGTAAATTTAACCGCTGGTTAGATTAACCACTGGTTAAATTTAACCAAGGTTTTGAGCAACCCAGTCCAGATGCTTACTCCTCCTGAGCACCCGATTCCACCGCTTTTGTTTCCAGCGGTCTGTGTTTGTTCTACTCTTTTGTTCTTAATGAAGGTGATTAGATACATTACTGTTCGTTAGTATCACCTTTTTCATCAAGCATTCGTAATCTTTGAAATGCTTTCATATTGATTATTGCCTTATCATTTACCTAAATAACCTGTTGTGCTACATGTGTGTAATTGTGTCTGCTATTTCATTTTGCCTATCTATTTCTCTTAATTTTCTATTTCTTAAGTTTAACGCAGTCATGACACGAACGGGACTCGAATTCACAACCTTCCCATTCACTTCGAAACCTAGAAAGATCACATGAGTAGTGATTGTTTCTTCGCCTAACACTCAAAATCTAGCAATGAGAATCAAGGGTACATGTAATTTGGATATGATATCAAAATCAGATGCACATTGAAAACCCTCATTTCCACTGCCCAGGACTGGGCTGCTCTAAACCTTGGTTAAGCTTAACCAGTGGTTAAATCTCCTGTCCATCGGTTAACCTTTAGCCATTGATTATCTTCTGTTGCTATAAAGTTAACCAGTGGTTAAATTGCCTAACCAATGTTAAATATTGACCATAGTTAACCAAACTGCAGAGGTGGGTTAAGTCATTTATCTAGTGATTAAACATGACTGCCTACTTATTTCTTTTTATGTAAACATGAAGAATCGGGGAGGCATTTCAATCATGACTTCACTGAAATAGAGTAAAAAGAAAGTTGGAAATTTTTTAAAGAATCAGTCAGGTACATCACAGATCTCGTAGAGCTCCAACTGTGCCATCTCACCATGTTTTCATTGTAAAATATTGTTTGGTTTCCTGCAACATTAAGAAAACTTATAATTATCATGTAATTCAATGCATCTCTTTCTTTAACAATATGAATAAAATTTAAAGATTTAACAAATACATAAACAGGATACATAGGTGCAGACACCGGGGTAGGGGAAGGTGGTACGGGGGGAGTAAATTGAGCCCCTTTATCCCTACGTTTACTGCCACAGTGCACCAATTCCTAACCATGCCTTTATGTTTGCCCCCCACCCCATACGCTAAAGTCAGCTGTTTATTTATACAGTATACCCATTTCATTCAGCTTATTCAACTAATCTTGTCATATTGCTATTTGTTTATTTTCAAACAACAAATACAACTTTAAAAACTAAACAATTTTCGGTAAATTGATAATCAAATTGATTTAAGCTAAATGGAGTTATTAATCATGTACACACATATTTTGTATTGTGCATATATATTTATTTTATCAGTTCCATTTATTTATCTTTAATATTTAAAAAAAAAACAAAAAAACAAATGCAACTTTAAAAACTACACAATTTTTGATAAATTGATAATTAAATTAATATAAGCTAAATGGAGTTATTAATCATGTACACACATATTTTGTATTGTGAATATATATTTATTTATTTTATCAGTTCCATCTATTTATCTAAGATTTGTATTAGGATTTTTTTAATCCTTTAAATTAACTGAAAACAAACAAGTAGTCTTAGTAGATTAAAAACAGGTTATACACTTGTGATCACTTAATTAGATGTAAAAAACACAATGTGGAGTTGAGAACTTGCGAATGTCAGGTCGTTGTCTAAGTTAAAGTAACCTTAAAGAAATAACACGTTAAAGAAAGCAATAATCATCAATCCTGTCACAATCCTCGGGGATAATTTTACTTATGCGAAAAAACAAACACCCCCCTCCCCCACCTTCCTAAAATAACAACAACAACAAAAACCGGATACTTGTTATAAAATAACACACATATTAGATAAGATAACTACATGTGCATGTAGTTATTTCTTTAAATGATGATCAAAGATGTAGGGGTACAGTACAATAGTCTTTTGATTTATCATGTTTATGTGGACAAAATTATTTATGGGGTCAAAAGTGGTGGAGGCACTAATTTCTCAGAAGAATATTTATTGCATATATGTTATGTCGAGTAGAATTCATTAATTGGGATTGAAGTTAAAAAAACCATCGAATTCAGTCTATTAAAATATATGCAAATTATTTTTCTACTGTCGAGATTGAATCAATTGTATGATGACCCAAATAATACAGTAGCTAATTCTTAGATTACAGTGACCTTCACATCGTGGGTAGGTCTAAGAAAAGATCGACTTGTTTTAACTATTCCAATATTATCATGTACGTGTGCAGATTATTTTAATTATGCCTACTTTATGTGATGCCTTCACTGAAAATATATATTGTTGGATTAAAAGTTACAGCTTCGTGTTGAAAGATGAAAAACAATTTAAAAGCCGGTTTGCAAATGAAAAACTCAACTTGCAAATTTCCTCTGACTAAAATGTATTTCAATTCTCAGTATTTGTATTAGGAAAAGTGCAGTTTTGGTTTACTTTCGTTTAAATAATACAATAATGTAGGCCTACCGTGAATATCGAGACTCCTCCTGAAATCCCGATGAATAAAGTCACTGATTCACGATTTAGATAATTTCTATGAGACAGGGTGAGTAATAAAGGAGGTGGACCCCCTCCAGTCTATATTCAGTGAGTTTTCTGCATACAGTTCCTTCTCCTTGTGCTTTCAAACAAGTCTTCCTGTGCATCTCTTTCACATTCTCAACTGTTTACCCACCCCCCACCCCGTTTTTTGTTTTCGGGTTAACGGCCTCGGTTAACTTCAGAATATAAATTGTACAACTAAGAATAGTGCTTCAATAGGTGAAAAGTTCTCTCTCCGCTTCATTAACATTTGCAGCAGGCATTATTGTTTACATGTTCAGAAGACCATTGTTGAATTATGGGATACTAACCACTGGTTAAATGTACTTAACCGTTGGCTATTAAGCCCTGGGGCTAAACTCACCTTGAGCAAAGAAATTTTGACCAGTGGTTATTTACCCAGTGGATAGTAAATCTAAGCAGTAGTTAGCTTAACCACTAGTTAAACTTAACCAAATTTTTGAGAAACCCAGTCCTGGGCGCTAAGCATACATAGATAGAATCTTGTTGTACTTCATATATAGCTGGTGATGTTTTGGTTGGAAAGAAAAACTATCGATGAAACGTAAAAAAAACAAAAAAACAAAAAAAACAACCTTAATACTGATTCAATAATGGTGTGCATGAGAATTTGTAGGCATTGTCCATGAAGTCAATTTACACATAGAGACGCAGAGACGAATTCGTAATCCATACTGGTCTGTGTATCTATATCAAAGAAAAAAAAGCATCATTGATAACATATTATTCATCACTTCACGATAACAAATGAAGGTTCAAGGTTTTTAACATATTGTATCATTCATCACTTCACGATAACAAATGAAGGTTCAAGTTTTTTTTAAGTTTGATCCCCGGAACAAGTTTAAAGCCCGATCTTCGGAGCAGAGCAGAGACCCGTGTAAGGTTTCAAATCTTATATACAAGTATTAATCATTAGGATTAGTTATGCTTTCTGGAGAAGGCCAGAGTGTTTGAATTTCTTAATTTATATGAAAGCAGTGATATTCACATATATAAGTTTGATTACACTATGACACCATGGGTATGTTGGTGCCAAAGCAAAGTTCAGAATATTTCAGTTGGACTTTCGGAGAAAAAAATAATTGAAAACTGAAAAAACTGTAATACAATTTACAGAATTTATATTTTGAGAAATTGCTTTTACTATTTTCTATATTGTTTCCTCTTTCATGTTAGATTTACTTTTCTTGATCGTGTATGCAAGCTACATATGTATTTCAAAATTACCCTTCCATGCATATTGATCTTGGAAATCAGTAAAATTTCGGATTTTATGAAATGTTCCACATCACTGCGTTGTATACCCAATGAAACCGTAACACAATTTTTGTAAAGGATGGTATGAGATGGGCATTATATATTTTCAATAAGTTTGAACTTACACTCGAAAGAATAGGCAAGTGAGCTGTCATCATTATGTGCGGATCCAGAATTTGATTGGAAGGACGTTCCATCGTGTATAACATTTCCCATATACGGGCCAAACCATATAGGAGTCAGAATTCAGTTTTAACTTTCTTATTGCACAAAAAATGCTAACGAATTTAATTACACCGAAAATAGTGAAAGAAGTGTCTGTAGCCAACCAACTTTATTCTCCCTTTGCATATCTCGTTATATCCGCGGAAGACGTATAAATTGTTTGGTCTCATACACAGACGTTTAAAAGTATGTAATGCTCTGTTTATTCCTTTCTCTTCTCATACAGTAGTGAACATCGTACATCAGTGCGGTTTGAAACCGAGAAACTTCCATGGAGGCACCAAAAGATCACTATACATTGTAGCAATGCTGCCATTCCAGGAACATTCTCAGGTAGGGGAATTATACCTTGGATTTAGTGTATCACAAAGTATATTCATGTAAAAATGTAGGGCTTCATTCATATAGCATATCCACTTTCGTTTTGAACATATCATATTATGTGACTCGTGAATACCGGTACTGTTTCACAGGTAAAGATATTATACTTATTTATGTCCATTTCTCGTGTTCTAGAACAACTCAAATACTTTTGCTAATGTTCAATGACCTTACGAAAAGTAAATCATTTTAGCAGAAATAGAAACGTGATTGTTTAGTAAATTGATTGATGCAGGTTTTGCTTCAGTTATGAGTGGCATCGTCGAATCGTGCCCAACAAACCTTACAGAAGTCCTAGCGGCATCAGCGAGACTAAACTGTAGTAAAGACGGGTATGGAAATGATAAGTATGAATGTCTTCCTAACTCCAAGAAGACTGGACTTGTGGAATTCTGCAATGGAGGGGGCATTCCGTTGGTAGTAGATGGTGAGATATTAGATAGTACCTTTCAAACTATAGTCTTTTTTATGTAACTCCCGTAACGTTCTCATTCGTGTTTGAATATAAATGAAGTTGATGTTCTTTGCAGGAATAAATTATTGCTTGTTGTCTTCGCCTTGTCGTCTTGCTCTGTTACTCAGGAACCCTTACATATGTATTCGTGACACAGCACTTGTCCAGCGGTCCCTACTTCAGTTTTGCTATGCATTTTATCCTTCTAGTTTACTTTTCTTTCTCTTCTGCATCATGTTTTTTTCTAAACCAATGCATGAAACAGTGAAGTCATCAGTTACATTGGTACCACTCCACTAACAGCGATTAGTGAAGATTATAAAAGTACTTTGGGTCAGCCCCAAGTTGTATAACAATATAAAACATTCAGATAAATGGGATATATCGCAGAAGGATGCGCAAAAAGTCATCCAGGACATAACAGATTAAAATATAGATAATATGATACACATCTCACATGAAGCCAACTGTTTTAGATAATTGCTAAGTAGCAATAAATTGTACATATATACAACCTTGTCTACAAATTCCATAGTCGTTATCATGATTTCATTTGGAAATACATGTTGTTATTGGATCAAATGCTGTCTGATGTGTTTCATGCTGATGCTCTCTCTCTCTCTCTCTCTCTCTCTCTCTCTCTCTCTCTCTCTCTCTCTCTCTTCACAAACGTTAATTTCAAAAGATTGAATTACACACGTACACTATAAGACACACAATATATTTCAACAGAAAAATTAATTTGAGATACGGATTCGATGCACTTTCCGTTCATTGACACCTGATGTACATCTTTTTTTCCGCCGTGTGAAATGATTGATTGATTGTATCTTGCTTAACGTCTCGCTCGATAATTTTTCACTCATATGGAGACGTCACCTAGACCGGTGAAGGGCTTCAAATTTAGGCCTATGCTCGGCGCTTACGGATATTGAGCAGTGATGGTTCTTTAGCGTGCCACACCTACTGTGACACGGGTCATCCGTTTTTAAGGTCATCTCCGAGGACCTGTGACATTCACAACTGATGCTGAGCGTTTGGCGATGGAACTGTTACTACCTGTTTTTTTATCGACTTAGGTCTGTCGCGGCCGGGATTCGAACCCCAGCCTACCGCATGCTGGGCGAACGCTCTAACCTCTCGGCCAACGCGGCGGTGTTTTATCACGTGTGTTGATTGCAAATGTAATTTCCAGCATATGCATTGTGTTTTTGGTCGTCGATTGATTGATTGATTGTATCTTGCTTTACGTCTCACTCGAGAATTTTTCATTCATATGGAGACGTCACCAAGACCGGTTAAGGGCTTCAAATTTAGGCCTATGCTCTGCGCTTACGGCCACTGAGAAGTGAGGGTTTTTTAGCGTGCCACATCTACTGTGACACGGGTCATCGGTTTTTAAGGTCATCTCCGAGGACCCGTGACATTCACACCTGATGTCGAGCGTTTGGCGATGGAACTGTCACTACCTGTTTTAACGACTTAGGTGTGTTGCGGCCGGGATTCGAACCCCGGGCCTTCCACATGCGGGGCGAACGCTCTAACCTCTCGGCCACCGCGACGGTTTTCGGTCGTCGAAAATATTGAAAGAAAATAATAATGAAGAATTGCTGACATGCTATAAACATCCCTAATTTAAAGATGCCGAGGACTGCGAAAAATCACACACGGGACACATAAACATAATCAATGACTGAGGTTTTTGTACAGACCCATCATTTATTAACAATTACACTTAATGTTTACAAACTTTATTGGCACTTGATTACATTGAGAAATAGCAAATTTTCTACGTATTCATTATTATGACACGATAACTTGAGTACCACAACATGCTGTGCCTCTCTGTATTCAGGGGGAAAAAACTCGTGCTGCACTGTGAAAAATGTATCCCTTTGTTAGATCGATCTGTACAGATTAATTTTGACTGCGGTTTTCTTCTTCTAACATTTTAAGATATACATGTAGGGCTCAAGGGGGGGGGGGGGGGTGCGACCGGTCAACATGGGACGTTTACTCCTCTTAGAAACCCGATCCGAACTCTGTTATGTCCAGGATCCGTGTTTGCCTTGTTTTTATTTTTGTATTGTTTTAGGGATTATAATGCAAATTAACATTGTTCGTTATCTTCAACTGTTTGTCTATGATTAATAAAATTTCCCAAATATTAAGATACAGATAAAGACATGGGATTATTGGCAGGTGCGACCTGTCAAAAAAGGATGCTTACTCCCACTAAGCACCTGTTCCCAACTCTGACCCCAAGACCATACATTAGAATAGACTTAAGTCAAAGTTTTGAATACTTATTACTCTTGCACAGATGTTTAAAACAACGTCAGGTTTATAAAATACCCAAATGCAAATATATACTAAAAATTGTATGTGTTTATAAAAATTACTTTAAAATTTACTTGCATTTGAAATTTTTTAAAACAATATTTTATCAAAAAATTAATAGGATTGGGCAGCAGGGACAGCCTGTTACGTCCAAAATCGTCGCCGCATCCCAAATCGTCGCCCCGGTGTCGATTTGGGACAAGATTGCACTATCATTTGGGGCGACGATTTTGGGATGTACTATTGTACACCTCAAATCATCACCCGTCCTAAATTGTCGCCCGCTATTACTTTATTGACATTTTAGGATAGATTACACAGAACGACAAGGGACGTTATTGGCTATATACCGCCGATATTTTTTTCTTCTTCATTTTTTCAACTTTCATACTATGCTTAATTATTCATTTTATTTACACAACTAGGATATTCTTCTAATCCCACTTCCATGAAAATGAAGTAATATTTTATTATGACGTCATGAATATACACTAAAGATGAGCTGTTTAGCAGAATCTGTTGATTTGAAATAAATTATGAATACACTTTAGCAAAAACAAATACTTTTGCATGCAACAACCATATTTATATTTTGCATGTTTAATTATCCATTGATATTCTTCTTTCATTATAAATATGGTGTCGGTTGTTGGCTGCAAACAATATGAATTTTAAAAAAGAATGAACGCAGAAATCGGCTATTTTCGATACGCAAAGTCAATATTTTGCATGTTATAGAACTGAAAAATAATAATACTTTTGCATGCAACAACCAGATTTATATTTTGCATGTTTAATTATCCATTAATATTCTTCTTTCTTTATCAATATGGTGTCATTTGTTGGCTGCAAACAATATGAATTTTAAAAGGAATGAATGCGAAATCGGCTGTTTTTGAAGCGTGGTCAATTTTGGCCAATAACGTCTCTTGTTCTTTATTTTATTGTACACCCTCTTATATAGAGTTACAAAGGTTTCGCTTGGTCTGTCTGTTCGCACCCATATATCTGGTGTTTTTTGACTTATTGGACTGCAATTTTGTATTTTAGCCCTCTCCCTGGATTTGAAAGTTAGACTTAAGTCTATTCTCAGTTTATGGTATTGAGGCCAGACATGTCCAGGGGTCCGTGATTTCCCTCATCTCAATTTTGTATTCTTTATATTATTGATGAGATTGATCACTGTTCGTTATCTTTATTTTCTTGTAAAGGTTATTGTTTGGAGACAGAAGGGGGCCAGTTGTACTACAGCAAATGTCAACACTTCATCTATGGTTGTCCGAGTAAGGCGTACCTTGCCAATGAGATATACAAATGTAAGAAATTGTTTATCATTATACACTTAACAGTGATGGTTGAATAAAATATATTTCAATATGAGTTTAACATGTTCTGTGTATGTAGATCCCGCCTGTCTGAATATCAACACAGAGAGCCAGTGTTTTCTTGCTGATCCATCATGTCCAAATCTGTAAGTCAATACTTAATATTATTATATTCTTTTTATTTTGTAATACATGTAAACTTGATTTCTAATCTCCATGTTTATGATGATAGGACCTCACCATTCACTACCAAAGACATGATGGACACACCATCCACCTACCCGGGCTTCTCTAACACAACTGTGAATACTCTCTACAACACGACCACATCCATAGAAGATGTACCTGATGTAGGGGTAGTTGTGGGAGGTGTGATAGCCGGAGTGTTTGTTATTACAGTCCTGTTGATTTTAGTGTGCGTTGTCTACAGAAGGTGGAGAAGGAGAACGCAACAAACTAACAAAGGTAACACAAACTTTCGAATTGTAAAACTCAATTACTAATGATATATTTATTCTATAGTAACAACTACTACTACTACTACTACTACTACTACTATTATTATTATTATCATTACTCTACCACTACTACTACTAATAATGATAATAATAATACTACTATCACTACTAAAAGTAGCGACTATCGGCATAGTGTATGGAAATAATCATGCTAAAAACTGAAACGAATTAAAATTGGATTTCACTAAAACAGTTAAATGAGTTAATGGCAAAATTGCAATGTTAAGTTGTTAGAACGTTTAAAAATAAGGTGTAGGTCATCACAGTCATAATAAAATGGAGTCAAACTTCAGTCAATGATTTGATGACCAATAGTTAGATAATAAATGAAATTATGGGATGTTTTTAATAATATTATCATCAAACCTTCCAAAGACATTCAATTAATTTGTAATCACAAAACGCCAGGTGACTCATAGATATACAGGTCTTAAGATCAGTCATTCAAAAATTAATTTTATAGTTATTTCATACTCTTGCGTCATTATATACATACTCATTACTCCTAAGATTTAGCATGAACATAAATGCTCGAACTTCTCATTAGCTGCGCACATACGCACACACACACGTGCACACGCACATACACGCACACACACATGTACGCATGCCCAGGTGCGTGCGTGCGTATGTGTCTGTGTGTGAAAGGTGTGTAAAGGTAAAGATAAAGAACAGTGGCCAATCTCAACAGTTCTATAAGGAATAGAAAGTAGAGAGTTGGGTAAACACGGATCCCTGGATATACCTAAGGTGGGAGCTGGTGTCCAGGAGGAGTAAGCATCTCCACTGGACCGGTTACACCCGATGTGAGCCCTATATCTTTATCAGATAAACGGAAGTAATCCGTAGTCAAAATCAGTGTGCCAAGATCGGCGAAATAATTGGTTCGAAAAATAATGCCTGATTTCTATTTCCTCCTTTTAGTATACTGGTAATGTAGCGGCCTTGGTCACTTGTTTTAAAACAGTCCAACTGATGATGATCTGTTTAGGTTTATTCTTTCATCAACATAAGAAATGAAACATACAAAGATTCGTGATGTAAATTTATTAATTACATGCATCTTGTTTAAATTTCCTCTCGAAATTTTTCACTGATATGAAGATATCACGAAGACCGATGAAGGGCTTCAAATTTAGGCCTATGCTCAGCGCTCACAGCCATTAAGCAATGGGGGTTCTTTAGTGCACCACACCTACTGTGACATGGGCCATCCGTCTTGAAGGATATCTCCGATGACCCTTGACATTCACACCTGATGCCGAGCATTTTGGCGATGAACTGCCACTACCTGTTTTAACGACTTCAGTCTGTCGCGACCGGGATTCGAGTCCCGACTTTCCGCATGCGGGGTGACATCTATACATGTACCTATAGACCACTGCGGCGGTCATGATGTAAACATACTGATATTAAATAGTGTCGATTGTTAGGCCGTTTTTAGTACAATGATTTTGACTACGGATAACTCCGTTTACCTTATCAAGATATAGGGCTCACGGTGGGTGTGACCGGTCGACAGGGGATGCTTACTCCCCTTAAGCACTTGATCCCACCTCTGGTGTGTCCAGGGGTCCGTGTTTGCCCAACTCTATATTTTGCATTGCTTATAGGAGTTATGAGATTGATCACTGTTCGTTGTCATCATTTTTCATAGTAGAATTTTATAACACTTGATGAGCAAAGTTAAAGACATTGAAAAGCATACGGACCAGATGAAGTATTCACGGTCAATTAATCGATTTACATGTAACGCCAGAGGAAATTGTGTGTAATATCATAATTGATGCCTCCTTCTCAGCTAAACACAACATAATATTACAATGATGTTGAAAATATAATTTACTGATAAAGTAGACTTTGATCAACAACCAGCCATGTATAAAAGATCACATAACTACTAAAATGTACCTAAAACTACATACAACAATCTAGTTCCAAATTGTATGAACATATGAACACACAGCAGACATTGTATAATCATAAAAGAGTATTTTACAACATAGAAATGTACAAACTAGTTATGACTTAATAGATTGGAAGACCTCTACACTACAAACGTAGGGAAAAAACTGATGGCAGTGTCAAATACCACCTATCAAATACAACCAATCAAATACCACCAATCAAATACCGCCTATCAAATACCACCTATCTAATACCACCAATCAAATACCACCAATCAAATACCGCCTGTCAAATACTCATATTGTACGGGGATTGAAGGGAAAATAAAGGTAGCATGTATGTGTGTGACTAGCCAATAAGAATATCATCTAAGAAATGAACTGCACTCTTGAGCTGTGCATGGTCAATTTGAACGGATTTGGATTTTAGGCAAATTCTGTTAATTATATTGACCATGAACAGCTCAAAAGTGCTGTTCATTTCTTAGACATATTTTCTTTTACTAAATCACCATTTGTGTACATTGCTTGTATAAATCAGGAAATATTTTGTTGCATAAAACGATCTCCTATCAAATACTCATATTTTACAGGGATTGAAAGGAAAACGTAACATGTATACATGTGACTAGCTTATAGGAATATCATAAACTCAAGTGTTAATTATGTTCATGTGTTAAATCGTGTACACAATGGACAAAGGGACATAACTCTAATATGCAAACAAGTAAACATTATCTACATATTCGAAATGGTGATATTTCAATACTTTGTTCACATATTTGTTCTTGAAATGTTAAATATCAGTCAAAACGTTTGCCGAATAAATGCCTAAAGCTACGTAAACTTGGTTCAACAAATCTCTTGCATGATTAATTCATACGACATACAGTGCACTGCATGTGTAAAGCACACTTGTACTATTATAAAAGGCCTTAAAACGCCCTAGTGTAGGTAATATCGCATACACAAGGAATTTCTATGATCGGACATTAATTCTCCTTCCCTCTTCGAGTCTTGATCAACAGCTATGTTTTTATTAATTGCGAAAGAATCTGAAGTGCAAGTCAATCACCAATGTTACTTCATCTATAAGTTGCAAACAATGTGTATGCATGACGATTCATCAACATTGGTGCAGACCCAATGGAAATGAACGGTTTTTGAATACTATACATTTATTGCATGATAGTGAGGGAGATATGAATATTTATTCACCCAAGAAAATCATATTCCTCGAGGGCAACGCCCGAGGGGAATATGATTTTTCTTGGGTGAATAAATATTCATATCTCCCGAACAGTCATGCAATAAATTGTTTATTATACCGAAACAAAGCAAGACTACAAAAACAAATTTGAAATTGGAGTCCACTCAACTATACATTGTATGTAGCTGAGATTGTCATAACTGTCAACGTACTAGGAGGTACAAACAACGACTTACAGTGATATGAAAACCAGTTTTTGCATTTCCATTATCCATGGATGCTGATTTACTCGCTTTTTCTACCGACTAAAACCAAGCGATTTAAATGTATCTCAGAGACTCGCATATGTTGTGCCTTACGAACTATCAAAGTACACATCCGATTGCAAAGTACAATGACTCGAACTTATTGTGACGTCAAAATAAACTTCGTTTACCTTGACGTTAAATATATGGAAATGCACGAGGCTGTGTGTTTGTTGTTGCATGCGTCATTCGGAACACTCGGGTTTGTTCATTTAACTAGACACGAACGTGAAACAAGAGCTATCCAAAGGGGTGGAACACGATGTGTTGTTGCAGGGCAAACACGACGGTCACGTGACCTTCTCGGCCAATCAAATTATGTTTTACTAGTGATTCTTTATTATGAGGTAATAAACATTTTTATTGCATGATACGAAATTCGTACAGATATCATTATTATAACAATGACTAAAACAAACTTGTAAAAAAGATAAGGAGTCATTGATATTTACAGTTCGGTTGATTTTGAAATAGATTTTCATTAATATTTACACTACACATATATGTGTGTGTTTTTACATAAAAGTTTGTTGTTGACTGTATATTGCTTATCTTAAAACATATCTTGTTTGCGTCTTTTATGTAGTTTCTAGGTAAGTTGATTTAAGAACGTTTTTAAAATACATGTATATTTAATCTCTAGCCTTAAACAATCAATAAGATCTTTAAAAGCCCCTTAAAATGTTTGGTTGAACATTAAAATATTTCAAAATGATTTAATATTTTGTTACAGAAAAGATTTAAAGACAGTCCTCTTGAACATTAGTTTTCTTGCATGTCAGCATAGTTATCTTGTATGCAGATGTAAATTATATAAAAAAAAAATACCTTGCATACAAGGGCCAGAAATATGCCTGCAAGATATATATCTGATTCCGTCTTTGCTATTTCAGGGGATTATCTATAGCTATCTCTTGATGCATTTATTAAAGAGTTGATGAGGTATATCAGTTAGTTATAATCACTTATTCATTTATAGGAGAAGTAACATAAGAGATTTAAAGCAAAAATCTACAGATCTAAACAGTAATATTTTCAAACTGTAATTCTATGTAAGCCTGAATTTGCTAGGGCGTTTTTTCACTATTTCAAGGTTATAATATGTCGTCAGTATTCCTTGCTTGTCGTAAGAGGCGGCCCTTCGGATGAGACTGCTAAACTTGATAACTATCTAATATGTTTTTCATTATTTCTAGGAAATGACGTAGAATCCCAACGTAAGTAGTATCCTATTCAGATATTATTTCAAAGGTCTGTGTAGAACAAAAGATCCATAGGGTTACATCTTACCTGTAGTTTTCTATATACCTGATAGACGGGTTGCATCATAGGATGGCACACTGTGTATGTCATCTGTAGTAAAAATGTAGTATAAGTCGTTCTCTCTGCATAAAACCACACAACACTGGTTTGTAATGGGATCAGTGCAGAATGTTGTGCTCCTCTTCTACGATACACGCAATACAGAAACATAACCAGTGGACAAAATAGGAAATCCAACACTTTTTATATCACGAGTAATGCTTGACATTGGATATAGTCAGTCTTTGTACAAATGTAGACGCAAAGATGTAGAAAAACGATTTCCTGTTTTCACCATTTACACACAACGTCAATATCATTTTTGTCGTTTTTCTATGTCATATAAATTGCTATAAGATTCGTTCTGTTTTAATTGTGTTTGAATAGAAAGAGTGAACAAGTGAGCTGTCTTTGTTTGTTTTAGCACTTACACCATTCGGCAAACAGAGAGATGAATATGAAGAAAACAGTAACCCTCCTGCTGGTAAGGTGTCATTTCTACAATATTTTCGACAATTTCGACACGTAAGTCACGCGATACGAAGCGTGATATGTGGATTTATAAATTCTAAACAGAAACAGACTACAGACAAAAATGTAGATGGTACAGGGATGTCAACAGTCTCGACTAAAATTAGAGTTTTCATAAATTTACGGTCGTGAAAATGATGAATACGTGACTGATGAAGATCTATTCAGGTGTATTTTTTCATTAAGGATGTTTTCTCCTGGTTTGAATTTTTTCAGAACTATCAATATTTTTGGATAAACCATCTTAACTGATACATCTTGATCAGAAAGACATTTAAAACATAAAAAAGAGTATGTTAGTGCGGACTTTAAAGAAAATTACAGCCCCTCAAAGTTGCCCCTTTGCTGAGACGAATTTTTTTTTCTTGAAAATCATCAATTTTCACAAGAAACACATTATAAAACAAATAGTAAGGACAGAATAATCATGGCTTTCTTTTATTTTATGAAAATTAAGCATAATTTATTATTTCCATCACTTTTATTTAAAATATATCACCAATTCCACAAAAAATCATAGATCAATTAACATAATTGGACAAAATTTCACACAAATTTAAAGACCTATTTCATCAAAGAATTCAACCTAGGGAGAAAATTTGTATCAAACTTTTTTTCTGAAATTACTAATGTAGATTTGAATCCTATTTTTCCGTAATTTAAATATTAAAAAATATGGGGTAGTGTACATTGAAACAAAGATTTGAACCATTTTGTGTCCCCAACCCTTTTCTAACACTGGCATACGTTTTAAACAATAACAATATATGATTTGTTATAAAATGTATATTCTCCAATTCATATTGACAAATTCTATATATTTATTTCATTATATGATAAATAGTCAGAAAACATGAATAATCTATACAGATATACAATACCAATATATTTATAACTAAAGAATGTGTAAAATATATACCCCCGCATCATCATTTTCTAATTTTCATGCACTGTGACCTTGATCTTTTACCATATTACCCCAAAATTGATAGAGATTTTCCGTTCTTTATACGTATCATTATTACAACTGTATTTTAAACGAACTTGGCATTAATTCCACTTTTGGTAATCATACCTATACTCCAACTGCCCTTTCAAAACATGAAATTCTTCAAAACCATGCTTCAGTTTTAAACACATTTAATATCGCAGTCAATGGGTCGAATGAATATGAGTTTTCGTACCTATACTGGATTCCTAAACTACATAAAAACCCTTACAAACAAAGATACATTGCTGGATACAGTAAGTGCTCTACCAAGCCCCTATCTTTGCTCCTCACGAAAATGTTAGCAGCTGTGAAGGAGAAACTTTAAACTTACTGTGCGACTACATATGCCAGAAGTGGTGTTAATCAAATGTGGATTCTAAAAAATTCAAAAGAACTTTTAGTAAACTTGAAATCGCAGAATTGTTCCCAAATCAATAACATTAAAACCTATGACTTTTCAACACTATATACGACCATTCCTCATGATAAATTAAAGACTAGACTTTTTGACATCATAGACAGTTGCTTCTTCAACAAAAACGGAAAACGGAAATATTCATATCTAGTGATCAGTCATTCAAAAACTTACTTTGTTAAACACCACTCTGATTCCACGCACAAGTACTCTGAAGTT
Source organism: Ostrea edulis (assembly GCF_947568905.1). Taxonomy (NCBI): domain Eukaryota; kingdom Metazoa; phylum Mollusca; class Bivalvia; order Ostreida; family Ostreidae; genus Ostrea; species Ostrea edulis. Next base: position 35,760,316 of record NC_079170.1, read on the forward strand.
GAAATAAAAAATATGCTAGAGTTCCTCATTGACAATATCTTCGTGGTCTTTGGTGATCAGGTCTTCTAACAGTCTGTTGGAATTCCCATGGGCACGAATTGTGCTCCTTTGTTAGCTGACCTGTTTCTATATTCATATGAAGCAGAATTTATTTACAATTCGGTTGATTTTTAAATAAAGTTTACATTAATAAATACACTACATATATATGTTTGTGTTTTTACATAAAAATATGTTCTTGACTGTATATTGCTTACACCAATTTTCTTATCTTAAAACACATGTTGTTTGTGTCTTTTATGTGGTTTCTGGGTAAGTTGATGTAAGAACATTTCTTACATACATTTATAATTAGTCTATAGCCTTAAACAATCAATAAGATATTTCCCAGCCTCTTACAAATGTTTGAAAATTACAAGATTTCAAAATGATTTAATATATTGTGACAGAAAACATTTAAACATTTAAAGACAGTCTTCATGGACTTTATTTTTCTTGCATGTCAACAAAGTTATCTTGCATGCAGACGGAAATTATAGAAAAATAACTTGCATACAAGGGGCAGAAATATGCCTGCCAGATATATATCTGATTCCATCTCTGCTATTTCAGGGGTTTATCATTTATCTATCTCTCTATACATTAATTAAAGAGTTGATGAGATTTATCACGAAGTTATGTTCACTTCTTCATTTATAGAAGTAACATAAGATATTAAAAGAGATTTAAACAGCAATATTTTCAAAATGTAATTAAATGTCCGTCTGAACTTGCTAGGACGTGTTTTCATAATTTCCGGGTTATAATGGGTCGTCAGTATTACATTCTTGTCGTAAAATCGATCGAAAGCGATCGAATGGGGCGACCATTCGGATGAGACCACTAAACTTGATAACTATGTAATATGTTTTTCATTATTTCGAGGAGACGATGAAGAATCCCAACGTAAGTAGTATCCTGTTCAGATATTATTTCAAAGGTTTGTGTAGAACAAAAGATCCATGGGGTTATATCTTACCTGTAGTTTTCTATGTAAATGGTAGACGGGTTGCATCATAGGATGGCGCAATGTGTATATCATCTGTTGTGAAAACGTAGTATGAGTCCTCTCTGCATGAAAACAAACAGCACTGGTTTGTAATGGGATCAGTGCAGAATTCTGTACTCTTCTTCTACGATACACGCAATACAAAAAACATAACCATTGGACATAATAGGAAATCCAACACATTTCAAAACATAGAGGGAAAGTGTAGCATAATGAACTATATTGGAATTCAACATGAATTACATACAATGTATTGGTTTATATATATCATGAGTAATGTCTGAAATTGGATATAGTCAGTCTTTGAACAAATGTAGACACATAGATTCCCTGTTCACTATCTACACGCAACGTCATTATTATTGTTGTTGTTTTTTTTTTTGTTTTTTTTTTTTTGTCGTTTCTCTATGTCATATATGTTGGTATAAGAATCGATAATTTCTAAATGGAAAAATACTACAGACAAAGATGTAGATATTACAGTGTTTTCTACAGTCTTGACTGAAATCAGAGTTTTCATAAATTTACGGTCGTAAAAATGATGAATACGTGACTGATGAAGATCTGTTTAGGTGTATTCTTTCATTAACGTAAGAAATGAAACACACACAAATGCATGATGTAAACATACTGACATTACATAGTAAACATCCATGTCACACAATAAGCAAAGTTAAAGACATCGAAAATTTTACTGACTAGATCAAGTATTCACATTCAATTTATCGCTTTATATGTAACTTCAGGGGCAATTGTGTGTGGTATAACAGTATAATTATGAATCCAGTGTGGATCTGGGTTTTAATAGGTCCTGCGTATCACTTGTTTGTCGTATGAGGCCCTTTAAATGAGACTGTAAAAACCGAGGCCCCGTGTCACAGCAGGAGTTGCACAATAGAGTCCTCCCTGCTCTAAGGCAGTAAGCGCCGAGCATAGGCCTCAATTTTACAGCCCTTTATCAGCAATTATGAAGTCTAAATATTTTCACATCTCAGAAGATTTTATGGTTTTGTTTGATTACGAAATTAAAAACTGAAAACTAAAAGTGGATTTTAAAAACTAAAAGTGGATTTTTTACTGGAAAGCTGCAGTTTTACCAGTCATACATTACCACATATGGGCTATGATAGCGACTCAATTTGACAGAGTTTGCATTGCTGAAAATAAGACAAGGTGACAACGGATTACTCCGTTCACCTGATTACATGTAAGTTACAGCGTTTCAGACAGGTGTGACCAGTCAACAGGGGATGCTTACTCCTTCTAGACATCTGATTCCATCTCTGTTGTTTCCGGGGTCATTATCTAGCTATCTCTTAATATATTTATTAAAGAGTTTATAAGATTGATCACTTCGTTATCTTCACTTGTTTGTTTATAGGAGAAGTAATTTAAGATATTTTTAAAAAAAATCTACAGATTTAAAGAGCATTATTACGAATATGTAATTCTATGTAAGTCTGAACTTGCTGGGCGTTTTTTTTTTCTTCTCACTATTTCCGTGTTATAACAGGTCGTCAGTATTCCTTGCTTGTCGTAAGAGGCGGCCTTTCAGATGAGACCGCTAAACCTGATAACTATCTAATGTTTTTCATTATTTCCAGGAAACGGCGAAGAATCCCAACGTAAGTAGTATCCTATTCAGATAGTATTTCAAAGGTTTGTATAGAACAAAAGATCCATAGGGTTATATCTTACCTGTAGTTTTCTGTGTACCTGATAGACGGATTGCATTATAGGATGACACAATGTGTGTATCATATGTGGTGAAAATGTAGTATGAGTCGTTCTCTCTGCATGGAAACAAACAGCACTGGTTTGTAATGGGATCAGTGCAGAATTCCATACTATTCTTTTATGATACACGTAATACAGAATCATAACCAGTGGACGAAATAGGAAATCCAACACATTTCAAAACATAGAAGGAAAGTGTAGCATAATGAGCTATATTGCAAATCAATATATTGTTCGTTTTTTTTTTATATATCATGAATAATGCTTGATATTGGATATAGTCAGTTTATGTACAAATATAGACGCATAGATGTAGACGAATGATTTCCTGTTTTCGCCATCTACAAACATTGTCAATATTATTATTTTTGTCGTTTTTTCTATGTCATATAGATTGGTATAAGATTCGTTATATTTGAATTGTGTGTGAATAGAATTAGTGAACAAGTGAGCTGTCTTTGTTTGTTTTAGCACGTACATCAATCGACGAACAGAAAGATGGATATGAAGAAAATAGTAACCCTCCTGCTGGTAAGGTGTCATTTCTGAAATATTTACGACAATTTCTAGCAATATCTGCACGTAACTGACTCGATACGGAGCGTATTATATAGATTGTTAATTTCTAAACGGAAACAGGCTACTGACAAAGCTGTAGATGTTACAGAGTGTTCAACAGTCTCTACTGAAATCAGAGGTTTTTTTTTTTTTTATAAATTTACGGTCGTTAAAATGATGAACACGTGAATAAAAAAACAGAGATAAATATCCCAGAGAATAAAAACCAAGAGGATGAGAGGACCTCAGGACATATCAGAGGTCCGACAAGGTTCCCAGGAGGTGCAAACATCCAAAATGAGCACAGGGGAAACATTGCCGTTCTACTGAAATGGGTGGGATAACGTGATTAGGAGGAAAAAGTACTTCATTTCGAACATACATACTAGTGATAGTTCCATGTCTTTATCAGGTAAATGAAGTAATTCGTGGTCAAAATCAACGTGGAAAGAATGACTTTTTAATTTCTATAGCATTCGTGCTAATGGTAAGTAAAGCATGATTATTGTTGGACAATGATCATATTTTACCTACCGTAGTTAAACATAACTATTGTTAGACCTCCCGTCGTAAAATGGCTGACACATTACCAAAAGGGCGTAAAACAACAATCAATCAATTGTTGTGCAGTTTTTACATATTGATTTTACCTACGGATTATTCGGATTTCGTCGGTCAACGAGTGATGTTTACTCCTCTTATGCACCTGAATCCACCTCTGATACCATTATAGGTCAGTGTTTTCCCACTTCTCAATTTTGGATTTTTTTTTAGATTGATGAGATTGATCACTGCTCTTGATCATCATTTGTTCGATAAACGCTCCACATGCTACTGAATCAAATGACCACAAAAATGTTGGAATTCGTTTTGATATTGTTTTCTCAAAAATACAAACAATTATACAATAAAAATTCAACGGCACTAAATACAAAATAATTCCAATGTTAGAGAAATTATTACAGGAATATATTTGTGCAAGGTAGGATCATTTTTTATAAACAACAGTTGATATTACTTTATGTTTTAAGAGTCGAAGAAACCTGAGAATAAAGAAGGCAGTGTCCCCGATGAAGGTAAAATTTTGTATTTGCATTCTCATAGATATACAGCAAAACATTTTATGGTATCACATTCATGGCCAGGATAATCTTTATATTCATTCTATTTTTTTTAAACCAGGTACAACTATAATCTCATGAGTCTATAGTTGATAAACTGACTTTCAGTATAATAGTGTACATACCTCATGAGAAACGGTGCAAGCACCAAATGTATGGACTGAAAAGATTTTGAGAAGGGTAAAAACTAACACTCAAAGAAAAAGTGGTCCAAAGGATTTCTGTTGTTTAAAAGCGCGTGAAAATTACACAGAGAAGGCTAGTAAAATTAGGAGTTTCTATCAAATCCGGAGATGAACGAGATAAGTGGGAAAAGTATCGTATATGAAGTGCATTGCTAGTGCAGTCGGGCAATAATGCAGCTAGTATTGATTCGCAATTTGTATTAAAGTCAAAAGTAAGCTACACGTATACACAGTTCACGTTAATCCGATCGATCGATACAAGCCCACGACTAAAATATGTTTGTCCAATCAATAGATATACTTCGCCTTGACTAAAATAATATCTTTTCCGTGATGCTGCACATGAAAATTTCTGTTCATGGCACGCAATATAAATTTAAATGAAAACGCCTCTAAATTAGCATGTTTACCATCACTTTATATCCGTATCTAAATTTAAAAAATAAAATAAAAAGTCTTCACTTAGTCTACCTCTGTTGTCAACAAAACATGAGTGGGGGTTGTTATTTGTACAAGTTTTCCTTCTTAAATCGTTAAATTGTCCTCTTCAATACATTACCTATTTAGTAGTATTCTGCTGCTAAGTTCCAATCAGTAAATGCAGAGAGAGACCACTAGGCTGATATATTAATTAATTTCCCCATAGCAAATAATGATATGGAATAATTATACCTGTAAAACAATTCACTTTGACACAAACTTGTACAATACATTAAACACTTTCTTATCTCCAAATACATGGCCACATCTTTTATTTCTAAAGTTGATATCTTGGCAAAATTTTACAAAACCCAATATAATGTTTTAGTTTGACATTTTATGAGCGTGTCCACTTCACGTGCAATCAATGTACGAACGGCTTGATGGCGCGACCTAAAAAATAATTGTGTCTATACTAGCTCCACGACGCCACTTTTAATTACCTAATTATATATGCGGGTGAAAGGTCGTAGGGGAAAATGATGTAATCATGGGCGCAACCTTTTGATATATAAACAAACGATTGAATTCTTTTAAAGACAGTTTAATGATTTCCCCTTATATTTTGACACAATTTGTTTACATAATGGATAAAGAGGACCAAATGTTTACTTTAGCAGATATTTTAAGATGGATAGTTCCTTTTTAGAATTTCTTAGAAAAACTGTTTATTTGCACTTGGCTGCTTTTCATACCCATGTTACAAAGATTCCGCTTCATAATAAAACAATCATTTGCAGCTTACTTCTAGATTCTAAATCGTAAAACAAATTCTTGGCAATATCCCTCTATCAACTATTGGACCCAATAATGGTATATTTTACGTATAATATTGGTAATTTAACTAGAGAATATAATATTTATTCGACCAAATTAGACCAACAGAGGAGCATTATGATGCTCAACGTCCAAAATCACAGAAACAAATGACAAAGGAAAACAAAGGAAAAGGAAAAAACAATTGCACTGCCTGATGAACAGAGAATTAGCCGTCAAATCTAGCAATGCATGAAATACATATAAACATCTCTACATACGTGGTAACTATGTTGCAGTAATCAACTTGGATGCTATACATGCACACAGCTATATTGTACATGCATGTTGTTTTCTTATATTGAAAGGACCTCCCAGCTTTAGATGTGGCATATGACCCCTGTATCGTCGTCAGCCACGGTTACTGAGTCCGGTAGTACCTACCCTACCTCAAACTGTTACTGCATGATCAGCAAAACCATCGATTTTCATTAATCTTCATAAAATGACACAATGATTTCTTTGACCAATCACACATACAAAACATATTTTCGATATTCCACTATTAAAACGCGCAGTGTTTGTTTACAAGAAATGACGGACAGAAAAGGCTATCGATCCCTGTTTACAGAAACAAGTAATGTTTATAAGTATTTATCAAATGAAATTAACCTTAGTAGCTACGCTTGTAAAGTCTGTGTTAATAAAGTTAATCGTATTCTCAAACTTCATGAGGAAATTCGGGGTAAAGTGGGTGTGTTGAAATCTGAAAAACTATGGTTGATGAAACAATTATCTAAAGAGAGTGGCGTGGTTACGCATACCGTATGATAAATTCATTACACTGGTGAAGTCAACAAAGAAGCTTCAATTAGTTACAACAGCTAATAAGTGTCCAGTTTGTTCTCATTCGGCGATCCTAGGATTATTCCGCTACGAGCACGTAATGACCTTCGAATGCTTTTTCTTTCCAAAAAAAAAAAAAAAAAAAAAACCATGGAAGGCTACCGATTGGTTGACTAATGAACAACGATATTCATGAAGTTGAGGATTTGTTTTCTCATACAGCCACGACATTTGATAGATAATAGGCGTGGCTTGCGACATCAAAGTTTGAATTTTCCATTTTACAATGCCCTCATTTATATCTTAACTTAGAGGCTTGCTATTCAATTTTATTGAAAAGTTTGTTAACATTAAGGGCTATGTTGTCTTTTTAAATCGGGTTTGTTTGGTTTTGTTAAATATCTATTGGTAATCATCGTATGACCGGTTTTAAAGCCTTTGTTTATATCGAGCACAACTTGTCTAGATTTCTCAATCTGACAAACGGGATTATTTCAGCTTCTCCATCGTCAATTCCCCATATGTATACTAGCGGAAAAAAGAAACTGTGCATTGTTTAATATATGGAAAAATAATAAAAAAAATAACAATGAACAAATTTAATTTTTTGTAATACCGAAAACAAATGTATTCGTAACAACATTTCATAATCCATTAATGTTAACGTCGAATAATGTCAATTTCAGCACACTCGAAAGACACTGGTATTCGAACTTGAATTAACAAAGTTAATAACTTGTGTGACCACCATTTGCATTCACGCATGCTTAATAACGGCGCTTCATTTATGCCACTAAAGTGTTTAGACATGCGTGAGGGATGTTGTTCCAGATGTTGGTCAAAGCCTGGCCTAAATCATCTAATGTCACAGGTTGATTTGGTAAACGGCATAGACGTCGTTCCATTTCATCCGAGACGTGTTCGATCGGCGATAAATCGTGGGATTCGGGTGGTCAAGGCAAGACATCGACATTCTGTTGAACAAAAAAGTCCCTGACTACACGTACAACATGTGACCTTGCGTTGTCTTGCTGCAGAGTGATGTGATTTTGCTATCTCTGTATGAAGGGTATCACATGGCACTGAATAATTTCGTCTCGATAGCGTACGCCGGTGAGATTTCCATTGACAATTTGTAGAGGGGTCCTTCCATGTGCTGTTATTCCACCCCACGCCATAACGCTACCTCCACCGAATTGTCGACCTTGTATAACACATGCATCCTGGTACCGCTCTCCAACGCGACGATACACTCTACAGCGGCCGTCACTGCTATCCAAACGAAATCTGAATTCATCAGTGAACAGAATATTGGCCCAGTCCTGTATTCTGAATCGCAGATGTCGTCTGCACCACGCTAGTCTAGCGATACGATGACGTTGAAGCAGTATTGGTCTGATGTTGTGCTCGCGCTAACGATTAGTCACAGTTCTTGGACTGATCGGTCGAAGTCCAGGAATGCTAAGAGCAGTCAAACTTGCTGTCTGGAAACGATTTCTCAGGTGGAAAAGTCTAATTTGGTTGTCCTGTCCACACGACGTCACACGAGAACACCCAGAACGTGGTCGATCCCGAGTGTTACCAGATTGTTGGAAACGTTTCCACAATGACTGGATAGTGTTCCGATGAACTCCAAAATGTATTGCTACGATATATTGTGCCATTCCAGCTTGAAGCATCCCAACAGCAAGATTACGATTGGTTTTCGTTGAGTCGGGTAAATATTATCAAAACTAAAGTGCTTTCCTTGACGAATAGTTTCCAAACAAACCTTTTACACTTCTTATTCCAAACAGTATTGGCCAGTAAACCTCATGCGTACGAATACTTCAATAAACAACCTGTGTTGACTATTGACGAAAACGTCTTCGCATCTGAGTCGGGTATTATCGGATATTGTTAAAAAAAAACAACACCTTTATCGATTGTTTAGATTTTATCAATATATATTAAATAAGGAAAATTATACTAAATTTCATGATGCACAGATTCTTTTTTCCGCAAGTATATGTAGTAGTATTCCATTATCACCTGCGTATGACATTTATGTATCTCAACTGAATCAATAAGCAAGAGCTGGTTCTACGTACAATCAATTTTGAAATCATTACAGGTCACTGACTTACACCTCGATGTTACTGGGGTTTTAATAATCTCTTTGAAAATCAGAATTTTGCAAATTATATGGTAGTTATAGCAATGTGGTTTAGAAAAAGCCACCTATCATTGGAGGAAATGCTGTCTGACGTGTTTCAGACCGTTCTTTGTACACTGATTTTGACTACGAGTTACTCCGTTTACCTTATCAAAACTTAGGGCTAACAGTCGTTGTGATCAATTGACATGGGATGTTTACTCCTCTCACGTACATCATCCTTCATCTGCTATATTCAAAAGTCTGTAAATGACCAACGCTTAATTGAAATTAATCATAGGAGTTATGAGATTGATCACAGTTAGTTATCACCTCTTCATGTTTTCAGAGTCACAGAAACCTGACGATAAAAAGTACAGTGTCCCTGATGAAGGTAACCATCTGTATTTGTATTTATATTAATCTTAATCTATGACGTAACATTCTTGGTCAACATAATCTTTATATTCATTCATTTTTGATAAGCATGTCTTACTATGATATTATGAATTTATGTTAGACATATACCTTTCGCTAATTCTATGCTCGTTACAACAACATAGTGTGCTCATACAGCCTATGACTGGGTCAAATGATGTCTGATATATTTCATACCGATGATTATGCCGTTTTTGGCACACTGATTTTAACTACCGATAACTTCGCATACCTGATCAAAACAGGGATCACACAGCGCGTGTTACCGGTCGATAGGGGATACTTACTCATCCTAGGTACCTGATTCCACCTCTGATATGCAGGGGTCCTTCTTGTTCCAACTCTCTGTTTTGTATTGCTTATAGGAATTTTAAGATTGACCGCTTTTCGTTATCTTCACTGTTCATAGGGACAATGTTAATAGAATGACGTTTAGCATGATATTGTATGTACGTCATGAGTAACATAAAATTAAAGAAGTAAGATTTAATGATATTGATAATCAAGAGAAAAATAACTTCCATTTGTCCTAACCTGTACAGGAATCGAAACAACAACTTTTGCATAATATATCACGTTTTGCAAGTTGCTGTACAAAACAATTTAAAGAATCCTTTTGAGCATTTCTGTTAAATTCTGCTAATATACACTGTATTAGAACTGAATATATGTGAAAGTAATCTGCATATGTCCAAACATTTCTTAATCATAGATGTTAACGACAGCCTAGGTATTAGTAAATGAGATGATTTCCTTTTTTCTCATTTTCGACTTCTCGTATACGTATAGCATTATATTCTATCATCGGCTGCATCTTTCTGTCTCTCAACTGATTCATTTTCCTGCCAATAAAATACAGAATATCGGAATTATTATTTGGTCTCCTATTCCGTCGCAGTTTTGATAGTTGGTATGCCCAACGAGATAACGTTGCGTTATTGTAAACATTTAGTAAACTGAAGTAATCTTATGTTTTCACTTCTGCTTCATACTAGATATTTTATTGAAAGTAGACATTAACGGTAAACTGACAACTCAACTGTATGACAAACGGGATGATTTCAGCTTCTCCATCGTCAACTTCCCACATTTATGTAACAATATTCCATTATCACCTGCATATGGTGTTTATATATCTCAACTAATTCGACATGCAAGAGCTTGTTCTGGGTATAGTCGGTTTTTAAATCGAGGTAAGCTACTGACAAACAAGTTGATGGTACAGGGATTTCAACAGTCTCGACTGAAGTCAACATTTCGCAAATTCTATGGTCGTTATAACGATCTAGTTCGTCAATACGACCTCGCATTGGGTCAAATGCTGTCTGATGTGTTTCATACCGATTGTTAAGCCGTTCTTGGCACACTGATTTTGACTGCGGATAACTCCGTTTACCTAATCAGGATATGGGGCTAACGGCGGGTGTGACCGGTCAACAGGGGATGCTTATTCCTCCTAGGCACCTGATCCCACCTCTGGTGTGTCCAGGGGTCCGTGTTTGCCCAATTCTCTATTTTGTATTGCTTGTAGGAGTTATGAGATTAGTCACTGTTCGTTATCTTCACCTTGCATTAGACAGAATTTATTTACAAGCTTCTAAATTAGAAGAAAAATATTGATGTGGCCTCCAACTCAACATCTGATTGTATCGACATTTTTTTCATTTTTGACTAACTCGAAATATATTAGTTGAATATTGTTTGACGTCCCTCTCTAGAATTTTTCACTCATATGGAGAAATCACCAGTGACGGTGAAGGGCTCCATAACTTATGCCTATGCCCGGCGCTTATGGTATTTGAGAAGGGGGTCTTTATTGTGCTACACCTGCAGTGGCACGGGGCCTCGGTCTTTGCCGTCTCATCCGAGGGACCACCCACTTAGTTGCCTCTTGCGACAAACAAGGGGTACTAAAGACCTATTCTACCCCGTACTCCTACGGGGTTCATATTTGGATATCGTATTGGGCATGTATGTAAATTGCAAATTGACAACTCAACAATATGATAAAGGGGATGGCTTCAGATCCTCCATCGTCAACTTCCAGTATATACCTACATGGGGATATTCCATTTTTACCTCTACATGGTGTTTATATATTTCGACTGATTCGATACATGAGAACATGTACAATGTGTGATCAATTTTAAAGGACGCAAGATTATATGGTCGTTATAATGATCATTTGTGCAAATCCAACGTGTCGTTGAGTCGAATGCTGTCTGGCGTGTTTCATACCTATTGCTGGGTCGTTCTTTACACATTGATGTTGTCTACATATTAATCAGTTTTCCTAATAAAGATATAGGGCTCAAAACAGATGTGAACGGTCAATCGAGAATGCTTACTCCTCTTAGACACCTCATACTAATTTGGGTGTATCCAATAGTCCGTGTTTGCCCATATCTTAATCTTGTATTTCTTACAGGGGGTACGAGATTGATCACTGTTCGTTATCTTCACCTTTTCATGTAAGGGTTGATAATGTTGCTCTAATTTAAAGACTGTTGTACACACAACAAGTTTCAGGTGCATCGAATCATTTGAGAGAGGTAAACACCATATGTAGGTTATAATGGAATGTTGCTAGATAGAAAAAGGGAAGTTGACGATGGGGTATCTGAAATCATTCCATTTGTCAGAAAGCTGAGTTGCTTGTTTACCGTTATCATCTACAGTACCAGCAACATTATTCTTAACATGATAAACGATAGAACACGATACAAGCACGATAGGGTAGGATACACGCACGATACAATAGAATACACGCACGATACGATAGGATACACACACGATAGGGTAGGATACGCACACGATACGATAGGATACACGCACGATACGATAGGATACACGCACGATACGATAGGATACACGCACAATACGATAGGATACACGGTAAACCTGATAATCGCAAAACCTGATAAACGATCTTCACGATAAACCTGATAAACAGACAACACGATAAACGATATTCACGAAAAACGGAAAACCTGATGGAAATATTGTCAATTTAGAAGCAATTTAGACAAAACGAAATGTTGATACCTACAACATAATTACATTATGTTGATAATGATATTGAAAAAATTCATTATTCATTATATACCTAAAACAAAAAATTTCTTTCATCCACTTTCGTACTTTTTAGAAAAAATCTATTTTTGGTTTTTTTACACCATCACAGCTACCATCAGAAAACTAAAATATATACGGTATGGAATTCATTATATATCTATATGAATTTTCTCAGCCAATGATCCTAAAACTTATATTGCCACCTAATGCTTGATACATGTATATACATTATACAGGGAATTAACTAAATGCAATATAATGTAGTGATATCATGCTTCAGTAGCTCTCTTATTCTAATGTATATTATCTTGAATATGAAATAAAACCAAGTAATATTTTGTGTGTAGCGAAGAGGGGTTATTTACCATCAAGCTCTAAGATTACCGCTAATTCAACAACGACAGTTATTTTTATAACGACCGCTTAAAAAAAACTGCACTACATCATATGCTCATATGTTAGTTATTTCGACACTATGAGTGATAATTGATAGTCATAAGTAATTGGAACATATTTATTTGAATTAATGTTTTGTTAACAAAACATAAATAAACTATTAAAAACAACATAAACAAAACCAGGCTTGCTTTAAATTCGCAATTTTGAAACGCTTAAAAATGTTTGGGTTTAGTGTGTTAAAAATTCAAATAATCATCAAAACCAGCATAGATTTCCAGAATCTACAAGTTCGACTATTGGTACATGGGTACATGTACACGTTAAAAAATACAACGATGACAGCTGAATCGTGCCCAGATGACCAGAATTCTGTGGGGTGTTGCACCCCTGCACTCTTTTAAAACATAATCTTCAAAATGTGTAAAATACAATGTCCCTGATAATGGTTGCAGTCAAAACACGGGTGATACACAAAATCAGATATAATGACGCGCACAAGTTCAGTAGTTGGTATATGCAAGGTGAAGATAATGAACAGCGATCAATCTCATAACTCCTATAAGCAATACAAAATAGATAATTGGGCAAACACGGACCCCTGGACACACCAGAGATGGGATCAGGTGCCTAGGAGGAGTAAACACCCCCTGTTGACCGGTCACACCCACCGTGAGCCCTATATCCTGATCAGGTAAACAGATTTATCCGCAGTCAAAATCAGTGTGCCAAGAACGGCTTAACAATCGGTATGAAACATGTCAGACAGCATTTGACCCAGTGATAGGTTGTATTGACGAACTAGATCGTTATAACGACCATAGAATTTGCGAAATGCTGTAGAATAGAGGTGGGGGGGGGGATCGGAAGAAAAAGAACCAATATTAAAATATACGTAATAAACAATGTAATTTACTGATTTTCTCTTTCAAATTGGAACTTCCTATTTCTTTGTTAGTGTTAATTACAAATAATTCTTTCTAGACAAGGAAATGTTTATGAACATCAGATTATGGAGCTTTCAGATTTACTGTCCTCGGTATGCTCAGCAAACCACTGCATACTTTCTAGATTACTTAGAATTAAATTTTCACCTTCTCTCTGGACAGACAAATAGCTCTTGTTCTGCCTTAGAATCGACAACTTTACGTTCTCCTTCAAATATAATGTCGTTCATCGATTCCTAAATATAGCTTCTTTAACAAAACAAATAAAACTTTCGGAAAGTACTTTTTCTTTAGATTTAATATACGATCCCGATAGTTTTCGACGCTACACGATAAACGATTTTCACGATAAACGGAAAACCTGATACACGCAAAACACGATACACGATAGACCTGATAAACGCAAAACACGATAGAAAACGGAAATTCTGATACACGATAGAATAGGATACATGCACGATGCGATAGGATACACACACGATTGGAATGTCAAGAATAACGTTGCGAGAACTGTACATACAATGATATATTTAAGTGAGAGGCAAATGTGGAAAACAATCTGGTGTACTAGCAATAACGTATGGCGTTGATGTCTCTCAACGGATTCGATTTGAAAGAGCCTGTTCTGCGTGTGATCAAATCTAAATCGAGTTGATGATAGATAGGCTTCAACCGTCTCGTTTAAAGTCAGAATTATGCAAACTCTATGGATGTTATAACGATCTAGTTTATCATTAAAACCTGTCATTGGATCAAATGTTGTCTTATACTAATTGTTAAGCCGTTCTTGAAACGCTGATTTTGAATAAGGGATACTCTGTTTACCTGATCAAGATGTATGAGTTATGGTGGGTATGTCCTGTCGACAGGCGATGCTTACTTATTCCACCTAAGTACCCGATTCCACCTCAAGTATATCCTGTGTCCGTATTTGCGCAACTCTTAAATTTTATATTCGTTATAGGAGTTAGGGGATTGGTTACTGTTCATTATCACGATTAGTGCCTTTATTTACAGTAAAGAATCAAATAGAAAACCAAGGAATTGATTTCCTAAGAAGCATGTCCTCAGAACATGAGAAGTATCGCAATGGAATAGCACAGATATGTAAGTATGTGCATTCTTAATTGACAACATGTCGCCTAAGTCATAATGTTGCTCTCAATATGAATTCTTTGTCGAATAGCTATTTTATTTCGAATGTAACGAGTTTCTAACCTTTGTCCATCAACACTTGCAATGATTTAATCAATGCTTGAACTCTATTGTCGTATAGTAAAGGATGTGTTTGTTGATAACTTTGTGGTGAAGGTTCCAAACGATGACATGAGATTGCGAAAGTGTTTTGAATAGCACGATGCATACATTGGAAAATCCAATTTCAGTCTAATTTTCAATTTACTAAAAATTCATTTCATTAGACATGAAGTGGAAAGCATTAAAATTTACTTTTGAAAATTGTATAGTGCAAGTCCCTGTAGAAGTTCTTGGAATGTCAAACGAAGACATTGAAACCTTCATCAGAAACTACAAAAAAGGGAGTACAAAGGTATACTGTGGTCGTGGAATGGTGGTGGGTTACTTTGGGGCAGGAAAGACAACTCTGGTAAAGAAATTGAAGGGAGAAGATGCATCTCATCCACCAGAATCCACGAGAGGATTAGAAGTTCATACAAACATTTTTACTCTAGATGAAGACGAAACTAGTTTGATGGGTAAGGATGATTTACCTAAAATAGGATCATTCACTAACTTTCTACTTTACTAAGAGCAGTACTAATTGATGGAGATTGTCTTAGCGATGAGCTTTTTTTTAATAAATATATTTCTTAATGTTTAAATCACGTTGCCTTCACTCCATAATCCAATGCACGAAAATCCGTACTCCAAATTATTTGAGAAAATGTTAAATCGAAATGTAACGGACCACATATTTGTGAAATGCTTTGTTTCATTTAGATAACTGTTGATGAATTTGAAATGGTTTACCATTTTTGTACTTTTGTTGTGATTTTTATTTAACAATCATTGCGATATGCATTCCAATTTCTGCATTCACCTAAACGATTATTAATGCAAAGGAATTTTTCCGATACATTTAGATAGAATTATGAATTCTGCAAGTTATAATCCTAGATTGATTCTTACACTGTTACTTCCTGACCTATTTACTTTACTTATGTTTGGTTCTCGCTAGCTGTTAGAATTTGCAGTATGTTATCCAGTTGTCAATTATAAAGGATATCTGTAAGTCAAAATTAAATACATTTTTTGTTTCGAATTTCAACTCAGATCTACATTTCAGTTAACAAGGATCAGAAGAGTAAACATATTTTGCAAATAACTCTGGGAACTTCTGGGAGTGAATCTGATGAAACTTCATTGAACGCTACACAATCAAATCCAAAAGCTGATGATGAAATACAAACTACAACTATCTCATCAGCAATAAATGGTACAGAACCTTCATCTCAAAAACACGAAAAGAAATATGATTTGCCATTTCAAAAAATTAAGACTGGTTCCACCTTTGAAAAGTCAAATGATTTTCCTAGTAAAGCTGAGGAAAAATCTCATAAAACTGGAAAATATCTTGATACGCATCCCTTAAAAGATCAGATTAAACACAGTGTTCCGAATAAGACTGATGAAAATCAACAAATTTTGGGACATGACATAGGTAGTCCCCTACCTAATGTCAGTGATAAGCCAATAAAGACGATAAGTTTGTTGGACTTTGCTGGTCAAGATGCTTACTACGCCTGTCATCACATCTTCTTAAGTCCAAGGAGTTTTTACATCCTAGTGACGGATATGTCTAAGGAATTGACCGAAAAGCCAACCAACGCTCTTCAGACAAAGGATCTCATATACAGCGATTGGACTCACCGGGGTACGAACGTTATATCTATATTGAGTGGAAATTCATATTAATAAAATACATTGCTATAGGTGTAGTTTACAAAGATATGAGAAATTCACATTTCCTTGTACTATACCTCCGTTTACCTTAACTAGGTAAGGTGAATTTGAACATTTTCAAAATATTTTATAAAGGTTCCACTTTCTATCCATATCAAATTTCTCCGACGAGTACATGCAATTCAATAAAATTCCAAGAAAAAATCTGAGCGGTTGAATCTCGTTTACATATATCTGGGGACAATGATATGAACACACTTTAATACATTATCCACGATGATGTTTATGTGTAGTTTTACTGAATACAGTGTGGAAATTCTTGATGTTAAGGATTCGATTCCAATTCATGTCTAAGCGAAACTTTAACAAATCTGAATGCGTACTGCAGATCGATTATTACCACGGAAACCACGTGAAACAATTAAAGCTGCATAAATTGAGCGTGTTCGCATTCTTGAATGAAATTAAAACATTGTACTTCCAACTGTATATAAAGAATTATTTTAATGATTTTGACATTTTTTACAAAATGGCTCTTGAGAAGATTTATAAGTCACCTGGGTAAACTCAGGTGACCTATAGCTGTTGGTCAGTCTTCGTCTTCATACGTCTTGCATTCACATTTGTATACATTTATCTTCCTGATAACTACCATTTTAATTCTATTTAAGTTTAATATGAAGTATATTTGGAAAGACAGACACATGAATTTGAAATTCCGGGACTCCTGTACCCTTGGGGTATTAGGGGCGGGACAAAAACTGACCGTTTTAAAAAAATATATTTTTCTCTTCAACCACACATCTGTAGGAAAATATAAATGCGTAGCGACGTAGAGCAGGGAAGTCTCTAAGAAATTTTTAATTTTATAATCCCCAGGGTGGAGTTTTTAGCTCCAGGGCAGGACAAAATTTGGCATATAGTGTATTTGTAAAAAAAACATTTCAATGTCATATTGTAGTGCTATTGATATATAAAAAAAATAACAACTAAAAGGATGCTTAAATTTCATGATCCTAGGGGTAGGTGTTTTATTAGTATCAGTGTGTGATCGAAATGATTAGTGATTGAATGTATTGACAACTGAAAATGTTGACAATATGATTGTTGGCGATTGAAATATGAATGAATAAACTGCATATCATAAGTGTCTGATGACTAATAAAATTTTATCAGTATAGTTTCACATACTATTATCTTTCGTTGTTTTCTTTTCTATAATGAAACAATATATTCATCAGATTACATCAACCACTGGCTAGGATCAATCCACACATACAGTTCGGAAACAGCACCCGTCATTCTGGTTCTATCGCATTCAGAGACAAAAGAGAAGGTTAGTAGTTTCTCGATTATTTCAATGTAAATCAAACGCAAAACATTAAATAGATATGTTTACGTTATCTATACTTGAAGAATACTGTCTTCATATCGATTTTCAACTGCATGATAACATCACTAAGCAAAATATTCCTCCGTAAGCAACTTCCCTCGTTGAGATTAACAAGAACTCTACTATTTTACACGCAGATCAAGAAAATACCTGTCAATTTAAAAGATATTGACGATCAATCTCATTCACTGACCAATTTAGAAATATGTGAAAATCACAGGCTCTTTAAACCACTACAGGTCCTGGATACTATTCCTTCTTAATCACGCCGCCAATTTACAAACAAAGGAATAGATGCCGTCAACATAAGCAACATTCGTCGTCATAAAAAGTTCAGTCTTGTATTCCAACTTATTTCAAGTTCAAGTCTCCACCCAGTATTTCCTACAAGCATACTTCCACTATTGCATCCAAACTTTTTAACTATAAAGAAACTTTGCAGAGCCTAGATAATGACCATCTTATACTTAATCCACCTACCTGTTCTTCATTTTTTTCAACTATAGCTCAGTTGGACATGTTATTACTGGTAATGGTGATATAGTTGAAAATGAGGACCTCAAATCACTTATTCTAAAAGGCTCTAAATACAGAGAGCATCGATCTTTCAGTTGGCGATATAAAATCATCTCTATTATGGATTATGTCGAAGATTATAAAAACTTGATACCTTCTCAGAATGGACTAAAAGTATAAGAGGAATATTGAAATCCCGAACTAGACATATTAAAACAAAAGTACGCACCGTCTACTCTTCTGTGTTTAGTAAACCAGAAGTGATAAAAGAATCAGATAGGTTACATGAGAAATATGTTTTGGTTCCAGCTGACAAAGCTTGTAACAACATTGTCTTTGTTTATAAGGCTCATTATTACAACTATATTTGAAACGAACTTGACATTAACTCCACTTTTGGTAATCGTACTTATTCATCGACAGCCCTTTCAAAAGATGATATCTTGAAAACCATGCCTCGGTTTTAGGCACATTTTGTATCCCAGTCGGTGGACTGAGTGAATATGAGGTTTCTTTGCTCCTCACGAAAATATTAACAGCTGTGAAGGAGAAACTTCAAACTTACTATGCGACTACATATGCCACAAGTGGTGTATATCAAATGTGGATTCTTTAAAATTCTAAAGAACTTTTAGTAAACTTAGTCAACAACATCAAAACCAATGACATTTCGACACTTTACACGACCATTTCTCACGATAAATTAAAGACCATTACTTTTGAAATCATAGACAGTTCTTCAACAAATATGGAAAACGGAAACATTAATATCTAGTGATCAGTCATCATCAAAATCACTTTGTTAGACTCCACTCTGATTCCACGTCAGGTATTCTGAAGTTAAAATAAAAAAAAATATGCTAGAAATCCTCATTGACAATATCTTCGTGGTCTTTGCTGATCGGTCTTCAAAAAGTATTTTGGAATTCCCATGGGTACGAATTGTGCTCCTTTGTTAACTGACCTGTTTTCATATTCATATAAGGCAGAATTCATTCAAAAACTTCTGCGTGATAAGAAAAAAATATCTCGCTGTGGCCTTCAATTCCACATTTAGATATATCGACGACGTTTTATCTATTAACAATAACAATTTTAATTCCTAAGTCAATTCGATATATCCCTGTGGGCTCGAAATAAAAGACACCACCACAGAGTTGTCAACTTCTTCTCCATACTTCAAAAGGGATGATTTCAGCTTCACCATAGTCAACTTTGCATATTTATGTAGCAATATTCCATTAACACCTGCAGATGGAGTTTATAGCTCTTAACTGATTCGATACGCAAGAGCTTGTTCTGTGTATGGTCAGTTTTTAAATCGAGGCAAGCTCCTGACAAACAGGTTGATGGTACAGGAGTTTCAAAAGTCTCGTTTAAAGTCAGCATTTCGCAAATTATATGGTCTTTACAACGATCTAGATTGCCAATAAACCCATCATTGGGTAAAATGCTGTCTGATGTATTTCATACCGATTGTTAGACCGTTCGGGAACATTGATTTTGACTACTGAAAGCTCCGTTTACCTAATCAAGAAATAGGGATCACGGCGAGTGTGACCGGTCGACAGGGGATGCTTACTCCTAGGTATCTGATCCCACCTCTGGTGCGTCCAGGGTTCCGTGTTTGACTAACTCTCTAATTTGTATTGCTTATGGAATTTATGAGATTGATCGCTGTTCGTTATCTTCTTTCATAACCTAATTTTGTAATCGCTTTATTTTCAGGCAGAGAAAAAATACTTTCTGAAAGTACTAGAAGGTATAACGAAAACATTACAAGGCCATTTAAGCGTAAATAGTGTGTTTGCAGTAGAAAAAGAGTCTGATAAAAATATTGAAAAGATCAAATTAAGTATGATAAAGGTAGTCACGGAACAAAGCCATTGGGGAGAGTCCATTCCTACATCATGGGTTCATCTAGAGGCCTATCTAATGGAAATCAAAAAACGTCAAATGGTTTTGCAAAAGACAAACCTTTGGGAGGCATTGTCATCTAAAAAAACAATGGGGATTACACGTGAAGAGGATATGACGACTGCACTGAAATTGTTTAATGACATTGGCGTTATTGTCTTCACCAATTCCGCAGAGTCCATTATTCTTGGTGTCCAGTGGTTTGTAGATGCCTTTAAGCACATTATAACAGATGAAGATCACGCAGAGCATGATATAGCAAAGCATTTCTACGAGTGGAAAAACTTCAACACCAATGGAATTTTGCCAAAGAACTTAGTAAAAGAAATATGGAGAGGACAAGAGTCATTCACTAAATACACGGAAGATTTAATATTTCACATGATCAACCTTGGAATGATTGCTGAAATGGAAAAGGGAGAAAAATACTATGTCCCTTGTATGAACAAGCAAAAGTATGACACGAATGTCTTGGACAACTGTACTTATTCTTCCACTGTCTGCTTCATGTTTGAATATCTACCATTGGTGATTTTCCATCGTTTAATTGCCACATGTATGACAACAGAAGGCTGGAGGATCTGGGATGGGAACGATCAGAATCAGAGGTTTGGTCAAACCAGTGAATGTGTGTTTCACACTGCTGCCATACTTAAAGTAAAAGGTCATCTCAAGATTCTGATAGGGATAACAGAAAAGAAGACATATTTACAGGATCCGAAAAATACACGTCCCTATTCCATAGAAATACAGGGCATTGTTTTCAAAGATAAAAAGATGCCAAGACTGTTTAGTGAAGTTGAAAGAATAAAACAACATCTAAAAGATTTAACTTCATGTTTTGGAGCAAATCGTGACAGGGCCTATAAGATTGGATATAGATGTTCAAGAGTCCCATTCTCTGACACTTCTGATTCCCATATCATATTACAGTCTGCAAACGAATGTACAGAATGTAGGAAGAGTGGAGTAATTGACGACATGAAAATAGATTGGACGGTTTGTATATTACGTTTACTTAGTATTAATGAGATATTTTGTGAGTGAATTAGAATTTTGATGACCATTTTAAATCTAACATGTTCATTAATTTTCAAAACTACAACGTTGAGTATACAAATTCATAATAAGGAGGTGAGAAAGACTGAGTCGTGATATATTTTGAATTTGCGAAATAAAATGCTCTAAAATATTTGAAACATAAAACAACCGACAACGAAAATTATCAATTTAGGTTTTTACATTTTTGATCTCACAGGATGACGGAACATCTAGGATTGACACATTCGATATTATTGAAAAGAACCATGAGAGGAATATGGACCAAGTCGATTTATCTCCAGGATCAATAGAACACGACAGTAAGTGATTTTCTTAAGCAATTTGTTTTGAGTTATTTGATATACACATTGTTTACATGATCGGTTGTCCACAGGTCTCAAGTAATTCGCCATTTTCAGTCTGCTTAATGTTTTTTTTCTTATTGCTACGTTTTAGTTTTCCTGTGCCACTTCTGTAAATTTGCCTGTTTGTTTCCACACAGGCGTGTGGTTTGGGGTGTATGAGGAAGGCAGTTCACTGACATAATAGAAAACATTTTGATAACACTTGTCACAAGGAATGTGTATTTTGAATTATGAGTCATATCACTCACAATTCAAGACTACAATATCCGAACGATAGACAAACAAACATGACAAAACATATGTTTCGGACTAAAATCACATTCTTCATTGGGTCAAATGCTGTCTGACGTGTTTCATACCGATTGTTAGACCGTTCGTGACACAGAGATTTTGACTACGGATAACTCCGTTTAGCTGATCAAGATATAGGGCTCACAGCGGGTGTGACTGATCGACAGGGGATGCTTACTCCCCCGAGGCACCTGACTCCACCTCTGGTGTGTACAGGGGTCCATGTTTGCCCAACTATTTATTTTGTACTGCATATTGGATTTGTTGGTTATTTTCACCTTTCATAAATAAAACAAAATCCCCACAAACTAGGAACAATTGCATTTTCACATCTTTAATGGACATATCTCATGTTTTCAAAGTATACAAAATTACATGCATTTTGTCTTCTTTATCCTTATAGTAATTAATTCTAATAGTTCGTTCGCCGAAATTTTGCAATAATTAACCAGAATCAGACTTAAATCTAAGCCCCGATTTAAAAAAAAAAAGCATAGTTAATTAGGTAGGTAATCACGTAGTACAGAGACGTTATATGCACCCTTCGGATTGTGAAAGTACGGTAAGATATTATTAAAAATTCAGCTTTTAGGGGCCTAATTTATTCACCATGGGCAACATTTAAATCGATATTGACCAATTTCCCGAGTTTTATATGTTTTCACCACCAGTGCATACAAATAGCGATGTAAATACCCAAATATAACCAGGAAAGTGAGTATGAAATCGGCGGCAATATTGCGAGTACATAATGTTATATGAGTCGCTGTCTACAAATTGTTTGGTAATGTTATTCCTTTATACATCTGTAAATTGCGCTGTTTTTCTAAAATAAATAGTGCAATCATTATTTATTTTTGGATTAGACAAATTATAATACGTTACATTGTTGACAACTAGGCCCTAAGCCAAGCTACTGTCACGGGTGCATTTCGGGAAGAAAGAAAAAAAAAAACACAAATCAATAAAAATAATCAAATTTAAAGTGAAAATCACATTATTTTATTTGTTAAAGCAATCTTATTATTATTTTTCAATTGTGATCAGCACGTCGTTATAGGAAGTGGTAGCACGGCATTATACTGACGCACTCTTGACAGGTTTTACGAATTCAAGAGGAAATAATTTTATAATTCAATTTAAAGTTAGGAAATACAATATCCTATTACTTATATAATTAAAAGTTCAATTATTTCGAATCTTTAATTATTTTTGTAAATCTACCAGTTGGTAGAAAATGAGAGCACATCAAGTTACATTGTATACGTTGTTACAAGGTGAAGGTCAGTTGATCCGAGTGTGTATTGAATTTGAAGACCAAAACAGAATGTATGTTGTCGGCCTACCAGTGCTTATAACTTCGATATATCCATTTTCTCGCAGTTTATCAGTGTCTCTGTCCAAGCGGTTTTTGAAAAAAGTGACTGGGTGCTTGTTACTAAGGTAAATTTCTTCCTCCAACAAAAAATATCCACGTCTTTCTTCTCGTACCTTCCTTCGAAAAATTAAAAAAATGTTCAGTCTAAATCCTTCCTACCCACAACTAGTACATATGTACACCCGACCACGGCACAAAACATCTTAATGCAATATTATTCACAAGCCGTTAACGTGATAAATCTAATCTGTTTATGAAATGGCTAATAGATGTTTTCAAACCAGAGTACGCATATGACGTCACAAATAATGGCGCGTAAAATAGCGAAAGTAAATATGCATATCGCAAGATTTGAATTCCATCGCTTTCAAACTCAAAAACTACGCAAAATATTTGATTTAAAACACATTTAAAGTAGTTTTAGGCAAAAAAATAATGAATTTTCTGAAAAAATGAAAAAGTTTAGAAACATGCGTTGTGTCCTTTAAGTGTGGTCCTGCTACACTTGAAAATGATTTTAATCTATTTCCTGTGTATACAAATATTAATCGATGTTGTGACCCCACCATATTGTCGGGATTCAACGAACTTGAATTATAGTTATCTGAAAATATTTGCATGCTATATTGACCCTGCTGTTGTTGAGATGAATGTTTTAATGACGTTTTCTTTATAACGTGAATATATCGAACAGTGATCAATACCATAATCCTATCAGTAATACAGAAACAATAGTTGAACAAACACTGACCCCTGGATATACCAGAGGTGGTGTCAGATGCCTAGGAGGAGTAAATATCCACTATCAACTGGTCACACCTGCCGTCAATCCGCTATATTGATCAGGTTAACGTATTAATCCTTATTCAAATCAATGTGTAATTAATGTTTAAGGACCATAAGCGCCGAGCATAGGCCTAAATTTTGCAGCCTTTCACCGACAATGGTGATGTCTCCATATGAGTGGAAAATTTTCGAGCGGGACGTTAAACAATATACATTGAATTAATCAAAATTAAACAAAATAAATAATTGTATCGATCTTTAGAAACAACTGTCCTTTACAGTATATGATGAATGCATTAATGATTGAAATAATCTAAATCTCTAATTCTGAACCCTAAATATCCTATATTATTATTTTCATGCTG
Organism: Ostrea edulis; assembly: GCF_947568905.1. Taxonomy (NCBI): domain Eukaryota; kingdom Metazoa; phylum Mollusca; class Bivalvia; order Ostreida; family Ostreidae; genus Ostrea; species Ostrea edulis. Next base: position 35,785,011 of record NC_079170.1, read on the forward strand.
TTCATCGCGCGTCAAGTCGTGGTAAGATATATAAAACAAATATTTGAAGTTGTGAAATAAGACTTGGGCATTGAAATACCTCAATTTTCGAAATAGTGCTTAGACATTCAAATATTTCAATTTGTAAAATAATATAAGGCATTGAAATGGTATCAGGACAACTCGCCCCAAGACAATTCACCCTCAAGACAACTCGCCCTCAAGATAACTCGCCCCTTCTTTGGGACAACTCGCCCCCTCTCTTGAGATAACTTGCCCCTTCATATCATACATGTTTCAAATTATTATTTTTGGTTTAAATCCAAGAGGTGTATTAGCAAACGTTAATACATTTCTAATATCTAGCATATACATCACAGAAAAAAAGACATGTTCCCATAAACACCGAACTTCGTGTCATTTTATGCAAGATGAAAGATTTTAGTGAAAATCCAGTGTATGGGTTCAGTACCGGTAAATTCAGCATCACTTGTACGTACATCTAAGGAATAAAATTTTAGCGGAAACATGTTAGCGTTTGGGATAGGGAGAGTATTAGCTTGGTCTACAGCTGACGTAGTATAATTATCAATAATCCGCGTCCGTTGTTAATTCTAATTGTTTGATTCCGCCACGCTGTTATGCATTTACTTCAAACGTTAAGGTATCGTCATCAGAGTACTTTTCACATTGAAATCGCCACTTAAAAAGAAGCTGTGAAACAAAGCCGTTATAAAATTTATAAAATGGAAATGTTTATGATTTTTTAACAGGATTTAGTTGCGAAACGTATTTAAAGATAATTTCATGTATCAGAATATCCATGCTTCACATTTACATTTATGTAGTATAAATACTGCATCGATAAAACACACACACCTTACAAAAAAGAACATCCCAAATTTTCTCAGTATTGGATACATTTAATCAATTACCTGAATATCAGTAAATATAATTTTCCTAGCAGATTGAATTATGAAAAATGTAATTTTTCCTGAAATGCACTAATTAAAGATGTGTATAATTATATTAGAATTTACCATTCTTGTTAAAGTAAAATAAAAAGACGTATCTTTATAGGGTTTAAAAGTGTAAATTGTTGTACAATTACACACACACACACATACACACTCAATGAAAATAAAATGTGATAATATATTAATATCGTATTGGGGGCGAGTTGTCTCAAGAGAAGGGGCGACTTGTCCTGCGAAAGGTCCAGTTGTCCTGAGAGGGGCGAGTTGTCGTGAGGGCGAGTAGCCCAGCATTCCTTGAAATGTATGTATGATAATATTTGATTCCATGGAAAGCGAAATACATTGAATTTGTTTTATATTTTATTGAATCCATTTTTTTTTTAAAATAAGATAATTGATAAAACGAAATGACAGTCTCCGATATTATTTGATCAATTAAGGAAATTATTTGTAAAAAGAAAAGTAAATGGTATTTTTCATTGAATATTCTTAGGTTTGATGCGTATGACATATCTCATTTAAAGATATATGTTTCAGTGGTAAATGTAATGTTAGATTTTTCGTCGTTGGTTTTAATCATCTTGTTATATTGCAAATAGTTTGGATCTGTCTTTGCGTAATACTTCCTGTCTACCCGTAGATCTGATTGTTGAAATACACGGGTTCTATAACGAGCTGTTCCTTTGGAGCGATATGACTTCTCTGCAAACATGATCCGATACGTGGTCAGATTAAGGTTGGAGACACCCATTTCTCTCATCATTTTAAGAATATTGAAAGTAGAGTTTGACATATTCTTCTTTATATATCACTTTCTTTGTGGGGAGGCAAATATTCCCATTGTAGAAACATTTCTTTTTTACAAATATTTTATTTTATTGAATATTGGAAGTTTAGAAAGAGCAAAAATCGCATAAATCTGGGAACAAATCTATATACGACAATATTTGATGAATCAATAAGTCCACTTGCGAACGAAACCTTTTAATATCTAATTTTGCGTTCATTTTGGATATCATGAAAATTGAAGATAACGAACAGTGATCATCTCATAACATTCATTCATTGGAATATACACATCTCAATTGGACATGTAAATGGACGGTGGTGGGTCCTGAACTTTATGAGAGTAAATACTGAGTGACAGGTGCCTGAACATGACGACAACCACATAAAGTTGGATAAATAAGTGTTCTCTATGGTCATCTAGTATGCCATGCACTTTTTCCATGTTGTTGGGACGTTTGTGTGGATATACATTCACGAATGCAATTTTCTCACATGATGTCCAATGGAAGGTTCGTCAAATAAGACGACAAATTTACAGCTGAGATTTTCTCCCCGCCATGCTCTACTGTAATTCTCATCACATGTCTTTAATTTTTCAATATGCATCAGCGTGCAGTGATTAGTACTCCCATATTTTTACATTTTACTTTCACATGACAGTAACGTAAGAAATAACTAGTGGATTCACAACTGTCTACAACTCAACAATAAATGGACAACATTTCATAGTTTCGTGATGTACATTTGTTTTGCGATTCACAACGGAATATTCCTTGTTTTCTCTCCTAGGTGTTGAGGTTGTTAATGTGCGAGAATTGCCATACATATTCATGTAATTGAATGTCGAATTATTCTTTGTTTCACTCACATCTCGAATAAGGTCAACAAAAATGTTAATGGTGAGAAACACTCACTATACTGCCTCTAGTATGTTGCGGCGCGATCTTTCCATTTTTCTTGAAGTGTAATTTGTTAGCAGTTGGGATGATTCCAGTTGAACTGGCATAATACGACAGTGAATGAAAATATTGTTCTTTAAATTTTGTGGATTCAAACTCATAGAGAATGTCCATTAAATCATACAATTTCGGCATTTGCTGGTGAGCTTAGGAAAATTATCTAGCTTCTTCTTTATAGCAGACTCTACCATATCTAGCCTTTCAAATCTTTCGTGAATACGTTTCCATATATTCTGAAGTCCTGTTCCTGGCGAGTAAGAATTTGATGCAAGAATACCCCCCTACCCCGGTACTACATGTATCCCCCACTCCCAGTACTACATGCAGCCCCACTCCCCAGTACTATATGTATCCCCACTTCCCTGATACTACATGTACTCCCACTCCCCCGGTACTACATGTACCCCCATTTCCCCGGTACAACATATATTCCCACTCCCCCGGTACTACTTTTCTTTGACTCCTCTGGTATTACATGTACCTACATTCCCCCAGTACTACATATACCCCACTCCCCCGGTACTACATGTATTCCACTCTCCTGTTACTACATGTACCCCGCACCCCCAGTATTACATGTACATGTACCCTCACTCCCCGGTACCCCTACTCCCCCGGTACAACATGTACCTCCACCCCCAGTCCTACATGTACGTCCACTCCCACGCCACTACACTGTACATGTACCCCACCCCAGTACTACATGTACCCCACTCCCCCGGTACTACATATACCCAAAATTCCCCGGTACTTCATACCCCCATCTCCTGTACTACATGTATCTTCACTCCCCTGGTACTATATGTACCTACACTCCCCTGGTACTACATATACCCCCATTCCCAGTACTACATGTACCCCACAACCCCAGCCCGGTACTACATGTTTCCCCACTCCTCCGGTACTACATGTACACCCACTCCCACGATACTATATGTAGCCCACTCCCCCGGTACTACATGTACCCGCAGTACAACATGTACCCACACTACCCCAGTACTACATGTACCCCACTCTCCCAGTACTAAATGTACACCCACTCCCTCAGAACTACATGTACCCACATTCCCCCATTACTACATGTACCCACACTCTCCCGGTACTACATGTTTTTATTATGCTTTGTTTAGACATTTACAATAATATCTATATAGATGATCTCACACACAAAATTACACACATGCATACAATATCTTCCTTACAAAAACACTTTCTACATGAACTAGTATTTGACAGCTAGGCATAATTTAAAGGTATTGAAAATAAACATATCAACAGTGATACTAAAAATAATGATAACAAATATAATCAATAAAGCATTGTTTTTTCATCACGTGTTATAAACAATATCACATATTGACTAAATATTTAGGATTTGCATTGAAACACATTTTCACAGTATTTTTAAAGTGCTAAGCGTAGTTGCGCTTTATTCCCGACAGTTGGAGTTTGCTTTCGTCATCACGTTTCCGGTTTATTGCCACCTATAGCCAAATTTATGCATCGCTGTAGTAAACAAGTTGTATTTAAAATAGTCGTAATTTTGCAACCGATCTAGTACGGGGATAACAATCATATCCGCAGGGGCATTTTTCCGCGGGAATACAGTTCGTTTGACAGTGGATAAAATATGTATAAAAAGGTGAAAAGTGGGACACAATAGCAGGTCATTCGTCAGTTAAAATTCTCGTTTGTATCCGTGTATGTAATAATTAAAGTGATTATAAAGTAATTCAAAATCTAAAAATGAATACGACTATGTACATGAAACCATTTTTGGCTAGGGTGCCTTTGCATTGTTACCTTCGCATAGCGCTTAGAGGTCAAGAAAATCAATACTTTTGCATGGTGCAATCTATAATTAGAAGCCACGCCATTAAGCTTTACACGAGTCATAACGGTTTTCCATTTGTGTTTTGACCGCTGTTCTGACTCAGTATAAATGTTGTCTAACACAGCAAAATATGTGAAACACAGTAAAAAAAAAAATCACTGATCCGCGTCGATCGTGAACGAGAAAGAATTTGATTTGACAGCGAAGGACAGAGGACAAAGATCGGTGTCTCAAAGGGGCGATATTGTGTAACTGATTACACCTCTCCTGATCATATATAAGTACTAAGTAGGTCATGCAGAAATTCAGAGGATGCAACGGTGTTACACCGTTGCATCCTCTGAATTTCTGCATGACCTACTTAGTACTTATTAGTTAGGTTTAACTTACTATATTGATAAACGACCAAGATATTCTTCAGAATCATCGTCAACACAGTCAAATTTGATTTCGTTATTTAGTTTCAAAAATGAGACTGAAAATAATGATCTTGGGTGAGGGAAGAGACAAAAGGTACAAACTTATTGGTCTGTGTTTACGGAAGACAATGCCCCGGTCTCAAGTCTTCATAACACCGCCTGGAAGTTTACGAGGGCTGTTTACTGAAATGCATATGGTTAGAACAAGTGATAGATAAACATTGTCATTGTGTCAAGCATGAATGTAAAATGGTTTGCAATACAAAGTACGCTACACAAAATTAAAAGTAGTCGTGTTTTCAATTTGTTTGTACTTCAAACATACAATTCACAATAGCAGGTATATGCTACATATATTTTCGAACGTACAAATGAGGGGAAGAGGAGATGGTTTTACTGTCGTTGTTCCCTGTCCCCACTTTGTACCCGAAATGTCTATAACTTTAAAGAAGGGGGAAATGGGTAATAATAATCTAAATGAAATAGAATAAACAAAAACAAAAAATTAAAAAAGCCAAGAAGTAATGTTCTATTTCCTTCTCTAAGTGCAATATCACAAGAATAATGTTTTGATCAGTTTTAAGGTATTTGAGATTTTAAGTCTATCGGGTATTTAGTGCGTTCATTAAAACGGCAGCTCTTGTCAACAGTTGATGCTGCTGAGGAAAATAAGTCGTGTAACGTCTACACGAAGAACATTATTAAAATATGAGGAAGTAAGTAGCGTATAATTGATGTGAAATTTTAATGGACAGGTCCGAAATCTTCCATACTAGTCTGAATGTCGCTGCTGTCATAGGCGAGAAACGACTCTGTGACCTGGCAAATTTCCAAAAATATTCTTCTCTACAACATCACATCTGTAAGAAAAAAATTGCATAGTCATGTAGAGGATTTCATGATCCAGGTTGGGGACCTAAGCGGAGCGGATCAGAAACCCTTTAGTTGGGAAGATGGGTGGGAACCAAACTGGGTATAAAGTGTTTGTGTGCAAAATATTTGAATAGCATAGCCTTTAATGCTATTGATTGATTGTATCTTGTTTAACATCCCTCTCGATAATTTTTAATTCATATGGAGACGTCACCAAAACCGGTGAATTTAGGCCTTTGTTCGACGCATACGGCCATTGAGCAGTGAGGGTTCTTTAAATAGTGTGCCACACCTACTGTGACACGGACAACCGTTTTTAAGGCCATCTCCGAGGACCGGTGAAATTCACACCTGATTGGCGATGGAATTGTCACTACCTGTTTTAACGACCTACAGTACCAACCAGACCAAAACTGACACCCAAACAGTCCCAGAAAACAGTCCCGGGAACTGCTCTCGGACTGCTCTCTCAAATCTGGGACTGCTCTGGGACTGCCCTGGGACTGCCCTGGGACTGCTCTACAAAGCAGTTTTGTTCAACCAAGCGTGAATAAATCACGTGATATTATGATTGACAAGAAGGCCCCGACTACCGTGTATTCAGAATATACACAACTCACTTAAGTAGTTTTTCACCGCTTACTGACGCACTTTCACTAGATAACTTGAGAAAATAATGGATGGACATAGAATAACAAGAATATATCCCTACATTCGGTAGCGGGTAGTTTTGATGAAAGATAATGGACTGAATAATTCCCAAATACGCAAATCCATAAACAAACTAAATGTTCTAGTGAAATTAAACAAGTTTACAATGCTGACAATAAGAAATCCATATCTAACCAATCATTTATAAATTAAAAATACGTGTACACGTAAGTGGAAAGCAATTTGTGCTAGTTTAATATAGACGATAAGTGAATAAATCATTTAGGCGACTTTAAACACATTTTTTTTAAATAACCCAGTCAAGAAATAAATATAGTGATGCTACATAATTTTCAGAACCCAAGGTACACTTCACATGTATAAAACTGTTATATAAATAAATAATGATAACAACAACAAAATTGTCTGACAGAACATGGACTTAAATTGATTTTACGTTGTGAAATTGTGGCTATCAGACTTATAAACTCTGTATGTATCTTTTTTCACTCATATTCATAAACTATCATGTTATAAATTCATGAAAAAATGTCACAAACGTATTTGGAATGAGTGCTGTTCTCATGTATAATATACTGTTTTCTCTTTAATTACATTGTAAGTCATTTATCTTCGATTTCAACTACAGTAATGACGCGCTCCAGCGATTATTGACAATGTTTATTGATAATCTCACTATCGGATTAGCTCCTCCCACTAGTTATTTTAACCCCGTCTACTGGGATTGGTGGGACCGCTGGGGCTGCTTTTCGGTTTGTTTACTGGGACTGTTGTGGGACTGCTAAGCAGGCCTAGATCCGTCCCAGAAAGCAGTACCCGGGACTGCTTTATGTCAGGTTGGGTCTGGTTGGTACTGTACTTGGAGCGAATGAACTGGATATTGGTCCTAACCAATTGACTATCAATTTCATGTCTTCAAATGGGAACACGTGAAGTTCCTTTACAATGCTCTTGAAGCTCGTTTCCATACAGTGAATGTTTCCGGACTGTCATTCAACATTATGAATCTTGTAAGTAACAAATCCTTCTGAAGTAAAAATTGAACAAGTCATCTTTCTGGTTTCACATTTCTGAAGATATTGTGCAAATGAAGGTGCCATAGGATTCATTGTGTATTGCTGGAATTGATTTAGCATCGTTTGAGTGTTCAGGTTTTCTCTTGGTAACGTGGGGGGAACAGAACTATTTCAAAATGGTTCCCATTTATTTGGACGATTTTCAGTGTTAATTGCATAGTTTTCATTGAATTTCTTGCTGAAGATTTTGCTTTTCACAAAATAAGGGTCATTTGCTGGTCTTGCATACAAATGTTCATACAAATAAATATCGTCCATCCGGGATCCAGGATAATGAATGAATAGATGAGCTTGATGAACTTATGAACTACTATCCGACATCCTTTGTGAAAGTTATCCTGCAGCATCTATTTTCAAAGCCTTTAAATGGTTCAATACGGACTTAACTACGAAGTCATTAAGTTCGAAGGTCTGTTTACATCCCTCCATTGCTTCAAAATCAGAGTATGGTTTGCGGGAGTATGCATAGTTTTTGAAAACAGTTGTGTATTTGGAATGTAGGTTTAACAGATCATCTTCTATTATACATAGGTTTCAAAGATCTCCTGTATTCTGATTCCACTTCTGAGTAGTATAGAGCGAGGATTTACACGGAACTGACATCGACGAGAGATAAAAACATTAATATTGTCGGTCAGTTTATGAATTATTGACAGAAAACTTCTCAGGATAAAAACATAATCTTTTCGTTTTATGAAAGATTCGGAGAGTAGCTCGGAGTGTGCAATGTCCATGAGATTTCAATACGGGGATTTGTTAGACGTTAAAGATGTAGACCTTATTTGTCATCAGGTCAGTTGTTTAACCGTCAAATCTCATGGACTTTCTCAACAAATTTCTCGCAAGTATCCGTGGGCCGACATATATAGTGACCGGAAATCATTTCAGGGAAGAAATTTAGCTACGTTTAATACCAGAGGCGTCCCCGGTCACATCAAATGTTTTAAAATCCCAATCACCCTATCATAGTTTGTATGCTAGCTCAATGGGACTACGGGCGTTGTCATGATGTTAGAAAAAGAACAATCGCACGGCTGTGAATTGTCTCGGATATTGTGACTTTACTGAAATAATTTGATATGTATAGTGTTAAGTATGACGTCTTTCAAATGTAGACAAGGGTGACAAAATACCAATAACTGTTAAAACCTCTTATGCACGGTTGAACTATATCAACTTATTTATTTTAAAATGTGGAAAAAAGAGATAAATCTCAGCTAAAGAGAGGATTTTTTTATTCATGTAATTTGAGTGACATTGAATTTATCAATTGTACACATAATATGTCAAAACTTGATTCAAGGTCATATATCTCGAAGACTGAGAAACCACGTTGAATTCAATGACTCAGACTGCATCTTCTCACAATTAAAAGCTTTCCCTCACGCTCCAATGCATTCCGATTTGGTCATTTCCAAAGCCTGCGCTACCGGGGTCAATAAGGTCACTTTAAGTTCTATCTGTTTGGATGGCGGATCTCTATTTTTTAGATCCGCTTCCCACAATGTAACGTCCCTTGTGATCGGGTCTTTCTATTCCCTCTTGAAAATGCCGTATCCATTTTTCAAAATCGGGTACGTAAGGCATCCATTTATCAAGTTTGGCATCGTACATGTACTTCTATGGATCCCGTCTTCGTTTTTTTTTTTTTTTTTTTTTTTTTGAGTAAAAGTACACAGTGTTCAGGTTTTTCTAATTTCAACGGTTGTAAATTACTTCCCCTTATAAACAATTGTAGTCTATCGAGATTCTGCCTTCGTAATGGAAAGAAAAAAGAGCGATCAAAGGTCATGTGACCGTATACGGTATCGCGTCCCAAATGTGCTCCATTAGGTTCTACGATAGGTAAGGTCCGTAGTATCCGATACGAGGATCCATTGACGTAGGAAATCTCCAATGATATCACAACACACGTGTAGACGTTGGTGATAAGGCATGTGCAGAGAAATTTCTAGCAAAGCATATTCCCAACATCCATTTAAATCATAAGTTTTGGGAAGCACCACTGCAAAATTCCCAGGCGTGTTCCCGGACATTTTGTTGTCGTCACTGCCCACAAACAAGTAATGTTCCATGTTTCTAATCTTTTGAATGAATTAAATTGTTGTTGCTCTTATGCTTTTAGACCATAAATAATTAAGATACCTGAATTCCAATAATGTAAGGTCTTCAATAAAAACTGAATGTTCACATTTACATATTTGTATACTAATATATAGTAAAACAATTTTACAACTACAGAGATACACCATTTAGAATAAAATGTCACTTAATTGAAAGCACAAAGTTTGATCATGCATACCAGAAAAACACCCATTTTGTGAGTCTTGGCTTTTTGGGGGCGGAGACGTCGTACTGTCCCGTTGATTTACCACGACTGTTGGTAGTGGCGCGGCTGCAGTAATCGTTCCACATTTTGGCGGCGGCGAAACTTCCGTGTATTTACTATGGCTGGAGGCGGCGGCGGACTTGACCGCTGCGGTTACTGTGAAATCCATGGATTGTTGGGCGGCGGCGGTAATTTGCCTTTGTTTTGTATGGGATATACCGCTGAATCTAAATATATGAATTTATCCGCTGAAAGGCGGAGATTATACTATACACTATATATACCGAATTATTTCAGTAAAGCCACAATATCCGAGACAATTCAAAGCTGTGCGATTGATCTTTTTCTAACATCATGACAACGCCCGAAGTCCCATTGAGCTAGCATACAAACTATGGTTGGGTGATTGGGTTTTTTAAAAACATTTTGATGTGACCGGGGACGCCTCTGGTATTAAACGTAGCTAAATTTCTTCCCTGGAATGATTTCCGGTCACCATATATGTCGGCCCACGGATACTTGCGAGAAATTTGTTGAGAAAACCCATGAGATGTGACGGTTAAACAATTGACCTGATGACAAATAAGGTCTACATCTTTAACGTCTAACAAATCCCCGTATTGAAATCTCATGGACATTGCACACTCCGAGCTACTCTCCGAATCTTTCATAAAACGAAAAGATTATGTTTTTATCCTGAGAAGTTTTCTATCAATAATTCATTTACTATTCATAAACTGACCGACAATATTATTGTTTTCATCTCTCGTCGATTTCAGTTCCGTGTACATGCATCGGACACCAGTTACTTCTGTGTATGAGTCATCAGTAAATTGTTCAATGCTCTTTGCTCTTTGATGTTGATGGTGTCTAAAAATCCTCGCTCTATACTACTCTTCTGCCTCATACTTAGATATTTTATTGAAAGTTTGTCAACAGGCGATGTTCATAATGGGTGTAACTATTTTCTCTGTTATTTCTCGATGAACACAACTGTGTTTCTGTAAATATAAAACAAAACAAGACACCCAGGAAATAATCAGAGGCGAAAATGGTAAAGGGTAAAAATAACCCTGTGAATATCTTTTAAAGTTCTGTGCATACGCAGTATTTACAGTAAAATATTAAAGTTGACTGTATAGTGAATCCACGTATCATAGTTAAAGTAAAATGAATCTCAGTATCATATTCTGTATAATACATCCCTGTGTCATAGTAGTGTACAATCAATCTTAGTTTCACTATGTTCTATAGTGAATCTCAGTATGAAAGTGTTGTATAATGAATCTCAGTATCATAGTGTTGTATAATGACTCTCAGTATCATAGTGTTGTATAATGAATCTCAGTATCACAGTGTTGTATAATGAATCTCTGTCATAGTGTTGTATAATGAATCTCTGTCATAGTGTTGTATAATGAATCTCAGTATCATAGTGTTGTATAGTGAATCTCAGTATCATAGTGTTGTATAATGAATCTCTGTCATAGTGTTGTATAATGAATCTCAGTATCATAGTGTTGTATAGTGAATCTCAGTATCATAGTGTTGTATAATGAATCTCAGTATCACAGTGTTGTATAATGAATCCCAGTATCACAGTCTTGTATAATGAATATCTGTATCATAGTGTTGTAGAGTGAATCTGAGTATCATAGTGTTCTATAGTGAATATCTGTCATAATGTTGTATAATGAATCTCAATATCATAGTGTTGTATAATGAATCTCAGTATCCTGTTGTATAGTGAATCCCAGTATCATAGTGTTGTATAGTGAAATACGGTATCATAGTGTTGTATAGTGAATCTCAGTATCCTGTTGTATAATGAATCTCAGTATCCTGTTGTATAATGAATCTCAGTATCACAATGTTGTATAGTGAATCACAGTATCATAGTGTTGTATAATGAATCTCAGTATCATAATGTTGTATAGTGAATCTCAGTATCACAATGTTGTATAGTGAATCACAGTATCATAGTGTTGTATAATGAATCTCAGTATCATAATGTTGTATAGTGAATCCCAGTATCATAGTGTTGTATAATGAATCTCAGTGTCACATTGTTGTATGATGGATATCAGTATCATAGTGTTGTATAATGAATTTCAGTATCATAGTGTTGTATAGTGAATATCTCTCATAGTGTTGTATAGTGACTATCAGTATCATAGTGTTGTATAATGAATCTCAGTATCACAGTGTTGTAGAGTGAATCTGAGTATCATGGTGTTGTATAGTGAATATCTCTCATAGTGTTGTATAGTGACTATCAGTGTCATAGTGTTGTATAATGAATCTCTGTCATAGTGTTGTATAATGAATCTCAGTATCATAGTGTTGTATAATGAATCTCAGTATCATAGTGTTGTATAGTGAATCTCAGTATCATAGTGTTGTATAATGAATCTCAGTATCATAGTGTTGTATAATGAATCTCAGTATCACAGTGTTGTATAATGAATCTCTGTCATAGTGTTGTATAATGAATCTCAGTATCATAGTGTTGTATAGTGAATCTCAGTATCATAGTGTTGTATAATGAATCTCTGTCATAGTGTTGTATAATGAATCTCAGTATCATAGTGTTGTATAGTGAATCTCAGTATCATAGTGTTGTATAATGAATCTCAGTATCATAGTGTTGTATAATGAATCTCAGTATCATAGTGTTGTATAATGAATTTCAGTATCATAGTGTTGTATAGTGAATCTCAGTATCACAGTGTTGTATAATGAATCCCAGTATCACAGTCTTGTATAATGAATATCTGTATCATAGTGTTGTAGAGTGAATCTGAGTATCATAGTGTTCTATAGTGAATATCTGTCATAATGTTGTATAATGAATCTCAATATCATAGTGTTGTATAATGAATCTCAGTATCCTGTTGTATAGTGAATCCCAGTATCATAGTGTTGTATAGTGAAATACGGTATCATAGTGTTGTATAGTGAATCTCAGTATCCTGTTGTATAATGAATCTCAGTATCCTGTTGTATAATGAATCTCAGTATCACAATGTTGTATAGTGAATCACAGTATCATAGTGTTGTATAATGAATCTCAGTATCATAATGTTGTATAGTGAATCTCAGTATCACAATGTTGTATAGTGAATCACAGTATCATAGTGTTGTATAATGAATCTCAGTATCATAATGTTGTATAGTGAATCCCAGTATCATAGTGTTGTATAATGAATCTCAGTGTCACATTGTTGTATGATGGATATCAGTATCATAGTGTTGTATAATGAATTTCAGTATCATAGTGTTGTATAGTGAATATCTCTCATAGTGTTGTATAGTGACTATCAGTATCATAGTGTTGTATAATGAATCTCAGTATCACAGTGTTGTAGAGTGAATCTGAGTATCATGGTGTTGTATAGTGAATATCTCTCATAGTGTTGTATAGTGACTATCAGTGTCATAGTGTTGTATAATGAATCTCTGTCATAGTGTTGTATAATGAATCTCAGTATCATAGTGTTGTATAATGAATCTCAGTATCATAGTGTTGTATAATGAATCTCAGTATCACAGTGTTGTAGAGTGAATCTGAGTACCATAGTGTTGTATAGTGAATATATGTCATAATGTTGTATAATGAATCTCAATATCATAGTGTTGTATATCGAATCTCAGTATCATAGTGTTGTATAATGAATCTCTGTCATAGTGTTGTATAATGAATCTCAGTATCATAGTGTTGTATAATGAATCTCAATATCATAGTGTTGTATAATGAATCTCAGTATCCTGTTGTATAGTGAATCCCAGTATCATAGTGTTGTATAGTGAAATACGGTATCATAGTGTTGTATAGTGAATCTCAGTATCCTGTTGTATAATGAATCTCAGTATCCTGTTGTATAATGAATCTCAGCATCACAATGTTGTATAGTGAATCACAGTATCATAGTGTTGTATAATGAATCTCAGTATCATAGTGTTGTATAGTGAATCTCAGTATCACAATGTTGTATAATGAATCACAGTATCATAATGTTGTATAATGAATCCCAGTATCATAGTGTTGCACACTGAATCTCAGTATCATAGTGTTGTATACTGAATCTCAGTATCATAGTGTTATATAATGAATCTCAGTATCATAGTGTTGTATAGTGAATCTCAGTATCATAGTGTTGTATAATGAATCTCAGTGTCACATTGTTGTATGATGGATATCAGTATCATAGTGTTGTATAATGAATTTCAGTATCATAGTGTTGTATAGTGACTATCAGTATCATAGTGTTGTATAATGGATCTCAGTATCACAGTGTTGTAGAGTGAATCTGAGTATCATAGTGTTGTATAGTGAATATCTCGCACAGTGTTGTATAGTGACTATCAGTATCATAGTGTTGTATAATGAATCTCAGTATCATAGTGTTGTATAATGAATCTCAATATCATAGTGTTGTATATTGAATCTCAGTATCAGAGTGTTGTATAATGAATCTCAGTATCACAGTGTTGTAGAGTGAATCTGAGTATCATAGTGTTGTATAGTGAATATCTGTCATAATGTTGTATAATGAATCTCAATATCATAGTGTTGTATAATGAATTTCAGTATCCTGTTGTATAGTGAATCCCAGTATCATAGTGTTGTATAGTGAATCACGGTATCATAGTGTTGTATAGTGAATCTCAGTATCCTGTTGTATAATGAATCTCAGTATCCTGTTGTATAATGAATCTCAGTATCACAATGTTGTATAGTGAATCACAGTATCATAGTGTTGTATAATGAATCTCAGTATCACAATGTTGTATAGTGAATCACAGTATCATAGTGTTGTATAATCAATCTCAGTATCATAGTGTTGTATAGTGAATCTCAGTATCACAATGGTGTATCATGAATCACAGTATCATAATGTTGTATAATGAATCCCAGTATCATAGTGTTGCATAATGAATCTCAGTATCATAGTGTTGTATAATGAATCTCAGTATCATAGTGTTATATAATGAATCTCAGTATCATAGTGTTGCATAATGAATCTCAATATCATAGTGTTGTATAATGAATCTCAGTATCATAGTGTTGTAGAGTGAATATGAGTATCATAGTGTTGTATAGTGAATATCTCTCATAGTGTTGTATAGTGACTATCAGTATCATAGTGTTGTATAATGAATTTCAGTATCATAGTGTTGTATAGTGAATCTCAGTATCATAGTGTTGTACAATGAATCCCAGTATCATAGTCTTCTATGGTGAATCCCAATATCATTGTGTTGTATACTGATCCCAATATCATAGTGTTGAATAATGAATCGCAGTATCATAGCGTTTTATAGTGATTCTCAGTATCATAGTGTTGTATAGTGAATCTCAGTATCATAGTGTTGTATGGTGAATCCCAGTATCACAGTGTTGTATAGTGAATTTCAGTGTCACAGTGTTGTATAGTGAATCTCTGTCATAGTGTTGTATAATGAATTTGAGTATCATAGTGTTGAATAATGAATCTCAGTATCATAGTGTTGTATAATGAATCTCAGTGTCATAATATTGTATAGTGAATCTCAGTATCATAGTGTTGTATAGTGAATCTCAGTAGCATAGTGTTTTATAATGAATCCCAGTATCACAGTCTTGAATAATGAATATCTGTATCATAGTGTTGTAGAGTGAATCTGAGTATCATAGTGTTGTATAGTGAATATCTGTCATAATGTTGTATAGTGAATCTCAGTATCATAGTGTTGTATAATGAATCTCAGTATCATAGTGTTGTATAGTGAATCTCAGTATCATAGAGTTGTATGGTGAATCCCAGTGTCACAGTGTTGTATAGTGAATCTCTGTAATAGTGTTGTATAATGAATTTCAGTATCATAGTGTTGAATAATGAATCTCAGTGTCATATTGTTGTATAGTGAATCTCAGTGTCATAGTGTTGTATAGTGAATCTCAGTATCATAGTGTTGTATAATGAATCTCAATATCATAGTGTTGTATATTGAATCTCAGTATCATAGTGTTGTATAATGAATCTCAGTATCACAGTGTTGTAGAGTGAATCTGAGTATCATAGTGTTGTATAGTGAATATCTGTCATAATGTTGTATAATGAATCTCAATATCATAGTGTTGTATAATGAATCTCAGTATCCTGTTGTATAGTGAATCCCAGTATCATAGTGTTGTATAGTGAATCACGGTATCATAGTGTTGTATAGTGAATCTCAGTATCCTGTTGTATAATGAATCTCAGTATCCTGTTGTATAATGAATCTCAGTATCACAATGTTGTATACTGACTCACAGTATCATAGTGTTGTATAATGAATCACAGTATCATAGTGTTCTATAATGAATCTCAGTATCATAGTGTTGTATAATGAATCCCAGTATCACAGTCTTGCATAATTAATCTCAGTATCCTGTTGTATAGTGAATCACGGTATCATAGTGTTGTATTGTGAATCTCAGTATCCTGTTGTATAATGAATCTCAGTATCCTGTTGTATAATGAATCTCAGTATCACAATGTTGTATAGTGAATCACATTATCGTAGTGTTATATAATGAATCTAAGTATCCTGTTGTATAGTGAATCCCAGTATCACAGTGTTGTATAATGAATCTTTGTCATAGTGTTGTATAGTGAATCTCAGTATCACAGTGTTGTATAATGAATCTCAGTATCACAGTGTTGTATAGTGAATCTCACGTTGTTTTTGGCTATATTTAGCTCTAAGACTTCATAGTTATTTCGGATTTCAAACATTTCGGTTGAACATCACTGAAGAGACATTATTTGTCGAAATGCGCATCTGGTGCATCAAAATTGGTACCGTATAAGTTTTACATTATGACCCCTGGGTCGAGGCCTCTGCTGGTGGACTGTTAGTCCCCGAGGGTCTCTACAGCCCAGTAGCTAAGTACTTCGTTACTAGCTTGAAAATACGGATGTATATTTAATTGATGTTATAAAATTTAGAAATTTATTTCAAAATTAAGGATTATCTCCCTCATGCATAGCTCTTATCCTTGGATGAATTTGGCTCCACTTGTTTGGCACGCTGTTTTTGGCTATATTTAGCTCTAAAACTTCATAGTTATTTCGGATTTCAAACATTTGGGTTGAGCATCACTGAAGAGACATTATTTGTCGAAATGCGCATCTGGTGTATAAAAATTGGTACCGTATAAGTTTTACATAGTGTTGTATAATGAATCTGAGTATCATAGTGTTGTATAGTGAATCTGAGTATCAGTGTTGTATAGTGAATCTCAGTATCATAGTGTTGTATAATGAATCTCAGTATCATAGTGTTGTATAGTGAAGCTCTCTCATAGTGTTGTATAATGAATCCCAGTATCATAGTGTTGTATAGTGAATCTCAATATCATGTGGTGTTGTATAGTGATCCCAATAGCATAGTGGTGTATAGTGATCCCAATATCATTGTGTTGTATAGTGAATCTGAGTAATATAATGTTGTATAGTGATCCCAATATCATAGTGTTGTATAGTGATTCCAATATCATTGTGTTGTATAGTGAATCCCAGTATCATAGTGTTGTTTAATTAATCCCAATATCATAGTGTTGTATAGTGATCCCAATATCATAGTGTTCTATAGTGAATTCCAGTATTATAGTGTTGTATAGTGAATCTCAGTGTCATAGTGTTGTATAATGCATCCCAGTTTTAAAGTGTCGTATAATGAATCCCAGGATCATTGTGTTGTATAGTGAATCTGAGTAATATAATGTTGTATAGTGATCCCAATATCATAGTGTTGTATAGTGATTCCAATATCATTGTGTTGTATAGTGAATCCCAGTATCATAGTGTTGTTTAATTAATCCCAATATCATAGTGTTGTATAGTGAATCCCAATATCATAGTGTTCTATAGTGAATTCCAGTATTATAGTGTTGTATAGTGAATCTCAGTGTCATAGTGTTGTATAATGCATCCCAGTTTTAAAGTGTCGTATAATGAATCCCAGGATCATTGTGTTGTATAGTGATTCGCGGTATGATAGTGTATTATCAATCCCAGTATTATAGTGTTGGATGATGAATCCTAGTACCATATTGCTGTATAAAGAATCCCAGTGTGATATTTTTGTATAGTGAATCTCAGTATCAGTGTTGTATAGTGAATCCCAATATAATAGTGTTGTATAGTGATCCCAGTATTCTAGCATTGTATAGTTATCCCAGTATCATAATATTGCATAGTGAATCCCAGTATGATAGTGTATAATGAATTCCAGTATTATAGTGTTGTATAATGAATCATAGTGTCATAATATGATATAATGAATCTCAGTGCCGTAGTGTTGTATAGTGATTGCAATATCATAGTATTGTATAGTGAATCCCGGTATTATAGTGTTGTAAACTGAATCCCAGTATAATAGTTTTGTTTAACGAATCCCATTATCATAGATTAGTCTTGTATAATCATCACTTGCATCAAAGCGTTGTATATTGAACCCCAGTACCATAGAGTTGCATAGTGAATTCCAGTTCCATAGTGCTTGGTGATAAATCCCAGTATCATTGTGTTATACTGTGAATCCTGGTATCCTAGGTTTTTTCTATATAGTTAATCCCAGTATCGATTCCAAAACAGAAAGGTTCTTAGGTAGCTGTAGTCAAATAGTAGTTACCCCATGCGTCGCAAAGAAACGGAAGATTATTGAGCAGCTGTTTTCGGGAAGAATCATAATTCTGTAATATGTACACCGCCCAACATGCAACTCACTTTCAAATTCAAAGTCCCTTCATTGAATGATGCATAGACCACAATGCTGTGGCAATTCACCAAACTCTTTACGAGTACAAACTTTTGAATAGGATGTTAAAAACTTGATCTAACACTAATGATAAAGTTAATGTAATAATTGATACACGCTCTGCTTAGAATCATATGTGTTATTTGCTAACTATTACTTATTTTTAGAAAAAGTTGCAATGGCCAGTTCCCATTCTGCGTCTACACCGGAGACAACGAATTTACTCAGAGCATTTCAGCTTCTGCTAGGTCCCTGCACTAAACAATTCCGAGACGTATTACGTAGACACATACCACATTCAACATTCTCACAAGTCATTTCACAGGAGGAGAATAAGAATGCGCTTCCCCGTCTGACTACAGTACAGCGAGATCTTATTGTACCTACACATGGTAGTTACAGTGGTACCTACGATGATATGGATATCCCCTTGATCTATATGCTACTTAGAAACGTATGTAGCATACCACCACACAGCAAGGGCTGGGGAAAAGACCCAGACTCCACTGACAGATCACTCTCTGCCAACATTGAGAGGATCCGAATAGCCAGAAACAAATGCGCTCATTATCCAAGTGACTCTCTCTCTAATTCGGAATTTAACTCACTTTGGTCAGAAGTGAGATCCGCAGTTGTGGACCTAGACTCCTTTCTCAATAACGGGAATCAGTATGAAAGAGAAGTTGATTTACAGAGACAGAAATCAATGCACCTGGAACGTGATCATCGTTTGAGGGAGGAGCTACGAAAACAGGCAGAACAAATTCGTGAAAACAGAGGGGAGATACAACGAGTAAATGGTGAGTGTAAAAATTACTCAATCGACCACAATAATCACGTCACTATCTTTTACTTCATCAACCATTATGTGTAAACTAGATAAAGATTTATTTTGCTGTGCAGAAAATCGGAGGTGAAGTTATGACACATTGAACGTTTTGATTCAATTCCAACTACGAATTGTTTCATACTTTAGTTCACTTAACTACAAGTTCAAGTGAGCTTATCTTATGACCAAATATTGGTGTGATTTTTGCAATGTGGGTTAAATCTCAAAAAACGACTACTTCAGTGTCCTTTGACGTTGCACCAGTGCATCCCTAAATCAGGAACTATCAGATAGGGCAGTTTTATAGGGATCATTGTTAAATTAGGGGAGATCATCAGATAAATATTTAACAAGTAGTGGTAAAAAAAAAAGGACTGCCAATCAAAATATTTGGTCACGAAATTCCAAATTGAACAATATTCAAATTATATTACGTAATTTGATTCCGTTACAGTTGAAATTGTTATTTAAAATGATCATATAAATGACGAAAGGTGGGTCTGCTGTGGATACCAATCACAATCCTTGGCCATTAATTTACAAATGTCATAATCTTAATCAAACTTCGTTCTTTTTTATTATATCATCAAAACCCCTTATTTGAGAGGTTAGAGGGCAACTCAGTCTGCTACTCCTAATATTTAGACAGATATTTAGAAACTGCATCAAACTTTTAATGCTTTTAAAATAATGTTTAATTGTTAAAATTACCATTAAAGTGAAGGAAAATGGGTTAATGTAGATCAATGCCCTGCCTACGTCACAATTAAATGTAAACGTTTCCAACATGTGGTATAGTTTCAACGACATCGGTTTGATTTTTACATGGCGATATCAATATCCGATATCCATTCCTTCCAGGCCTAGGGTGTTCTTTTTAGTTACGGTCAAATTTTGTATTTAAAAAGAGGGGGGTTAAAGATGATTAAAAATATAGAAAATATTGATGGGCGACCAAACGACATTTTCGCGGATGAGGACATGCCAATTGCATCATACATGTCCGTAAGGCATTTAATGTACATTGACTAATCTTGTATGTACAAGTTTTATAATATGAGTTGAAGCAAATGTTTAACATAAGGCATTACGGGGGCATCAGAAAATTGGGGAGACGGATGGGAAAGGGGGGTGTCGGACCAAGTCATATTTCCAGCATCATGATGATATTTTTTTTCGTTTTGTCCTGATGACATAGTATCGAATATAAAGAAAATTATGTGTTTTATTTACATTGCATATATTTTAATCAAAAATGTTACATTCTCTCTCTCTCTCTCTCTCTCTCTCTCTCTCTCTCTCTCTCTCTCTCTATATATATATATATATATATATATATATAGCAGCAAAACGCCACTGATCACATCATCTTCACCTGTCATTGATATGTTTTGATTTGACAGATATGTATATACACAATGTATAACCATCGTCCTTGGTTCAAATATTTAAGGAAAGGTGTCCAAGTAGAACACAGCTCTTGATTCTTCATGTCAAAAGAACGCTTAGGTTCACAAGAATAAGTTGATTAATACATTTGCTAAACCTTCTAGAATATAAATTGGAAAGAAAGCAAAAAGGCATGTGTGACAATTTGATAGCGAGCGAAGCTCGCTTCATTGATTACATATTACACATTTGAGTCACGTGATTTGCTCTTCGCCAACCGTCAGCTGAAAGATTTTACCGGTAGCTTGCTCCATTGATTACACATTACACATTTGAGTCACGTGATTTGCTCTTCGTCAGCTGAAAGATTTTACCCGTTGATTAAAAAATATATATTACCAATACCGTTTTTATTTTTCATAAATATTTTTTATTCAAAAAATTCGAACGTCTATTGGAGTCGTTCAGGTATGTTTTCTTAGATATTGATATTATGCATCAAATCACAGCGAAATTTAGACTCTAGGGTATCTCATTTGCAAAAAAGTACCATTTTCACCATTGCGGAAAAAATCACTTAAAATCATATAAAATACATGAGAGCTTGTATCACTTTTTTGATGGAGAAGTCATATTGTATATAGTTGTAAGAGGTGTTTTAGCGAGCTATCAAATAAAAGGTTAGTGAAATCAGCTACCTCAAAAGAAATGTTTCGTTGTTTGGTAAACATATTAGAAGAATAAGCTTTTTGTCATATTTTAAGTATGTATGCATGTAACTTCTACCATTAATATATTGTGACCTACATTTTGATTGGTTAATTTGGATTTTGAATTTCGAAATTGGAGTCTCGTATTTTCGATTTCGAATCTTGAATGAGCCTTCTGGGTTTTCGTATATTACAGCCTATTTGTTTCGGAAAATAATTATTGTTAAAAAAAATAAAGTACATTTTCATTAATGTTCATTATATGTAGATGAGGTGCTTACTTTTGAGAAGCAATTACAATAGAAATGGCAGGTCAATATCTACATTTTTTAAACTCTATCTATAACTGGAATATATATCTTTCTTACAAAGGGTATTTTTGTCATATTTGAGTATATTTAGGATGAATATAGATCTACCTTAAATGAAAATGTTAATCATTTTTTGGCCATTATTTTACAAATGGCACCACGATATCAATGATACACAATTTTTTACTTTTCCAAAACATTTAAGCAATTACAACAACCATTAAAATTAGTGACAACGCCTCAACTAAGACTGTCAATCATAGCATTTGGCCATGACTTTCTAAATGACACCAAATTGTTGACGACATTGCATTGACATTACAAATTATTACTATCACAAGATATATCTCTTCACTACCAAACTTCTGTAATGTAGAAAATGTACCATGTTCATCGCGTAAACGTCCTAAGCCCTTTGGACCTTTTCTTTAAAAAAGCATCTCATCTAGTCCACATGCAACTAGCTATCACAAGTTTCATCCCTATTGATTTTATATTCCTAACATGAATAACGGGATTGATTCCAGTTCGTTATTTTTACTTGTTCATTTATTGTTTCATTGACAATTCGGAAACTTGCCTGGGCTAGACTCAAATAAGTGAGACTTCAATTCTTGATTGTTTCAAAGTAGCTCTCATGTTTTCGTTTCTTTTCTAATTGACTGAAAAAACATTTCCCTTTTCAGACAAAGTGGACATGATTGAAAACAAACTTCAAGAACATACAAAGAAAATTGAGAAAATTGAAGAAATTCAACAAAATCAAATGAAAGTTGAAGGTAAGATCCTGCGACGGTAGATAATTGATTGATTTCATTCATGAAAGGTGATGTAACAGTGATCGATCTCATCGTACCTACAAGTAATACAAAATAGAGAGTTGGGCAAACACGGGACCTGGATATAACAGGTTGGAGCAGGTGCCTAGGATGAGTAAACACTCCCTGTTGACCGGTCACACCCGCTGTGAGCCCTATATCTTGAGCAGCATTTCGCAAATTATATGGTCGTTATAACTATCTAGGTTGCCAATACAACATGTCTTTGGGTCAAATGCTGTCTGAAGTGTTTGATACCGATTGTTAGGCCGTTCTTGGCACACTGACCTTAACTACGGAGAACTCCGTTTACCTTATCAAGACATAGGGCCCACGGCGGGTGTGACCAGTTGGAAGGGAATGCTTACTCCTCTTAGGCACCTGATCCCATCTCAGGTGTGTCCAGGGGTCCGTGTTATCTCAACTCTCTATTCTGTATTGCCTGTAGGAGTTATGATATTGATCACTGTTCGTTATCTTCACCTTTCATTTAGCTGCCAATGATATATGTTTTGTTTTATTCGTATCCCCCATTGGAACGCATGTCGTTCATGCACAGACGTTTCATTCTATTTGTGATGTACCCCAAGTTATCCATTACGCTTAAGACCGTAACAATGAAGATTCTTTATCATATCAACTTTTAAAGCTGTTCGTGTCTTTGTCATTACAACAGCCCAATACTGTAGTAGTATCTTTTACTTAAGATAGCGAAAGTGTAATTGGTAAATATTTATCACTTCCTGTTCACTAAACAAGATTTACATCAATGATGTGTTTCTTCTTGTGTCCGTCTGGATACATTTTGCATTTTGTTCTGTGAATATTTATCACAGTCAATGAATTGTTTCTAACACATGTCTCATCTTCTATTGATTAAAATACACGGTTAGTATGAATGTAGCAAAAATACTTAAAATGAATTATCAGAATATCGCCAAGGAAAACCGACTTAATGCATATTCAAAAATATTTGTATGCGGAGTTGATAAAGTATTTCAATCATATTTCGAGTTACTTATTTCGGTGTATCCATGCGCTATATTTTGTAAAGCTCTGTTCAAAAACTGATCTAAGACTTCGTGAAAGAAATGCAATAAATTAACAAAATAAAGAAAGTGTGACTTGTTATACAGTTACCAAGAGAAAGACAAAATATCGGAGGGCTTTTTATATTACAGAAAAGAGCAGCAAGGGAATTTGACATATTAAGTACCTCATTCAGTGCCAACTTCTTTTATCAAATTTGAGGTCGTTGTATTTGTCTGACTATCTTATATATCGAAAAATTATTCTTCTGTTTAAAGTTTAAAATCACACGACTCCAGAGTATTTGAATGGTTTTAGATTTGTGAATGAGGTAAACACATGAAATACTAGGCAGAGCTCTAATAATTATAGTTAGGCTACAAGAGCCGAAACAGAATATTTTAGAAGATCTATTATCATTTCAGCAGCAATTCTATGGAACTCATTAACATATTTATTAGAAATTGTGCAACAACGAGATCTTTTAAATCAGCCTATCTCAAACATTATTTTGATTCTCAATAATACTCGTGTGTTTATGGTCATTATCTTATCTGTATGCAAGTTAACTGTGATATTTTCATGTTTTGTGGTAGATGTTGTCGATAAGTATATATGTTAAAACAGGATCACAATGTAAACTAGTTTGTATAACCAATTGTGAAATCATCTATAAATCAAGGGCATTATTAATGTTTTACTGTGTGACCGTTGACACCAGGCCTTGACATCTTGCAATGCATCATTTAACGCCGGAAATATAACGCGGCTGAACTGTGCATTGTGACGTCATCATTAGCTGTCGATTGTTTTCTTTCTATGAAAACTAAGAAATTATCCATAGCAAAACATACGAAGGTATGGGAAAGGTTGCCTGGAATTTAAAATCATTTGTGATACTTTCCAAACAATTTATTTGTTTTATCTACGCGGTTGTCAATGAAGTATGCCGCAGTGACGATGACATTGTTCCGGAAGCATTATTTTCAGCCGATGAAGAGAAAATCACGTGACTCAACTGTGTAATCATTGGAACAAGCTTCGCTCGCTACTATTATTCAGTTTGATTATAAGAAAGAAGTGTAGCTACTTTAACTAATAAGATATTTGTTTCAAAATCCGTCTTTCATACACTTATAACAAGATTCTTTTATCGGCATTGAATGTATAAGTGCACTGAAGGCGATATTATCACACTGCAGACGTAACACCCTTCAATGTGTGCGTCGCATTTGCTGTGTGACGTGTTCCATACCATTCGCTAGACCGTTCTTGGCACATTGATTTTGACTAAGGATTAGTCCGTTTACCTGATCAAGATATAGGACTTGTGGTCGGTGTGACTAGTCCACAGGGGATACTTATTCCTCCTAGGCACCTGATCCCAACTCTGGTCTATCCAAGGATCTGTTTATGTCCACTTCCTAATTCAATATGCAATATGCAAACGTCATAATATTTTTCTGACGTGTTACAAATTTCGATATATGCAGCGGTTTTCAGAAAGGGTTCTTTATCATTTGAATGTCTATTGTGAACGGGGGATCAGTGCATAATAGACGCCACAGAATCGTCCACTTTTGCTTCATATTTATATATTTTATTGAAAGTAGATATTAACGACAAGTTCATCCAACTTTATGACAAACGGGATGATTTAAGAAATGAAACTTATAATTCTTTGTTTGATGCATTGATGAAAAAGTTCTCCGTCCAATGTTTCGTTTGATACATGCATCAAACAAAAAATCATAAGTTTTATTTCTTACCATTTAATTATGTTTTTAAGATAGAAAAACAAATAGTTTCTCCCATAAAAAGCTTGAATTAACGTTTTTGAAATGGAGCGTAGGAATACATATATGTAAGAATGAAAACAACTACAAAACGGCATGGCTGTGCGTTTAGGTCAGGAACCGTTACTGTGCAGATTTAAATGGATTATACTAGCCCCCCAAAAAACCGCTCATTGAATTTTTTTCAATTTTATTTATTATAACATTTTGACTTTATCCTAAAACATATCAAAAAATCAACAAAAGTAATCAGGTTAATTTTCGAGGAAAGCGAGATTGAAATCCCCTCTTTTGCAGCCCCAAAAGGCAAAAAATACCAAAATCGATCAAATTAACACAGAAGCCAATAAAAAATTTATTGACACCAGAAATATTGTTTATCATATATAGTTATGTAAATTAAACACAAACAGATAAAAAATCAACATTGATTAGAAATTCAAAATGCATCTAAGGAAAACATTGGGATGATTCGATTTGGCAATTGGCCAAATTTACCCTAAATATGGCGTTTCTCAAATAGTATCAGGCATACATTTTCTGACAACAACAAAATTCTGCTCATAAAATTTCTTATTTTATTTCATTTTTACAATAAGTCAAGTAGTATCTAAAATATTGAATAGAAAAATATATAACAAATGAGGTTTAATCTAAAACTATGTCAGATTTTGTAACCCTACCCCCTCCCTTCCAGAAATTAAATTTAAGAGATACAGTCAGCAGAGATAAACTATTGACCTTAAATGATTAAGCATTCCCAAATTATCACTTTGAGCATTAAATATCACAATACTAAAAATTTCTATGAGTCATTTAAGAATGATTTATAGTATTTGCTATTGCAGTTGACATTTCTGCACTCACAATGATTGCCTAAATATTTAGTTATTTTTCATACAATGTCTTGTAATAACTGGACCCAATATATTACCTATACACATTTTGTGATAGAAATTGATATCACTGTACAGTATAATACACCAAATATGTTTAAATAATCATTTCATATTTCAATAAATAATTAATATCAATGGAAAGAGACCCATGGACTGCCCATGGATCACCAAGTCCATCTGAGCCATCTTGCCCTCACATATAGGTGTGTCTTTCATAAGTTTAAGATCCCTAATTGTAGTTTCACAATGAACCAAAAACTCATTATTGGATAACTGAGAATGCATGTATATTGCATTAACTAACAGTAATATTCCCCAAGTGAAGGTCTATGTTCACTGTATGTATAAGGGGGGGGGGGGTGAATTAGTTCCATTATGAAACTTTACTAAAAATTTGATATACATTAATTCAATGATGTATGTTTCAACTAAATTCTGAATTACAAGGAAAATTCAAACACATTGATTGAAGTTATAAAATTGGTATCCTATCATGTGCATATTTTTAAATAATATATCGGAGAAAGAATAATCAACAGTGAAATTTCCTTTACATCTATGCAATATTATTGTCTTTCAAAAGGCATGTACATGGAATACACGAGTACATGTATTTATTTTCCCTTAAATTCAAAATTTAGTTTAAAGTATGTTGTACAACATCCACTGCTCTGAGCTCATAAATCAATTAATGTTTTTCATCCAAGTCCCAAGTAGTTCTTTAATCTTCAGAACTTGATCAAACATTTTTAAATTTGTGCAGTTGTGGGGCTCCAGGGGATATGTCATCATAACTGTAAATGGAGTACCTGTTCAAAATATAGATAAATGTATTTAAATATAGCGAAAAAGATGAATATCTGATATACTCAGAATTGTCTTTACAAATGCTGCCTGATCTTTATCTAAAGAAAATATAGTACCTCTCTTGCTGTTAAACTTGTTGACTCGAAACCCACTTCAACCTGTGCTGGTCCTATTTAACCTCCATTGGTCCTCAGTCTGATGTCTAGAAAAAAAGATCATAATAATTGATATTTGCACAGTTAGGTCTATATTATACCATTGAGTAATTAGACTGAATCAGACAATGTGAATTTTAAAATTGTGTCTCAACACATATTCAGTGAAAATTTAAATACTGATGTTTCAAAATTATAAATTGCAATATGAAATGACATATATGTTTTTATAAACTGCCATTGACTCATCATATCTATTTTATTTACAAAATGTGGGTCAAGAGAAGGACATACGTGTAGTATACATATCTTACTTATACATACAATGCATACATTTACCTGTGAGAGGGCATATGCGGACTTGTGATTAATTTACATCATTTTTAAAAAGATTTTGCCAACCTAAATGTTTGTGTGAAACACGAAACCTCAGGTTTGATATATTTCTTAGGTCACTGAAATTTCAAAGCAATAGTATATGTACACATTAGTCTAGGGAATTATAATACAACACATGCCCTCCCCACTTTCCACTTTCTAACCGGTTTTCCCATATCCCTAGATAGTAGATATATACAGATATTTGTTTTTTGACATCACTTTTATACATGTAGTTCAAGGTATGTTATTTTCATGACGGTTATTTTCATAACGATATTTTCTTAATAAAAGAGTTGTGAGAGCCCGTGATTACAAATGTGGTATAGATATACATGCCGCCCGTTTACATTTACATGCACAGGTTGGAGTTATATTTTAAGCACACGTGGAATGCATATATAGATACAAAATAATACATCTACTTATGTCGTGTGTTTAAACTTACTGATGTCATCATAAATCGCGTTGTGAAATAGCAGAGGAAATGTGAGTTGAACTTTTGAATACAAATTTATCAGTTTATGGCATTTTTTTTCCACTCACCAAACAAACCTATGATTTCGTTGTCCAAGTTGAATGCATCCACCAAATTCCTTTTCTTGCAAGAAACTTTGTTTAGCCTCTCAATGACTGTATAAACAGTATTTAATCTCGCAGCATGCATGCAGCACTCGGACATTACGATATGCATCAATCAACAACTTTGTTTACGTAGTGCATCTATATACATGGATTGGTGGTTGGTTTAACATTTCGTTTGGCAAAACAATTCACACAGATGAAACCTTTGATCTACCATTATTACAGATATTGACGCATACTTGTGTGGTATGTGCTGATTTTCTCTTTGCGAGTGCACGAGTCATGTCAGTCACAGCAACAAAACACTTTCGGAACCCCTTTTTGTTTTTCGACTATTCTATGACGGAGTAAGGAATTCCGGAAAATAAATTCGCGTGAAAATACACAATTTTTACTGATCACGTGATTGCTATCCGTCGCTACCTTAAATATAAAGGAAAATACATGTAACAAGTGGTGACTGGATTTATGCTGCATTGCGTTGGAGGAGACGTTGAACAGTGGTTGTACATGTGTCGTTAGAACGATGGAATGCAACTCGGCTCCTCTTTCAATATCGAGTAAAAAGTTCAACACCTCTTCATCTAAAACGCACTTGTTGACTGAACCCCATATGACGCAGTTCAATTTCATCAATATTTACCAGATCAGAAGTCGCCACTTGCCCCGTCATGTTATCGATCTCGTAAAGCAGACAATTCATAACGGGAGTTTGTTTAATATGTCTACTTCTACCAGTAAGTGGTCTACGTCATCAAGTTGACTATTCTGTCACGTCATCGCTTATGTATGTTCTTTCTTTAAATTAATTTGTATTTTATTCATATCTTTAGTTGTGCTTAGTTTTGATAGCAATGAAAAACAAAAATCAAACGAATGCATGTCGTTATATTAAATGCTTGTGTGGAAAATCCCGTTCTAGATAAAAAGCGCTAAAATTAGAACGGGGAAGACGCATTCCAGAGAAAAGTAGTCCCGCGTGCTTAGTGCAGATGAACTCCGAACGAAATTTTGATTTTGATTGTCAACTTCCAATATTTATGTAGCAACATATTCTATTATCGTCTGCATCATTTTCTCTCAATTGATGCGTTACGCGAGAACTTGTTTTTCATATGATCAATCATTGATCAATTTTTAATCCAGACAGGCCACTGACAAACAAGTTGATTTTATAGGGTTTAACAGATTTGTTTACAATCAGCCTGTCGTAAATTTTATTATAGTCCTCTCAAGCGATCAGGGTCAAAAGTTTAACACTTCTCTGCCAATTGAAAGGGTTTTGACGTAACGATGCTCCGTGGCTAAAGAACATGTTCTTTTCGATGTTATATAACGGGGATAATATTTGATCAAATAGAATGAAACATCCCAGGTTGATTCAATGAATGATTTCAAATTTCATAATGAATTGAATTTTATTTTTCAAAAAACTATGCTTCAGTTTTAGACACATTTGATATCCCAGTAAATGGGTCGAATGAATATGAGTTACCGTACCTATACTGAATTCCTAAACTACATAAAACCCCTTACAAACAAAGATACATTGCAGGATCCAGTCAATTTTTTAAAACTTCATAACAAGTCTTACAAACAACTTTCTTCGAGCTAGTAAGTGTTCTACCAAGCCCATACTCTTGCTCCTCACGAAAATATTAACAGGCTAACAGCTGTGAAGGAGAATATTCAAACGTACTGTGCAACTACATATGGCAAAAGTGGTTTAAATCAAATATGGATTCTAAAAAATTCTGAAGAACTTTTAGTAAACCTGAAATCGTAAACTTTTCTCACATCAACAGCATCAAAATGCATGACTTTTCTTCACTTCACACGACCATTCCTCGCTATGAATTAAAGATTAGACTTTTTAACATCATAAGCAGTTGCTTCTTCAACAAAAATGGAAAACGGGAATATTCATATCTAGTGATCAGTCATCCAAAAATTACTTTGTTAAACACCATTCTGAATCCACGCATAAGTACTCTGAAGTTGAAACAAAAATATAATGGAGTTTCTCATTGACAAAATATTCGTGGTCTTTGGTGATCAATTCTTCCAACAAGTTTGTTGGAATTCATATGGGCGCGAATTGTGTTCCTTTGTTAGATGACCTGTTTCTATATTCGTATGAAGTAGAATTTATTCAAACACATCAACGTCAGAAGAAAAAATATATTGCTGTTGCCTTCAATTCGACATTTAGATATATCAACCACGATTTGTCTATTAACAATAATAACTTTTATCCATATCTTGATTCGATATATCCCTCTGAGCTCTAAAAAAAGACACCACAGAGTCGTCCACTTCTGCTTTATACGTAATTATTTTATTGAAAGTAGACATTAATGTCAAACTGATAACTCAACTGTGTGACAAACGGGATGATTTAATCTTTTCCATTGTCAACTTTCCATATTCATGTAGCAATATTCCATTATCACCTGCATATGGTGTCCATATCTCTCAACTTATTCGATACGCAAACGCTTGTTCTGCATATGGTCAGTTTTTAAATCAAGGCAAGCTATTGACAAAAAGTTCTTTAAAAATTAGAGGGGCGGATATCCGTAACTAAAGAGGGTATCATCACCATTTCTTCACAGTGTTGGGAGTAGTCCACTAATACCCTACCCCCAGAATTTCAGTCCCTGGGACCCTCTCCCGAGCTTAATGTTTATTTACAAATAGTGTTTCATTATGTAAAAATTTGGATGAGCGGATCTCTGTCACTTGACAGAATACCATTACCATCATTTTACAGTGGTGGGAATAGAACACCAATACCCTACCCCTAAAATTTCAGTCCCCTTGATAAGGATCTTCGATGATTACTAGCCCGATGTTTATTCAGAAAGTGTAATGCGTTATGTTTACAAATTAAAGGAGCGGATCTCCTTAATTAGAGAGAGTATCATCACAATTACTTCACAGTGGTGGGAGTAGACAACTAATACCCTATCCCTGAAAATGCAATCCCCGGGATAGGGGTCTTCGATGATTGCGACACCGATGTTTATTCACTAAGTACAATGCGTTATTAAAAATGTGGGAGAAGCGAGTCTCCGTAACTAGAGAGAGTATCATCACTATTTCTTCACAGTGATGGAAGTAGTCCATTAATACCCTACCCCCAAAATTTCAGTCCCCGGGAGAGGGGTCTTCGATAATTCCGAGCTCGATGTCTATTCACTAAGTGCAATCCGTTATTTAAAAAGTGGGAGAAGCGGATCTCCGTAACTAGATAGAGTACCATCACCATATCTTCACAGTGGTGGGATTAGACCACTTATACACTACCCTCAAAATCTCAGTCCCCGGGAAAGGGGGTCTTTGGTCATTACGAGCCCAATGATTATTCACCAAGTACAATGTGTTATGTTTAAAGACTAGAGCGGTTGATCTCTGTAACAAGAGAGTATCATCACCATTTCTTCACAGTGGTTGGAGTATACCACTAATATCCTACCTTGAAGATTTCAGTCCTCGGGGTATGGGTCTTCGATGATTCCTTACCCGATGTTTATTCACTCAATGTAATGCGTTATGCATAAAGATTAGAGGGGTGGATCTCCGTATCTAGAAAGAGTACCATCACCTTTTCTTCACAGTGGTGCGAGTGGACTACTAGTACCCTACCCCCAAAATTTCAGTTCCCGAGGTAGGGGTCTTCGATGATTCCACACCCTATGTTTATTCACTAAGTGTAATGTGTTATTTTAAAAGTGGGAGAAGCGGATCTTCGTAGCTAGAGAGAGAACCATCAAAATTTCTTCACAGTGGTGGAAGTAGACCACTAATACCATACCCCCCCCCCCCAAATATCAGTCCCCGTGGCAGGCGTCATCGATGATACCGTATCCGATGTTTATTCACTAAGTGTGAGTCATTATGTATAAAAATTTGAATACCCAACCATCATCTCTTCATAGAGTTTGGATTAGATCACTTATACCCTACCTCCATCCTCAAATTTCAGTTCCCAGGGTGGGGGGTATTTTATGATTCCGAGCCTGAAGTATATTCGCTAAGTGTAATCCGTTATGTTTAAAAATTAGAGGGGCGGATGTCCGTAACTAGTGAGAGTACCATAACCATTTCTTCACAGTGGTGGGAGTAGATATCTTTAATGATTGCGAGCCCGATGTTTGTTCACTAAGTGATATGCGTTATATATAAAAATTAGAGGTTCGCATCTACGTAACTAGAGAGACTACCATCACCATTTCTTCACAGTGGTGGAAGTGGACTACTAGTGCTCTACCCCTGAAATTTCAGTCCCCGGGGTAGGAGTCTTCGATTATTGCGAGCATGATGTTTATTCACTAAGTGGGATTCATTATGTATCAACATTTGAAGGGGCGGATCTCCGTAAATAGAGAGTAAACTATCACCACATCTTCAAAGTGGTGGTACATGTAGTGGACCACTAATACCTTAACCCCAAGATTTCAGTCTCCGGGGTAGGTGTTTTCTATGATTTCGAGCCCGATGTTTATTCACTAAGTGTAATGCGTTATGTATAAAAATTAGAGGGGCGGATCCCCGTATCTAAAGAGAGTACCGTCACCATTTTTTCACAGTGGTTGGAGAGGACTACTAATACCTTACTCCAAACATTTCAGTCCCCGGAGTAGGGGTATTTGATGATTCCGAATTCGATGTTTATTCACTAAGTGTAATGCGTTATTTAAAAAAGTGGGAGGAGCGGATCTCAGTAAATAGATTAGTAAAATCACCATTTCTTCACAGTGGTGGGAGTGGACCACTAATACCATACCCCCAAAATTTCAGTCCCTGGTACAGGGGTGTTCAATTTACTAAATGTGACTCATTATGTATAAAAATTTGATGAAGGGGGTCTAGCAAAGTACTATCACCATCATTTCACTGCTCTGAGAGTAGACCACTAATACCCTACCCCTAAAATTCCATTGTATTTTCTAAATTCAGTCGCGTTTTCTACATTTCAATGTTCATGCGATAAATCACTCTATCAGCGCAAGTAGATATCTGAGTCATAGCATTGAAATATGAAGTGCATGTAATTAAAATGCATTGTCAGGTTTATTTTTTAAAATGCTTGTCGATGTCATAAAAATTCCTAGCTTCGTTAATATCGAACCTTGCCTTCGAGGATACTATTCACAAACAATGATCGATTATAACAGCATCATAATAAATCCTACTTTCCCTAGCAAGATTCCACAGGCACTTGTTTCTGTAAGTAACTTACGACCTCTGTATACTGATAATAACACAAGGTACCTAGCTTCAAATGATACCGAATGTCGGCCTTTTGAGCTTCCATGGAATATGCTATGTAAATCTACTTACTATCGTTCTCTTGTACAATCTATGTCGAGTGTGCGAGACATTCGAGGAGTTCCGATATTGGTATACGCGGCCTAAGAAATCGCCATCCC
Organism: Ostrea edulis; assembly: GCF_947568905.1. Taxonomy (NCBI): domain Eukaryota; kingdom Metazoa; phylum Mollusca; class Bivalvia; order Ostreida; family Ostreidae; genus Ostrea; species Ostrea edulis. The sequence continues at coordinate 35,818,846 of NC_079170.1, forward strand.
ATAATGCCTAACTGGAAGAGTTTTGGGTGAAACGTCACCAATAGATAATATATTTCCGGAATAATTGTTGGCGTATAATACGCCATATTCAAATTCGAAAAATTATTCTTAATAAAATATTTTTTAATAGATATAAAATACCTTACATATCCAATTACATGACAAATTTGGCTAAATACATTTGGAATGAAATTACACGGTATTGTTTGGTAGGCTTTATATCAGAGACATATATTATTTTAGGGCTAATATTGACTATAAATCTTTTTTTTTTTCAATACAATATGCAAGAAAGTTGCCAGAAATTTTACTGAACTTCCATTTTTGTTGCACATAAGAATCTTAAGAGCATCAGACAGACACATGGCGTGGTTTTTTTTCTGAAGGGGGGGGGGGGGGTAGCAGAGGATAACTCGCGATCGTCTAAAATTCTTGACTATCAAACGAAAATAAATGGGACGGTGGTAAAACGGATTTCTTTTAGATCCAGTGGTACGGTATTTATCAATATCTCACCAGAGCTCATAGAATGTAGAACTGACTTCATAATGACTTATGAAGATGATCGGTGGGGAAATAACATATTCTGGTGATATTGCTGGTTATACAGGTATATATTTTGTAGACAGTGGAGGGGTGGTGCTGTGTACACAACATCTGTACACGTACACTACTGTTTTTGTACAAAATAAATATTATTATTAGGCATTGATATATATTCTTATTGAGAGATTTTGAATAAAAAGGTTGCCATCACTTTCACAGCTATTGCCCCTTTGACAAACTACATAACATATCATAATTAACTTGCTGTTAATGAATATGTAACTCTTAAATTAGGTTAAGAGAATTTGATACCAAAGTGCAGAATATTATATTGTAAAATGTACAAAGGTACAGCCTTGAAATTTATTAAACATAAGAATAATATGATTTCACAAAGTGTATTAATCAGTAATTGACAGTATCACTTATACCCTTCATAAATGTATTTAACATAATGCATTTAGTACTACTGTGTGCTGGATTATTTTTCAACCCCATGTAAATAATGAATTACATTCAAGGGCAACAACTCTTCTAGACACATATTCTGTTCTGAACACATTCTCTTCCATAGTCATAAGATATACATCATCATTTAAACTAATGTGTTAACATGTGCATACCATAGGAAAAGATTTCACACACATATATCATAACCTATTATCCAATGTGGAGATGTACATGGACTCTAAAGTTTAGATATTGTATGTCTAAAAATATGTTCATTTGAAATATTAATAAGTACAAATGTACAATGTCAGCTACAATATGAGTTGAGGATTTTTTTTCAAGATTTTCATAGCAAAATCATGATGGTATGTAAATCTATCCAAATGCATAAGGGTCTTAGTAAAGTTTCCAGCACATCCATTCATATTCCTGGTCATCCTATCTCCAACAATCTAGACATTACTTAGTTCTCTCCATGCCAAAACACATAGGACCGAGACTCTCTCCAATCCACTCTGTTCTATTGCTACCAGCTTGATCTCATTCAAGTTTCTCCATTCTGCAATCTTTCTTTCTGCTTCTACTCTTCCTTTCCAGGTTGTTTTCGGTCTCTTAAATGCCCTCTTCCCTTCTGGTGTCCAACCTAACGCCATCTCACTGTCATTGTCACCTCCCCTCCATAGTCCTGGCTGTCACTTCCCTGTTTTCCATAATTTTCTGCTACTTTATCCCCAGTATCCTCTGCAAGCATCTGATATGGTAAGCATCTATTGACTTTTCACCTATTCGCCTTCTAAGACATGGACATGCAAAATTTCTGAAAAAATAAATGCAAATATACCCTATGATAAATTTTAAATACATGCGTCTTAAACAGTACAAGAGGCCAAAGAGCCACATCGCTCAACGGAGTTACCTTGGCCCTGCCATTGTACAGCTGTTGTGATTTTAAAAAGATTTCAGTCTTTATTCCTATGAAAAATGTTGATCCCATACTGTGGTCCCAGCCTACATGAACCCCAAAGTATCACAACATTACTGAAAATGAATTCACATTACACAGAAATGCCTCAACACCAATATGATCGACAAGATCTTGCTGTTCTGGATAAGACCAAGGTCACAAGGTAATTAATCATGGTACATGCATGATACAAAAGATCTTGACATAAGAAATCTATATACAAAATATGAAAGCTCTGTCTTAAATAGTTGATATATTGAATAGGTCAGATTTTTATCAAAAGTAGGTCAAACTTCCAGGTCAAAATCACAAGATCGAACACCGTTGCATCACATGAAAGAACTTTTCGTAAAAAGTGTATATACAAAATATAAAAGCCCTAGCTTAAATAGTTCAAGAGACATTTTTAAAAAAGATTTTCCCTATGTACTTGTATGTAAAACCTTTATCCCCTATTATGGCCCACCCTACCCTCGGGGCCATGATTTTAACAAAATTGAATCTGCACTATGTCAGAGAGCTGTCATGTAAATTTGAACTTTTCTGGTCCAGTGGTTCTTACGGAGATTTTTAAATGCCCCCCCCCCCCCCTCCACCACCACCACCAGCCTATTTTTATATTTTTGTAAGTAAGTAAGTAAGTAATTTTTATTTAAAGTCGGAACTATATACAGGTAACAATAAACATGAGCTAAGAGCTCTTCAACCGACTATATAGCATTAAAAAAACACAAAGCACTAATGATATATAATTGCATGCATAGACATAAAAACAGAAATTTGAAATAAAACAGGACACATACATGTATACAGATATCACAAGTCATGCATATATATACACAGGGACTAGCTATATTAAGATTATCGCCCCTTTGAAGGGGGCATAGTCTTTCATTTCAACAAACTTGAATTCCCTTAACCCATGGATGATCTATGCCAAGTTTGATTGAATTTGGCCCAGTGGTTCTGGAGAAGATGAAAATGTGAAAAGTTTACAGACAGATGGCAGATACAAAGTGATTAAAATAGCTTACTTGAGCTTTCAGCTCAGGTGAGCTAACAATATATCTTTTAAGATGTTTCAGCATATATATATCTTTTATTAATAATAACTTCTTACCCTGTCCCTTTTCTTTTCAGTGGAATGAAATCTGGGTTGTAAGATGGTAGATACATTTTTATCCATTCTTCAGCTTTCTGGAAATGTCATTTTGGAGTTTCAGACAGGCTTTGTTTCCTGAAATAAACTTTAATTTAAAAAAAAATGTTTAGAATTTCTGACTTAATTTTGAATTACATGTATTTGGAATAAGTAGATACTTGTAATGTTCAAGGGACATTATATGGAACGAGCACGCAGGATTTTAATATCATTTATATGTATATACTTAGCTGTTACCTTCCCATTGCATGTGTCATGGAAGGATGGTTGTATAGGACATCATCTGCTGATTCACAATGGCCTTTCTTGTTTTTCCTTGATATTTCGAGTTGTACTCCCTTTTCATCTCAATTACATTGGTTTCCATCTCATGATCTGTCTGAATATTGAAACTGTTATAAGATTTCTCATATGAGTTAAAATGTAGATATTACTGGAGACTATTATTTTCATATAATTTTTCCATTTAACAAGCCTAAAAAATCTTGTATGCAGATGCTTTGTGTTACCACCATGGTTTTGACTTTCAATTCTTATTGAATCAAATATGGGTAGATCTACAGTTCACGCTTGTCTTTTATTAATCATATTGCATCAAAATTATTTGCCTGCATCATTAAAATTGCATGTGATGCACGTTATACTTATAAATTACACCTCCTTTGAAAAGTAACATAAAGTCAAATGTCATAGTAAAAAAAGATAATATGGTAGATCCATGAAAGTAGGTTCAAAGTAGCTATAATCATCTCCATTATGATAGGATAAACTTCCTGAAGCTGGAATATTACAAAATTTTACTTATTAGATTTAGAGTTTGATACAATCTTTTTAATAGATAAAACACACCCTAGCCATTTGTTCCTTACATTTATATTTCCTAGTACCTTAATTTGCTAATTAATACATGCAAAGGTAGCAGTATGTTTACTACATTCGTTGGTTGTGTGGCACTAGCATCTATTGTTTTCGAGATAAAAGATCTCCAACACCAGGGACTGAATCTTCAATTTATGCCATAAAGTAGTACATGTAGTTAGGAGAAACAAGTAATGTATAAATTCACTTAATTAAAGAAAAAGTAATTAGTTAGTATGATCTATCTCTGAATACCATAGAGGCATAGCAGGGTTGGGCGGTTAAAACCGCCCCCGGTTTTAACCAGTGGTTTTAACCCTCAAGGTCAATACTCCCCAAGTGGTCAATGGTGGCCAATTGTGATTTAAACTGTCCATTTTCCTATTTTTGTACATTTTTTGCAAAGATAAAGATAAATTAAGTCTTTTCATTATATGGATCAATTGTTGATTAATATTTTTCATTAGATAATCAAATGTAATTTCATAAGTTTAATATATTTGGTTTGCTAAAACTGACCGAAATATCTTCAGTACCTACCAGAGAGTCACAGTTCTATAACATAGCTTGATTATTGGAGACAGACCTCTTAATACATGTACCTGGACAGATTAAGAATAAAAGGTAGCTGGACATTACCTGAGCCCAGGAAGCAGAGTGGACATGTGTTAATAATCATAGGCTGGGACCAGAGATGACCTGTGTACTTGTTATTGTTATGAAAACATCACTAACCCACCCTCAAATGTTTATTCAACAGTATTCAATAGTTAAAATGAAGATTGATGAAACAATACTTATACTAAGGTAGTTCTTGTTAAATTAAGGAATTTGAACAGAAACTTTTACATCTCCCCAATATTCAACAGTCATTTGTACATTATTTATGTAATGTTATGACTTATAAGTATATTATATATACCAAACAATTTTCAATCGACCAGTATTAACCAGTTTAACCAGTATTGACCACCGGCCTCATATCGACCACTTTTTTGCCACCCTGTCCCGGGCATAGACATATAACAGATATGTTATCCGTTATATGTCTATGTGAACTTTGCATACTGCAACTTTGCATTCTGAACAATTAAACATACACATTATATAATTATACAAGTCCATATTGCTCTTTTTCCAGCCAATTGTGCATTTACTAGTTCTGGTATACATGCTATAACTGATGAATTTGATTACATCCCTCGGGCCCCCCATTTTCATCAAAACACTTTAGCACCCCCCTCCCCCCCTTGATGTCCACTCCCCCAAATCAATGTCTACTTTCCGATTATTTGTTGGGAGTTGGACGAAAATACAATGATCATTTCGATGTAATGGAATTGTGAAACCAGTAGGATAATTTGGTTCAGACAATGAGTTTTGCATTCCATTCATGCATAGAATAGCCCTATTTACCTGATCTCACCTCTGATATGTCCAGGGATCTATGTTTGCCCTACTTTCAGTTTTCTATTCTTCATGGGATTTATGCGATTAATCGTTGTACATTATTTTCACTGGTCTACATAACGGTAAGAAAGAAATAAAGAAGTTTTTCCTTCAATGCAACGTATCCGCTTCGTTTGTTTATTGCCGCCATTGCACACTAGCATTCCGGATAAATACTAACTACCGGATACGTCTCTTTCATTTCGCTCATTTCCGCGCGAGACCATGGGTTGTTTTCATCTGCCCGTGTAGCACATTCTTACAATTTGATCACGCACTCGCCTTTTCCCGTAACCGGTTCATTTGCGGTTACGGAAATAGCCGAGTAGTTACGATTGCCAATATTAGGGACGCCGGGTACCTTGCGCACTTGCATTTAATCGCGGATTCAGCGGGGTCAGGGGGAAATTTTGAAATCCCATATTGGTATAGTCAATTGTACTACACTTAGGTCTTGACCCCCAGGAATAAGCGCCCATTTTTTATGTCCACAAGCGTGAATTCTATTGTTACTGGTTTTTCTGAATATTCAAAGAGGAGAAAATATATTGATCATGGTTCACATTTACATACCTACCGCGGAAGATTCTGTCATTTAATGCGCATCCGTGTGAACGAGTCATAAATATGATGAATGTTAAAAGTAATTGATTAACAAGTAAAAACATAATATTCATTAAATTGTAATATGTATACATGTTTGTGGTTTTTAAAAGTCGCTTGTCTTTTTAGCTCAGCTGGGCCGAAGGCTCAAGTGAGATTTTCTGATCGAAATTTGTCCGTTGTCCGTCGGTGTTGTCGTCGTCGTTGTCGGCGTCGTAAACTTTTCACATTTTCATCGTCTTCTCCAGACCACTGGGCAAACTTCAACCAAACTTGGCACAGAGCATCCTTCGGTGAAGGAGATTCAAGTTTGTTCAAATGAAGGGTCATGCCCACTTCAAAGGGGAAAGAATCACAAAAATGCAAAAATAGGATGGGGTCATTTAAAATCTTCTCAAGAAACACTAGGCCCATATTTACTAAAGTTAGTAGACGTAAACGTAGCGTAAATCTAGACATAGCGTACGTTTACGTGTGGGACGGTATTCACTAACAGTCGTAGACGTATATTTACGTCAGAAATAAGCGTAAGTTCTCTACGTGTGCTATACTAGTACACGTAAGCTGATCGTAACCTTAAGAATAAACAAAGCAAATGGCGACTTGTCATTTTTATCGATAATTTCTTGCGTAAAGACCTTACAAACCCTCTAGATGCATATAAGCTGGTTAGTAATACACAAATTAATTGTATTTATTCAGATTATCGTTTTCTTTGAGATCATCTGCAATTGTGTGACAATTCTCAAAATTTTGAGCCCGATCTAATTTACCTTGTGGCGGATCTCAGTCGGATTTAAAATCAAACCTCTCACTTCGCTCGATATACGGACAGTCGCTGTCCGTATATCGAGCAAAGTGCGAAATTTGATTTTAATCACACTGGGTGGATCTAACCTTGCCTTTAGAAATAATTGGGAAGCTTTTTATTTTAGTCATGCAGGTTATTTTAAAAAAAAGAATATTTGCCATTTATCTTATTATATAGGGTAGGTCTAGCATCTTTCAGGGAAATACATTTTTTTAATTTTCCAAACATGGTGAAATTAAAGTATATATATGCAATCAAACATGCAATGTTTTAGATTTGAAAAGAAGAGAGTCACTGTGTGTACAAGAATACATGGTGATCGACAGCTATAGAAAAACTATTTCTGCTTATAGATAAATGATCTTTACTTTGTGGTTATAAGCAAATATTGGTAGTCCAAATAACTATTTGTTACATTGTAAATTACACAACAGGGAAATGAGCCTCTAAATAAATATTTCTTTAAAAAAAAGATATGCATTTCATTCCAAGAATACAATTTTGTGTAATTTGTTTCAGACAGCAATTGTGATGCCTACTAGTGTAGTCATGTGTAGACTTTCAATCCTTCAGAGTGCCATTTCCTTTAACTATAATCCTACAGTAGTCAAACCTTCATTGATAATGCATATATATGAATCTTTCTACCATTCATGATTTGTATGTAATTGACCTTTATATGTGATCAGCTATGTAAAAGTCTTTGCAGTGTATATTACCAAACTCCAAGGATGATGCCTTCAACATACATATTTTGTTGAAGTACATCCCCCCCCCCCCAATTTACAAAAATCTCACTGATAAAAGTTCATTCTGAAGGCTTCTCACATTAAACCGACATATGTACTAATGCTCCTCTTTACAAATTTTAACCCACCAGACAACTTTGTTGACAAATATTTAAGTTTTATTTATTATGTCATCTTTTTAATATCAAGATGTTAAAATCATTCTAGAAATGGAAGTAATACATGTACATGTCAATATCAATAACAACATGAAAATTCATCTAAAAATGTATCTATTAACAAATATAATTACATGTACATAATTGTATGCATAACAATGCATGTACATGTACTTAATTTCTTAAACATGTATTGTAACAAATTCTATTTTGCTGAATATCAAACTTTTTTTTATTTTACTGTCAATTTTTAAATGTCCATATGATATAAATAAATATATAAGATGACATCAATGTAGCAGATGGACCATCAGCATGGATTGATCAGTGGGTAGAGTACCAGACTACGGGTCATGGGTTAGATTCTCAATCCTGCCATATATTTTTGAATCATTCCTCTGCTCGTCCTTTTACACAATCATGGCAATGGAAGATGAACATTTCTCGGTTTCGCAAAAGATTTTTCAAGCCATTACAGCAATGTACCCATGGACCTAGAAAAATAATAGTATTACATTGATTTAAATAAACAACTGTCATTACACTGCAATCAAATTTCATAAGGCTTGAAAAACACATGCAACATAATTGTAAGTTAAATAAACTGTAAAATTGTGATAATACTGATTTTATTTACAGTATATTCATCTACCGTACACCATACCTGGGAAGATATCATTAAGTATCACCTACAATTTCTAATTTTAATGATTTATAACCCAAGAGCCCATTTTAAGAAAAAGATTTCAAATGACCCCAAGGTCAACTTTAGTATTTTTTCATTAACCATTCCCCTTTTAATGAAATTGGCTTCTTTCCAAACCAGAAAAAAATACTTTTTAACCAAGAATGGTAAGTTTCAGTTAAGGTCATTCACGTTTATAAATAAAAAATTATTTTTTGTGACATTTCAGGTACAATTCACTTGCATTCTATTTTCTTTCAACAAAATTCTCAGGTTTAATTAGTCTAGAGTTAACATATTTTGATAGTTCCTGGTTGTGGCAAGTAAAAATGTAAAATCAGCTGATATGTACTGCAGTAAGGTATATGAATGGGATTTTACTGTAGCAAAGAAGGTGAGAAAAATATTTAGCACAATTGAGTATTGAACCTGGTACCTTTGCACTGAGCTACTCAGGCTGACATATAATACATGGTAGTACAACATTATAAATTTAAAGGAGCATATTTGCTAGGAAAGTGATGGCAACCATTTTTATCTCTCAAAATCTCCCAATGGCAAAGGGATATGTATTACTGACTAATAAAAATATTTCTTTAGTAAAATAAAAAAACAAACAAACAACAAAAACCTAACAAGAGGCCCACAGGCCTAATCGGCCACCTGAATACTAGTGGAAAAGTATCATTACTTCCATGGACTATGAAATCTAGAAAAAATTTCCTGTTCTAAATATCTAAGCTAATTATATTCTAATGTTTAGCAACAGTATAAAACAAGATGTGGTCTTAAAACTTCACATCCCTCAAAGTGCATACACTGATGAAAGGTTTTAAATAGATGTACTCACATGAAAACATCAAAAGATATGACTAATTTGGACTCATCTTAAAGTCATAACCCTGGGTTGTGAAATTCACCATTTTTTGTACATCCTTTTCTGCATTTATATTTTATACAGTATCAGCAAACTTACACATGGATACTATATACTAAGTTTGGCCCCACCGTGGGGTCAAAACCCTTACTCTGGGGGAAATCAAATTTACAATTTTGGTAAAAGACTACCTACTCTATCCATTTAGTTTCAATTTAGTATCAATAGCATTAAAGAAGATGTAATTTAAGTGTTTTATACACATAAACACTATATAACAAGATTTGCCCTGCCCTGGGGTCAAAACCCCTACCCCGGGGATCATAAAATTCACAATTTTGGTAGAGCCCTGCCTGCTCTACATCACTATGCATTTAGTTTTTCTTATATATGTGTGTTTCTTGATAAGAAGATTTTTGAAAATTGGTCCCCCTTGTCCCAAGGATGCTTCATACCAAATTTGAAAAGAATTGGACTGGTAGTTATTAAGAAGTTAAAAATGTTCAATTGTTAACACACGACGAATGAAAACTAATTACAATAGGTTACTGAGTAAACTCAGGTGACCTAATAAAAGTACATTTGATAACGCTTTTAGTGTAAAGAAATATATAAAGAAGAATTATTGGCTTGCAAGATAATAATTATTTAATCACCAACATTACATATATTCATTTGCTTGCTTTGAGATTAAAAGGTGTTTCAAATAACTGAATACATGTGTTATTACTGATCAGAAATATAATATAATATAGAGCAATTTTTATTGAGTGTTGATTTTAAATTTTGGTGACAAAATTGCAGCTATTATTTTGGAAATCATGCAAGAATTTTTAATATCGAGGAGATAAAAAATAATTTCAAAGAAACATAGTTATGTCCTTAGATTGGTTAAATTTCTATTTGCCAAAAAGGTGAAGATATGCTTAGACAGACAGGTACAAAACATGCAAAATGGACAAACTTTGATCATAAAAACTCATAAATTTATGTTCTTAAATCTTTGCCTAAGGATTTAATCATCAATGCATTACAAAAATCATTACATCATGTGCCATAATTTGTTTTGGATGTTTTAAAACTTTGTAAGTACAGAAATGATTAAATGTGTACAAACAGTGGATATACTTACATCATATATATGTACTGTACATCTTGCATCCCAATCCTAACCCTGAGGCATCAAGGAAAATTTTTCAGGGGAGGACATGAAGAGAAATGCATCTAAATCAAGGAATGCTGCTGTCTGTTGGCAATTTATTTCTTGAGCACCTTTATGACCCTTTGAAAAATAACAGAGGTCAGCTAACTTGGATATCTAGTGCATGTTACATGTATATCACACCTAATATCTCCAATTAATATATAGTCAATGTTATTCTACATTAAATAAATTAACACTGACTTCACACAGTTGTACAAATCAGACATTTTAGAATTAGTGCCTGTATATATATAATGTATATTTTAGATTCATTTTTCACCAATATTCTTGTTTTTCTTTTTGCGAAATGATGTGAAAGCATGTGCGTACTTGTGTACAGGTAGCTATGGTACTGCTTTGATGTTGTCCCAGTCATGAAATTAAAAAAATGGGATAAATAATTTTGAATTTCAATTGTGGTATTGTCAAAAGTTTGAAGTTACCATGTACACAAATGAGCTTGTGTCTTAATGTGTCAATAGTGGGCACATATAAAATTGTAAATAACTAACACATACAGGAAAATATCTGTATCTCGAATATGGTTTGTCTCGAATACCCCGCTTGAGTCGAAGTCAACCGCCGGTCCCGGCCGTTTTCCCTATATAAATGATTTGAAAAACTTCTGATATCTCGAACACGGTAATCTCGAATACTCCGCTTATGTCGAAGTATTTTCAAGGTCCCATGCCTAATTTCATCTGGCTTATCTCGAAGTGCAGTCAATTTTCCGGTCTGCTTACCATACCTGGCGTCGTTAAAACACACGTCTCCGCCCGCGGCTACATCAATTATAATTAATGACCGCTAATCCACCCTCGCCTTTTCCAAGTAGTCACGGGTGGCCATAATTGTTTCAACAGCTCAGGTGATTAGTGAAGCCTTCCAACATTACGGATTAAGTCCACCGCCAATTATGAACCGACACGCCCGATTCCAGGGATGGTGTTTTGATTGATACACGCTATATCATTAACATGTGGGTTAGATAAACGCACAAAATTGTCCAAGTGAGCTTGAAGTTAATCATAATAACGATAATGCATTTAATAATACACGCCTCATCATTAAAACTAGAACATAGAAAACACGAAAATCTTCAAAGTGAACAGAAATTAAACACTTTGGATCACAACAACATATAAATAGAGACCCGTGAAATTTTCATCATTCGACAACATGTCTCAAGACAGTAAAGACAAGCTGCTAATCCCTGGCATTAAAAGAGAGTTAAAATCGCATACCATAGAAACTAAGATTCAAGCTATTGCAGATGTAGAGAAAGGAATTGACAGTAAGGCGGCCATCGCTAAAAAAATACGAAATCCCTCCAAACACATTATCAACATGGATAAAAAATGCTGAATAGAATAGCATGCGTATTAGCTGTACTTAATAAGATATTGTATTTAATAAACATAAAAAGTTCTTTTTAAAAATCCGTCTTTTTTGTTTCTTACGTGATAGCTTCTTTCACTACAACGCAATAGCTACATCCTAGTCGGGCCTAGACATCAGTAAAGTAAGCATACAAATTGTACGATCATCTTAATTTTGAAACACATTGTGAATGTGATGTTTATAGATATGGAGAAAAAAAAACACCGAAATATTTGCCTTGGAAATCCCACAATATCAATCAACTTGCATTATAAGAAACGGCAACGGGGTTGTTGTTTATAATGCAAATCCCATACTATGCATCATATATCCCCCTTCAAAAAAAAAATTCAAGATCGATTTTGGATATCTCGAACCCCCGGATATCTCGAAGTTTTTTCGAAGTCCCTTGAACTTCGAGATAGAGATATTTTACTGTATGTATATGTGCTCACTATTTAGAAATTTAGATCCAGGCATTATAGCAGCTACATAGGTTGAGAACAAAATGAATAAGGGATTGTGATTTTGCGATGTGTGTCATGTACTGAATCCCCTTGAAGTCAATTTAACATTATTCAGGGGCCTAGTGACGAGTAGTCAGTGGTAAAACAAAAACAACTTAACTTACTTGTCAGTCCATGCCGACTTCTTTTTGAACACCTACAGCATCGCAGATCCATGCACAAGTCAAATGCGTTAAATTTGATGAACCTTCCATTTGGATTTGTAAACAACACTGAATAACGGTACAGTTGATCGACATGCCGTTGGCAGGCATACGTATACGTTGAAATTCGTTGCTTTCTCACAAAGTTCTGTGTTCTTTTTCGTCATAATGCGGCGGTAGCGCAGGGAATTCAAAGTAAATGAGCAAATTCACACTTTTTACGCTTTGAAGTGAAAATAGCCACTGCGCACGCGTAAGTGCAATCGTACATCGTAAGTTACGTTTGCGGCTACGAACGGGTTTGTGAATACCATTTTATGAGTACGTAACTCTAATCTTAAGTCAGACGTAAATCCTACGTTTACGTCTACGAACTTTAGTAAATATGGGTCCAGTTAAGGTGATAAGAATTCTCTACCTTTCTGGTATATTAGGGACTGATAAATATTTATCACCGAGGTGGGACCGGCGTAAATGGGCATTAATTACTCATGGGCCAACATTTTGTTTTAATAACTTGAGACAAGAGCTGAAATTTATATGAAGCTTCCTTACATAGTGCATCTATTCGAGTTTGTTAAAACCGTAGCCCCCCGGGGTAGGATGGGCCACAATAGAAGATAAAAGATTAACGTGCAAATATATAGGGGGAATCTTTTAAAATCTTCTCAAGAACCACTGGGCTAAGAAAGTATAAATTTACTTGAAAGCTTCCTGAAATAATGCAGATTCAAATTTCTTAAAATCATGGTCCCTGGGGGAGGATGAGACAATAATAGGAGATCAAATTTTTACATAGAAATATATAAGGAAAATATTTATAAATCTCAAGAACCACTGGGCTAGAAAAGCTTATATTTACATGAAGGCTTCCTGACATAGTGCTGATTTAAGTTTGTTAAAACCATGACCCCGGGGTGGAGTGGTGCCACGATAGGGATAAAAAATTTACATGGGAATATATAGGGAAAATCTTTTAAAATCTTCGTCTCAAGAACCACCCAACCAGAAAAAAAAAAAAACATTTCTATGTACATGAAAGCTTCCTGATATAATGCAGATTCAAGTTTGTTAAAACCATGACCGGGGGTAGGGTGGGGTCACTATAGGGAGTCAAATTTTACATACAAATATACAGGGGAAATGTTTTAAAAACTCTTCTCAAGAACCACTGGGCCAGAAAAGTTTATATTTACATGAAAACTTCATGACATACATGTAGTACGGATTCAAGTTTGTAAAAATTATTAATTTTATAGAATATTTGAGTGTTATGAATGCTATTAAAGCATGGATGAAAAAAGTCAAGTTTGATAAAAAAAGAAAATTAACTAAACTACCAAACCCTTTGATTATATCGAGTATATATACACTGTAATCTTCTACGATACAAAAAAAAAAATCAGGAACATTTTATACTCTTCTCAATCAAAACTGCACATAACCAACTGCTAAAAGAAAGTGGACTGAAATATTTGAATTAAATGACAAAGAATGGAAAATAATTTTCAGATTGCTTTTTAAAGTTACAAGTAATTGTAAACTACATTGGTTTTAAAAATATGGAATTCTGAACAAAATTTAGTTTCAAACTCATGCTTATTATACCCCCCGAACGAAGTTCGGGGGTATATAGGAATCACTCTGTCTGTCTGTCTGTCCGTCTGTCCGTCTCCAGATTCGTGTCCGCGCCATAACTTCTTTGTTCTTTGACATAGGCATACCATATTTGGCACAAAAGTGGATCACCATGAGACGATGTGTCAAGTACCTTCATGACCTCTATATGACCTTGACCCTTGACATCAAGGTCAACATTAAAGGGTTGTTTTTTTTTTTTTTTACAATGGATTTGTGTCCGGGCTATAACTTCTTTGTTGTTTGACATAGACATACCATATTTGTCACACAGGTGGATCACTATGGGACAATGTGTCAAGTACCATCATGACTTCCATATGACCTTGACCCTTGACCTCAAGGTCAAAATGAAAGGGTTTTTTTTTTTACAATGGATTCGTGTCCGAGCCATAACGTCTTTGTTCTTTGACATAGGCATACCACATTTGACACATGAGTGTATCACCATGAGACGATGTGTCGGGTACCTTCATGACCTCAATATGACCTTGACCTCAAGGTCAAAAGTAAAGGTTTTCACAATGGATTCGTATCAGGGCCATGACTTTTTTGTTCTTTGACATAGGCATACCATATTTGACACATGAGTGTACACCATGAGACGATGTGTCGGGTACCTTCATGACCTCTATATGACCTTGAACTTTGACATCAAGGTCAAAATTCATTATAGTTTTTGACATAGTCATACCATAAGACAGGGGTGTATCAACATGTGACTATGTGTCATGTACATTCATGACCTCTTTATGACCTTGACCTTTGATCTCAAGGTCAAAATTATAGGTTTATACCATGGATTTGTGTTCGGACTATATCTTCCATTTTCTTCTACAAAGGCATATCATATTTTTACACTCAGGAAAGAGGTAATTTATACCTATTAACAACACCCTTTGGGAGATTGGGGTAAGCGGGAGGTATTCTTAGTGAGCATGGCTCACAGTACCTCTTGTTCAAAATCAAAAGTAGAAATAATAAGAATTGTACATTCTGCCAGATAGCAGAAGAAACAATTGAATATTTGGTTTGGGAGTGTGATATTTTTCAGCATTTCTTAAGAGAATTTGAAGGTTGTTTTGAACATAAAACCATCTTCACATATCAATAACAAAAATAACAAAACTACTGGAACTGAAAACTGCATGGATAACTATTAGTGTTGACCTGTATGCTCCCTCGTTTTAGTTCTAATTGAGTTCCCTTTGACGGTTTCTGGGCCAGGTGGACCAGAGATAGCTTCATTATCAGTTTCAACTTTACAAGTATGATACAAAGAATCAATTTAGTATTTTCAAAATGGTCATTTAATGGCATGAAACAGCTAGCTGCCAAAATGGTTTATAAACATGTACATTTATAATTATTTATTAGAAATCATGCAGTGACAGATTTAGAGGGGGCAGACGGCCCGTAAGATTCCTTATCACTGCATAATATAGTACAAATAAGTTTATCTTAACCATGAAAGCGTGATTTAAAGCAAGAAGATTGGCATTATTGTGACATAGCACGACTCGTATGTAAACACACAACGACACAATACGCTAATTACGTTTATCATGGAAGGCGATGATAACGAACATTGATCAATCTCATAACTCCTATAAGCAATACAAAGTAGATAGTTGGGCAAACACGGACCCCTGGACACACCAGGGGTGGGATCAGATACCTAGGAGGAGTAAGCATCCCCTGTCGACCGGTCACACCCGCCGCGAGCCCTATATCCTGATCAGATAAACGGAGTTATCCGTAGTCAAAATCAGTACGCATGCCAAGAACGGCCTAACAATCGCCATGAAACACGTCAGACAGCATTTGACCCAATGATATGTTGTATTGACGAACTAGATCGTTATAACGACCATCGAATTTGCGTAATGCCGACTTCAATCGAGAATATAGTTTTTACTCATCTGCATAGCGCGTCTGCATTGCTCAGGCTTTGGTGTTGAGGGTATAGAGTTCTATGGGTGGATGATATGGCCCCAGATGTCCATGTCAACTTCTTCTTGAACCCACTTATCTTCGCCATTGGAGGTAATAATATTGAAATGACTGCCGCAAACAACAGTCAGACATACATACAGTCGTTTTACCGATAATGAATATTTGCCAATATCGAATAAATTTGATTTAAATATCCTTGAAAAACACAGTGACGCAATTAAAAATTTCTTACTAGGTAAAAACAATAAAAAGATGAATATCTTCCCCCTGTGTGGTGTCTTTGTAACATCTGCCTGATTAATTTCCACAGTATTTACAATGACCCATGTTTGAGCATGCGCAAGTGTGTAAACGAATGCGTCTTAATCAAATTTTCAGTGTGTTGTTGATCCAGATTGAGTATGTTTTCAATATCTAGGATAATTGTAACAAGTTAAAATATTAAAATAAACAATAATTGACTTTTAAATGAAATTATAACATCGACACTAACCACGAGTTGTTTTCCAAGTTTCAAATCATGAATTTTCGAACTTCGAAAAATGTCGTTTTACGGGATGGAAAAACCTGAAAAGCTGGCAGAAGTGAAGATGATACCAAAACGAATTACAAGCAAAAATATTCCATGAAAAATTGCGTCTCAAAGTTTGTTGATTTGATATTTATAAAGCATATCACGAAAAGTTTCTCTTAAAATGCAAAAGTTTTCATACTGTTTAGTTTTAGAAGAAAAAAACATTCAAATCAACAAGCAATGTTAATATACTTTATGTAGAATTTTCTTCTAGGCATATTTCAACAATATTTCATTCCGCCGAATTTATCTATTGTGTCAGCAGAAGTAGAGATCGCTTGATTCGATACTGTAAAATGTATTAGAAACCAGGAAATTTGGGGGGGGGGGGTGACATATCTTTGCCTGTAACATTCATATTTTGAGAACTTTTTGTACCACTTATTTGAATGAAAAGCATAGAAATACAAATTAAACAGCAATCAAGAACATTGGGAACTTTGACCATGTACAAATGTATGCTGAGTGCACGACATAACAACAAACCGATTCGCTACCAGTTAAACGACTGTATATCGTTTCCAGTCGTAACGAGTGGAATAAACAAACTCGTCTCAGAGAACACTGGTATTAAACTGATGTACGTAACTGCAGTTACGTACATCCCAGGATGGCGGAAGAAGAAACGGGTAATTTTTCAATTTAGATTATATCTTATCCTATCAACTATTCAGTGATATTAATTAGTCAAGTTTGTGGATTTCTTTACGCTTTATCGTTTAGAATGGTAAAATCCGTTTGTTTCTCCTGAATGGACGAGTTAAACTCCTGTGTAAAAACACACGTGATGTACGTAACTCATTAAAATATTTTTGGTTGATGTACGTAATTTCCCTTTATGATATACGTAACTATGCAATTCACTCGTAGTTCGACAAACCCTAAAGCTTGCTTTCTAAGCAGCTAAACAAGCAGAGAAGTAATGCACATACTTTGTGGCAGAGAAAGAATGTCATTAGCGATCAAAAAGACTTCATTCTATAACCTCTTGAGATATTTGATACGAACAGATGCTGCACACAGGGAAAGGGGGGGGGGGGGGGGGTCTTACTCCAAATTTTGAACCATTTAAAGACTACGGTATGCCTATTCTCGGGATTACTTATTTTGAATTTTGGTGTCTTTTGGAGGTCCAACAAAACCGTAGTATTTCTGTCGTGGGAGAGGGGGAGGGTAGGTAAAATGGATGTTGTGGGGTTGGTTTTCTTGGTATTTTGAATGGGTTAAAAATTTAAAGGAGACATTTACATCATTATCATTAACTTGTATGAATGTTTCACAAGCTTAGAAGATCTTGATGTTTTATATTTTTCAGGTTGTGTAGATTTTCAGTAATTCTTTATTATTATTTTTGGGCGGGGGTGGGGGGTGTTGGTAAAAATGTGCATACATATTTGGGGGATGTTTTTACCAGGTATTTCTTTAGGATACGTTGACAAACATGATTTGTTTGGTATTATTTTGCTGTAATACTACGTAGACTCAATTACTCTGCTGGAATTAACTCTCCTCGAAAATTTTCATGTGATCTTCAGAGCTCCAGAGTCTGTTTTATCTGAGTACAATTAATACCAATTAATTACCTTCAATATATTATTTTAATATCAGTTCACGCGTTCTCGTCTGCATATGCATGATATACATAAGTGTTGTAACACGTCGAAATAAAAGAAAGCAAAAAGAATAGCCATATTGACTAAGTATCAAACATAAAGTGGACAAACCGCTCATGCTATTACATTCATTTGATTTATCTGTTATTTTCGGTGTGTTAAAATACTTTTTGTTAATTTTGCTTAGGGACTAACCATGTAACTTGCGGAAAGGAGCTATGTTTTTTTTTTTAATTTTGTTGCTGGCGGAAAAAAAAATGGCGCAGAAAAAATAGGGAAAAATAAAATATCTGAAGCAAGGTTTTGCATTAATAGTAGTCCCAGATAAAAGTAGTGCAAAATTAAACTGGAAAAAATTGTCGCGAAGCGTAAATTAATAATAAAAAAAAACCAATTGTCGCCCGCTGAGTGCGGAAAAAATTAAAAATTCTGTCGCGACCCCCCCCCCCCCCCCCAACCAACCAACCAAGTTAAATGAGCGGTCCCTTATCCTTTTGTTAAAAAACATGGTCGATGCTGTACTTGCTCATACATTAACGAGTTTGGTTACCGTTGAAGAATATTTGTTGCGTACTTTGAATGAAGTTTATCAGTGATTGTGCCATTTTTTGATTGATTGCTCTTCAACTTATAGCATTATAGGTACTACATCATAGATATGAAAGAACGTTCCTAAATCTTCTTAAAAGAGCTTAAATTGAAAGTTTTATTTGATAGCATGTTGGTAGTATTATTTAACATGCGATTTTTATTGGTGAAGGCATTCTATCGGGCTTTTTGAATGAACAGATGAATAAAAGTTTAATGGAGATCTTTTGAGTTACGTACATCGTTTATGTGCAAATCTGAAAGTTACGTACATCATATTGTGAAAGTTACGTACATCAATCTACGTATTTCAAATACTGATTACAGCAAATTCGGGACAGTATCATGAAGACTTTGGGTACAGTCGTGAACTATTGATATAAATAGGCATTCTCTTTCGTGGAGTGTATTTCACTTTGCTTTCTAAAATACAAAACATCGCTATTCTAATTTAACTGTTTCTTCTTCCGCCATCTTGGGATGTATAACTGCAGTTACGTACATCAGTTTAATACCAGTGAGAGAAGTCATATAAAGACGCATTCTATTTAATATTGCTGCATCCACCGACAACACATCGTTGCACCATTTTTGATCGAGTTCTGGGTGTGACGTCACATCAAAGTCTCGGAGCACAGGCACCTAAAGTATGGATATTACTATACGACCCCCCCCCCTTCCATTTTTTTTGGTGGCAATAATTTCTCTGAAATGTATGAATTCCCAGTCCATCTCATCCCTCTTTCGATTCATGTAATCGTTTCACGTTTTTTGTAAGCTTTAGAGATTGACCTTCGACCGGTATAATAAAAATACACGTGGTATTTTATTATACTGTTCTTATAGAAGAAAACTCAAACTTAAGTTTGAGATTTTTTCAAATCCAAGCCAGTTATCTGGGTTGTTTTTACAGAATAATTCTAAAATTCTCGAGATTCACTTACTGTGTACTTGTAAATGTGCATATATTACACACACACACACACACACACAGACACACGAACACACACACACACACACACACACACACACACACACACACACACACACACACACACACACATATATATATATATATATATATATATATATATATATATGATCCCGTGGGGATCCGGGTTTGAGTAGGTCCTCAGTACTCCTTGCTTGTCGTAAGAGGCGACTAAATGGGGGCGGACTTCGGATAACCGCAAAAACTGAGGTCCCGTGTCACAGCAGGTGTGGCACGATAAAGATCCCTCCCTGCTCAATGGCCATAAGCGCCGAGCATAGGCCTAAATTGTGCAGCCCTTCACCGGCAGTGGTGAGGTCTTGACTTTGTGTATCGAAAATAGCCGATATCTGCATTCATTATTTTTTAAAATTCATATTGTTTGCAGCCAACAGCCGATACCATATTGATAATGAAAGAAGAACATCAATGGATAATTAAACATGCAAAATAAAAATCTGGTTGTTGCATGCAAAAGTATTATTATTTTTGAGTTCTATAACATGCAAAATATTGACTTTGCGTATCGAAAACAACCGATTTAGCATTCATTCTTTTTTAAACTTCATATTGTTTGCAGCCAACATCCGACACCATATTGATAATGAAAGAAGAATATTAATGGATAATTAAACATGCAAAATATAAATCTGGTTGTTGCATGCAAAAGTATTTGTTTTTGCTAAAGTTTATTCATAATTTATTTCAAATCAACAGATTCTGCTAAACAGCTCATCTTTAGCGTATATTCATGACGTCATAATAAAATATTACGTCATTTTCATGTAAGTGGGATTAGAAGAACATCCTAGTTGTGTAAATAAAAAGAATAGTTAAGCATAGTATGAAAGTTGAAAAAATGAAGAAAAAATATTCGGCGGTATATAGCCAATAACGTCCCTTGTCCTGAGAATTTAGAATTTTCTCAAAAACTCTAAATTATTGTGATAAGCCGTCAGTAAAATGCTTCCTTATGATGGATAAAAAAAAAAAGTAGATCTCGGAAACAAGGTTTTCTGTCTAAGACTCGTCCTATACAGTAAATCGTGTTCCCTCGGTGAGACCTATCCTAAACCCGTACTAATAGAGGTTGCTTTATTTTTATTACAGTCCTTTCATAAAGTGTCTAGTTGTATCAATTTTTCGAGTCTTTCAATTTTATAATACAACTAATCTAACACCCAGTAACACACTCTATATTCAGTTTTCTGTAATTCTTAGGAAATGGAGAATATATACAGCCTGATCACAAACAGGACCATGATAATGTATTACACGAAGCCTGCAAGAATGCGGAGCTACAAACGTGTGAACATCTTATCCAAACATACCCACACCTTCTACACAGTGTAGATCATGATGGATGGAATGCTGCTCTATACGCCGCTAGAGGAGGAAACGTTAAAATTCTACAACTACTGGCAGATAATGAAGTAGACGTCAAACATAAAGCCAATAACGGCTGGAACATTCTTCACGCGGCATGTAGGAACGGTGAATTAGAAATGAGTCGTTATATCATCCAAACATACCCTGACCTTCTACACAGTGTAGATAATGCTGGATGGAATGCTGCTCTACACGCCTCTGGAGGAGGAAACGTTAAAATTCTACAACTACTGTCAGATAATGAAGTAGACGTCAAACATAAAGACAATGACGGCTGGAACATTCTTTACGTGGCATGTGTCAACGCTAACTTAGAAATGAGTCGTTATATCATCCAAACATACCCCGACCTTCTACACAGTGTAGATCATGATGGATGGAATGCTGCTCTACACGCCGCTAGAGGAGGCAACGTTAAAATTCTACAACTACTGGCAGATAATGAAGTAGACGTCAAACATAAAGCCAATAACGGTTGTAACATTCTTCACATGGCATATGTCAGCGCTAGCTTAGAAATGAGTCGTTATATCATCCAAACATACCCCGACCTTCTACACAGTGTAGATCATGATGGATGGAATGCTGCTCTACACGCCGCTAGAGGAGGCAACGTTAAAATTCTACAACTACTGGCAGATAATGAAGTAGACGTCAAACATAAAGCCAATAACGGTTGGAACATTCTTCACATGGCATGTGTCAGCGCTAGCTTAGAAATGAGTCGTTATATCATCCAAACATACCCCGACCTTCTACACAGTGTAGATAATGATGGATGGAATGCTGCTCTACACGCCGCTAGAGGAGGAAACGTTAAAATTCTACAACTACTGGCAGATAATGAAGTAGACGTCAAACATAAAGACAATGACGGCTGGAACATTCTTCACGTGGCATGTGTCAACGCTAACTTAGAAATGAGTCGTTATATCATCCAAACATACCCCGACCTTCTACACAGTGTAGATAATGATGGATGGAATGCTGCTCTACACGCCGCTAGAGAAGGAAACGTTAAAATTCTACAACTACTGGCAGATAATGAAGTAGACGTCAAACATAAAACCAATAACGGCTGGAGCATTCTTCACGCGGCATGTGTCCACGCTAACTTAGAAATGAGTCGTTATATCATCCAAACATACCCTGACCTTCTACACAGTGTAGATAATGCTGGATGTAATGCTGCTCTACACGCCGCTATAGGAGGAAACGTTAAAATTCTACAACTACTGGCAGATAATGAAGTAGACGTCAAACATAAAGCCAATAACGGCTGGAACATTCTTCACGCGGCATGTAGGAACGGTGAATTAGAAATGAGTCGTTATATCATCCAAACACACCCTGACCTTCTACACAGTGTAGATAATGATGGATGGAATGCTGCTCTATACGCCGCTAGAGGAGGAAACGTTAACATTCTACAACTACTGGCAGATAATGAAGTAGACGTCAAACATAAAGACAATGACGGCTGGAACATTCTTCACGTGGCATGTGACAAAGCTAACTTAGAAATGAGTCGTTATATCATCCAAACATACCCTGACCTTCTACACAGTGTAGATAATGATGGATGGAATGCTGCTCTATACGCCGCTATAGGAGGAAACGTTAACATTCTACAACTACTGGCAGATAATGAAGTAGACGTCAAACATAAAGACAATGACGGCTGGAACATTCTTCACGCGGCATGTAGGAACGGTGAATTAGAAATGAGTCGTTATATCATCCAAACATACCCTGACCTTCTACACAGTGTAGATAATGCTGGATGGAATGCTGCTCTACACGCCTCTGAAGGAGGAAACGTTAAAATTCTACAACTACTGGCAGATAATGAAGTAGACGTCAAACATAAAGCCAATAACGGTTGGAACATTCTTCACGCGGCATGTAGGAACGGTGGATTAGAAATGAGTCGTTATATCATCCAAACATACCCTGACCTTCTACACAGTGTAGATAATGAGGGACAGAATGCTGCATTCTACGCCGTTCGAGAAGGACACGTTAAGATTCGACAATTACTGACCGAGTATGGAGTGAAAACTTAAAGAAAGCTAGAATGACTTGTTTTCTGTTTTATTTGGATTTAGAGTGCATACTGCGTAAAACCCCTGTTTGTAGAAAAGTAATAACTATTCAATAATGAGGTTAACCTCTCTTTTATAGAGGAACGTAAACGTTTGCTTACAAGGTATAACGTATTATGGAAGTACACGAGAATTAGCGCTACACATCAAATTAATTCTCATCATGTGACTTTTTTGATTTAATAAACATTTGGGTTCAGTTCCTTCGTTCAATTTCTTAATTATATGAAATTGCTTATAGTCGAATAAACATATCAGAGTGCTTCAATGTCGATGTGGTATTGTGTTTTTTCTTTAATTGAGAAAGTGGTAATTTGTTTCAATATTATGAATTATCATGAGAGAGAGAGAGAGAGAGAGAGAGAGAGAGAGAGAGAGAGAGAGAGATTGTTTTACTCCCATCGAGAGTTTTTCACTCATATTGAGACGTCACCAGCTGTATAGATGAAGCACCACACATTTAGAAAGGGGGGGGGGGGAAGAAATGTATCCTAGACTTGATCAAGCCTTGTTTGTTGCCTATTAAAATCATTTCGATTGTCTAAAGCTGGAATTTAAAATGAAATTCAATGTGTATGTTGTAGGAAACGGGACAGATAATTCTGTATGTGCTATTGGATGGAAGACTTTTACTTATTGTAATGCATGTTGCATACTAGTTCACATTTCATATATTTAGCATGCGGCACGTGTTGGTTAGAGTCAATGGAGCGAGCAAGTCTAGAAATTTTACTGAATTAAAGGGTTACACATATTCTGAATTTCCCAGTAAAACATCATACTAGTATTCTTTTATTTGTTTTTAATACCCCCTCCGTTCGTCTATTAAAAAAGTATACCAGTAATTTTCCAGTGCGAACTGATTTCTGAATTAAGCATAAACCACTTTTCTATGACTTCTGAAATTGGTGAGAAACATAAGCATTTACTAGAATTTTTGACAACGAACATTTTCGGGTATTTTCACAAGCAATGTTTGTGATTTTTATATATAAAATTGCCATCCGCCACTTATAAAGCAAGGAGTAATAATGGAAATGTAAGAATGAAAGGACTGAACAGATGAATCGAACCCATGTAGCGAACTGGACCCCTCCCCCTACTAAAACGAAAGCTATCGAAAGTCATGCATATCTTAAAGGGGCATGGACACGATTTGAGCTGAAAAATTTTCTAATTTTATTTTTCCATTTTTATTATTTACAATGCTTAACTAAAGTATTTCTAATGGTCAACCAAAATTTGAATATCAGTTGTTGAGTTGTAAGTGAGATACAGCACTCACAATTCTTTGTTTTGTAAACAAGCTCGTGCTTTAATAGAATATAGCGTTTACATAACAAGGACTTGTATCTCCCATGTACCTTGACTACCGACATTCAAATTTGTCCTAATCATTAGTAATACCTTAGTTAAGCATTCTAAATATCAAAAAATCAAAAAATTAAATTAGAAAATGTTCAGCTCAAATCGTTTCCATGTCCATTTAAGTGTTCACCTTGTGCTTTGTGGATCAGTCCATTGGAGGCGGGAGGGGGGGGGTATATACGTATTGATTAACAAAATTAAGCATTGAACGTGTAATTTATATTGTATGTAATTTATATTGTATATAATTTGTATTGTATATACTTTTGTAAAAGAGCATTTAATTATGTATGTCATGAAGTGACGATTCTCCCCAAAATTTGACAACCCAATTGTTCGTGTGTGTAGGAGAGAGAGAGAGAGAGAGAGAGAGAGAGAGAGAGAGAGAGAGAGAGAGAGAGAGAGAGAGTATATTCTTTCCATTGATAGTATTTCACATTTCCATCTTCTATTATCACAGCCTCGTTACTTTTGGAGTACTTAGAGATTGCGTGAGCAACGTGCTGTAAGGTGTCACAATCTGATATAGAAAAACAGACATCGCCGCATAAAGGGTTTGAACAAATATGCACCATTATAAAAAATCTCTATTTTGCTAGATATAATCTTAAGTTTTCAATATTAATTCATTTTAACACAAAATCACCTCCTGTACGTCTTTTGGATCTGAGCAAAGCCAGCATCCACTTGACATTTTATATGTCCTGGCCCCGCCGTCATAAAACTTTGAGAATTCTCAAAAAAATTCTCAACTCAACTCTTGAGAATTACTCAGCTAAGAATATTCTCAAATCAGCCGTCATAAATCGATTTGAGAATATTCTTAGATGAGTATATTCTCAAGAGTTGAGTTGAGAATCTTATCGTGCGCGACAGTTTTCGCGGAATTTTTTCAGCGCTGGTAGCGGCCCTGTAGAGCTCTTGAATGTTAAAAAGGTGAGAAAACGTCATAGAAACATGTAAATATACCAATATTACGTCTTGAAATTTTGTCGTCTGCTGCATTTCCTTTCAATATGGAGACGATGGAAGTAAAAAAGAAAGCTAGGGCACAAAATTGGACCGCTGAGGAAGAAGTTCTGTTAATAGAGGAAGTGAAAACGAGAGCAGAAATCCTCTTTGGACCTCTGAAGGGTTGTGGAAAGTCCGGAAAGATTAAAGAAATAAAAGACAGAGAATGGCAAATGGTTGCTGACAAGTTAAATTCGTAAGAACATTATTTTCTTAATTCTTAATTCAAAATGTAATATCATAAACGCAGAATTGATTAAATTCGGTCGCATAATCATGTTATTCAATCCGCGGACTTTACGATAGCATTTATTCCGGAAATGTGACTTTTAAAAACTATTTAAATACTATTTCGTATCATCATCATTATTCATAAAAATTGTTTTGTTACTGACCTGGAGATATAAAGAAATCATGCCAGTATTTCCTCTGATTCAAAGCAGATTTGGAGGGACTTTCCAAATCTATTTTAAGCTTCACGTACGCGGCATCCATCGATTAAAAAGGGGTGGATCAACGATTTTACTCATAGTAATGTAACACCTCAAATTGTGTTATAGTTCTTTATTCCATGGTGATGAAGTATATGTACAGTGTTCCCATAAGTAAGGGGCAAACGCGGTGACTACAGCTATGGGTACTTCCCTTCTGAATAGTGTTGTATCACAGGTACTTGTTTCTGTAAATGACTTATGACCTTTGTATACTAATAACAGATATTGAAGTTTTGTATTATTTGTTCCCGAATAATAAATTGAAGTTTTGCATGATTTGTGTCCGAATAATAGATTATATAAATAAAATAAAAAGTGGATGCAGGCTTTTCAATATTAATTTATATTAACACAAAATCACGTCTTTTGGATCTGAGCAAAGCCTGCATCCACTTGACATTTTATATGCCCTGGTATCTGAATGTGAAGTTCAATTGCCCAATGTAGCTTACTCATAGCAAATATCCAATAAGATACCATTTTTACCTAAAGATGAATAGAGCTTTAAAATATTAGAAGCAGCGTATACATGTCACCACAATGAATAGAACTAGGTGTATCTGAAAAATGAAGATAAAATATGCATACCTGGAGAGTTATCACAGTGAAGAACAGCACATTTCTCTCCCATCCTATACTTTTTAAAATGGTAATGAAGTATACTGATGACGGGATTTGTTCCATGCGCGCATTAAATCAATTATTGCTCTCATCAAATGATTAATGCGCGCTTTAATTCAGTTATTGCTTTCATCAATTGAATTAATGCGAGCATCAATTGAATTAATGGAGGAATAATTGACTTAATGTGTGCATTAATTCAATTAATGAGATCAATCATAGATTTGATGCGCGCATTAATTCAATTATTGCTCTCTTCAATTCAATTGATGAGAGCATCAAATTAGTAGAAATATTGCTAGCAATAATTAATTTAGAGCTCGGTATCAATAATTTGATGATCTCTTTAATTCACTTAAAGATATCTTTAAATCCTTTACAATGTTCTGTATCAGGAATTAATGCGCGCATCAATTCTTTTAACGAGAGCAACAATTCAATTAAAGATATCATTAATTCAATTGTGGATATATTGAATCGAAGATATCTTTAATTATATAGTTGCTCCCTTTAAAAGAATTATTGCTCTCTTCAAATGAATTAAAGATATCATTAATTCAATTGAAGAAAGCAATACTTGAATTAATGTGCGCATTAAATCAATTATTGCTCTCATTAAATGAATTAATGCGCGCATCAATTCAATTATTGCTCTCATCAATTGATGCAAAGTGAAGATAACGAACAGTGATCAATCTCATAACTCCTACAAGCAATACAAAATAGATAGTTGGGCAAACACGGACCCCTGGACACACCAGAGGTGGGATCAGGTGCCTAGGAGGAGTAAGCATCCCCTGTCGACCGGTCACACCCGCCGTGAGCCCCATATCCTGATCAGGTAAACGGAGTTATCCGCAGTCAAATCAGTGTACCAAGAACGGCTTAACAATCGGTATGAAACACGTCAGACAGCATTTGACCCAATGCGAGGATGTAATGCGCGCATTATTAGGATTTAATTCGTCGAAGTTAAATCGGTTTATCTAAGGTAAATATCAATATTAATCATTAATCTGTATCACCGGGGCAATTTCCCGCTGCCAACAATTTTCTTTTTGGGTATTAGTGAGGTCATAAATTACGTCATGACCACCGTGCAAGATTCCCCAGCAGTTCGCACATGGAAATTCATCCGCCCAGCCCTCCCCGTAAACTGAAATTGTACATTTCTTAATTTGTTGTCGGTGTTTTGGCTTTGTTTTTTTTGTTTTGTTTTTTTGTTGTTGTTTTTTTTCAGACAAGAACCTATTATTTCGAGCCATTCCTCCGTCACGGCTGCCATTTCCGTGTGGGCGGAGATTCAGCTTGCCAGTAGAGCTCACCTGGATTTTTCATTCATTTAATTGATATCACAAATATAAATAAAATATAAATTTTGGAGAAGGCTTATATAGGCTGCATGCCTGCTGCCTAATCCATTTATGTTTTATACATGATAAAATATTGTTTAAAAAAATATAAATAAACATTATCTTATATTTTCCCGGGTGTACATCTGGTCCCAGGGTTCACTTCGGGTTGTGGTTTTTATCCTTGCACTAGTTATGAGCAGCCGTGATCATTACCGCTAATAAATCTAATAAGCTACAAGTCTGTCTATTTTCTTTTGTGCGTACCAGTTTGCTTGCCCATGTGTATACCATATTTTGTCTTTGATTCATGAAGTATTGCTTTCTTCAATTGAATTGTAGCGCGCATCAATTCAATTGTTGATATCATTAATTCATTTGAAGAGATCATTAATTCAATTAAAGCGCGCATCAATTCAGCTGACGAATTAATGCTATCATTGATCAATGGACGCAATAATTCAGAATTGAAGATATCATTAATTATTTGAAGAGATCTTCAATTGAATTGAGGCGCGCATCAAACAAATTGATGATATCTTCAATTATCTGAGTTTATGTTAATTTGGCGCTCCATACATATATGATCCCCAATAACATGTCGTTTGACCTTTATAATCAATGTTATAGAATCAAGATGTAAATGTTAATAAAATTCCACAAGTATCATATATATTACACACACACGGATATGTGCACAAGCAAGTTTGTAATTGTATGCACTTCAACTCATTTTAATGGGAAAATTATAATCGCTAAAAAGATTAATATTCCGTTATTCTATCAATCTATGCAGTATATTAATTTTTATGTCACCTGAGTAAACTCGGGTTACCTATTGCCATTGGTTGCCGCCCATCGTCGTCTGTCATCCATTAAAAATGAACATTTTTAACTTCTTATAGCTACTTCTCTTCTTTTCACATTTGGTATGAATTAATCTTGGGACAAGGGTATGAAAGCCAGATTGGCTTGGTTTAAAGCCAGATTGGCTTGGTTTTGAAAAGTGAAATGAAATCTAATTCCATCTTCACAAGTCAAGGGTTATTGATTCGTTACCTCGCAATAACCCTTGACATGTGACGATGATCTAATTCGTTATAACGAGTCTGTACTGTATCTCATTATAACGAGTTAGTTATCTCGTTATAGCGAATTAGTATCGTTATAACTAGATAACCGAGATACTGACTTGTTATAACGAGATAATTAAAAACAGGCTTAGACTACATATCAATCCGCCAAATAAGTAATATATATACTAGATAGAAGACAGATATCTGTCTGGCACAGAAAATCATCACTAAATGTACTTCATTTTGAATGCATGTCTTTATCAATTTATTTCTTTTAGAAATGTAAATTCCCGCTGACCAAACTAAGAACAGCTAGTTTGGATTTATATCACAAAAGTTTTAGTATCAAGTATTCTCAAAATAAATTAAAATCCTTGCTGGACTCGAAAGAGCGATCTACAGATCAGCAGTCGACATGTTTTCTCTTTTTGCAGTTAATATGTTAATCAACTGAGCTACCCAGCATTGTATTAATATTTAGACGGAATATACAACTATTGCTGATATTCATACCCATTTTTTCATTGATGTTTTAAAAGAAAGTCAACCATTATTATGACGATGTAGTGTACCTCCTTAAAAGCCGTCCTGGTGAAAAATCGATTGTTTTTCTTTAACATAAGAACCTACATGTATTCAATGAAAATCTTTTGGATATTCTCACTAATTTTGGGTTAACTTGGTCCTTAGTACCTCTTGCTTGTCTTAAGAGGCAACTAATTGGGGTGGTCCTTCGATGAGACCGTAAAAACCGAGGCCCCGCGTCACAGCAAGTGTGACACAATAAAGATCCCTTCCTCCTCAAAGGTCGAAAACGCCAGGCATAGGCCTAAATTTTGCAGCCCTTCACCGGCAATGGTGACGTCTTCATAAGTGAAAGATTCTCGAAAGGGACATTAAACTATAAACAATTAATCGATCAATTGCTACACAGAGATGATTTTGTTTAACTGCTTTTAAACAACAATGCAGATCGAAACTGAATTTCTGAAAACATTTTATTAAACTTTCATAAATGATAACAAATGTATATTTAAATACAGAGTATTTTGTTCTTTGAAATGTTCATACAAGGCATACATGAGTAGTTAATATTCAAACACCTGTATAAAGAGATACTGCCTGTTGTAGCAGTAATTAATCTATTACATAGTGAACCCGGTAATATATGTATCTAGTATGTTTAATACAGGACACACGCACCTTACAGAAATATAATGATACTCATTAACAAATGAACACATATGGACTAGCTCTTCACCAGCAAACAGAATTACAGCAACATATCTAGCCATATTTTCTGTCTTTAGCGAACAGTCATCAACACAAAATATCAAATGTTTTATTACATTATCAGTGCCAGTCAATATTTGTGTGCAATCTCAAGCTGCACCGTACATGTACCTCTCACAAACAATACATATATCTCATATATAACCCCTCTCACAAACTATACATGTACCTCATATATAACCCCTCTCACAAACTATACATGTACCTCAAATATAAACCCTCTCAAACACAACACATGTACCTCATATATAAACCCTCTCACAAACATGTACCTCATATATAAACCCTCTCACAAACATGTACCTCATATATAACCCCTCTCACAAACAATACATGTACCTCATATATAAACCCTCTCACAAACAATACATATACATCGGATATAACCCCTCTCATCACAAACAATACATGTACCTCATATGTAAACCTCTCACAAACAATACATGTACCTGATATATAACCCCTCTCACAAACGATACATATACCTCATATATAACCCCTCTCACAAACAATACATGTACCTCATATATAACCCCTCTCACACACAATACATGTGCCTCATATATAACCCCTCTTACAAACATGTACCTCATATATAACCCCTTTCACAAGATATATATGTACCTCATATATAACCCGTCTCACAAACAATAGATGGACATTGTTTAAATGCCTTTCCTTTGTGGTTGAGTATTTCATATTATATGACATATCTTATGTGTACATGTACATGTTTTAGTAAGCTTGAATGACAACATAATACGTAGAGTATAGCAGCTAGGAAATCACACCTATGTTTCTTTCGTCTCTAGTAAATATTTAGTGGATGGCATCTGAACCCTGGACAATATCAACAGACAGACAGACTGAGAGGTGTATATTTGTCCTCGATCCTGTCTTTTTCATGTCCTACATATGCTGTTGATAATCATTTGTGAGTAGACTGCATTGATTTCACCTTCAACATGGTAAATCGGTCTACTGAGGCCGGTATTCTTCATCTCTGCTAACTGCAAGTACAATATTGTCTAATTGTTCTTCACTTCATTAATGACAGAGCACAACATAAAGGTTGTAATTCATTTCATATTAACATATCTTACATCTCATAGAGAAGAATTGTGTGAATGAAAGTATATTACATGAATGTTACCACTTTTCACAATATAATAATTACAGTCATCGTGTATGAACATTGTATAGCAAAGACAACTTTAACACAAACTGCTTCTTTACTAAAAATTCAAAAACAACTCATTGACTTTTAACCTTAAAATGCATAATTTTACAGTTGTACAGAGAAGCAATTCGGCATTTTCTATTTTTGAATTTTTCACAATAATCAAGTACTAGAATGCTACTGTGAGTAAATTTTCCAACTTTTTTCTCTGGGACTTAAACTCAACAAAACTAAATTTACATACATTGTAAGAGTTTAAACGTTGTACATCCTATATTATTTTGCAAGAACTTTTTTGGTTTTCGATCAGAAAATTTAATCTTATTCACATTTAAGTATTTCCAGCCATATCTGATTATAAAAATGGTACTGTTCATAGGAGAATTTGCAAGAATTTCATAACAAGAGACCCATGGACCACATCTCTCACCTGAGCCACCTTGACCTTGCTGTTGTTTAAGGTCAACACCAAAGTATAACAAGGTTTTGCCATTAAGAATTCAAACTATGAAAGACGTACCTTAAATAATGCAGGAGTTATTAAAAAGGTCAGTTTTTTAAAAGTAGGTCAAACTCCAAAGTCAAAAAGATCAAACATTATTGTGTTGCAAATGTCTTGCCATAAAAAATATCTACCTAAAATAGATCCTGATATACATATACTTATCTTAAAAGTAGGTCAAACTCAGACTTCAAGGTCAAAAGACATGATATGAAATCAAAGATTTTGCAAAAAGAAATTTATATATACTAAGACATGAAAGATCTACCTTGGATAGTTCAGGACATACTTAATAGATAAGATTTTTAGTAAAAGTAGGTCAAACTTCCAGTTTAAGGTCACAAGATCAGAAAACATTAGATCACATGAAATGCTTTGTCGTAAGGGACATATACACAAAATATGAAAGCCCTAGCTTAGGTTCTTGAGAAGATTTTTAACAGGTTTTCCCTATTTTGGCCCTACCCTACCCCCAGAGGCCATGAATTGAACAAACTTGAATCTGCACTATGTCAGGACACTTTCATATAAATTTCAACAACTGGCCCTGTGGTTCTTAAGAAGATGTTTAATGATTCCACCCTATTTTTGCATTATTTTCCCAATGAAGGGAGCATGGCCCTTCATTTGAACAGACTTGAATCCCCTTCACCTAGGGATGCTTTGTGCAAAGTTGGGTTGCCTGCTGGTTCTGGAAAAAAATTTAAAATAATTTTTCAGTGTATTTTTACTATTTTACTATTATCTCCCCATGGAGAAGGGCGTTGCCCTTCACTTAAACAAACTTAAATTCCCTTCATCCATGAACGCTTTTTGCCAAGATTGGTTGAAATTGGTCCAGTGGTTCTGGAGAAGAAGTTGAAAATGCGAAAAGTTGACAGACGGACGGACAACAGGTAATCAGAAAATACCCACTTGAGTTTACAGGTCAAGTGAGCTAAAAACCTCTGAAATCCGAAGACTACTATACTTACCTTATGAAAATGTCAAGCACATTTCCCCTGTAAAAAATCTTTAAATCTGGCCATTGTCATTTTAAATGTTTTGATGAATTCAAAACCCAGCTTTTTGCCATGTCTTTCTAATTCCTCTTCTCTCAGTAAAACTTTCTGCAAGTCTGCCTACCAATAAAAAGTAGAAAATAGACTTTTAAAACTACATTAAATACCTAGCAACTCTATTTACAAAATGTGTGTGTGTGTGGGGGGGGGGTTGTTTTTGTTTTTTACATCTACATGTACCGTGGTTTAAATTTCAAACAAAAGTACCACAAAAGTTACATTATATGCCCGTTGGACAGAGATGACAAAATTTCAGTGCAATATCTATGATCCATAATGAGAAAAAGTCCACGAAACTATTTTATCTACTTTTAGCCCTAAAGTAGGTCATGGTGCACCAATCCAGCTGAAATGCAAACTGGACTTGTATTCCTCCGAGAGGAAACTTATGACTAAATTTCAGGGCAATTGAATACGTAATAAAAAATACTTTTAGCCCTAAAGTAGGTCATGGTGCACCAATGCAACTGAATCTCACACTTACAATTCTTGAAGGAAAAATAGTGACCAAATTTCAACATTGTACATGCATCTGTTATGGTAAAAAGTCCGGAAAACATGACCTCGGACAGATATACAGACGTCTGATGACTGGCATATAAATATTATCCTAGTCATTAGCATATTCTGTAAATCTAAACAAAGCAAATTTTTTAAAATTAGACTTCCATTGTAATAACCCTGACCCTAAAAAAGGAACAAGTTTTTAACTTCCCATGGATGCATTTATAGTACAAATTCTATCTTAAATACATCGTTGTTTTCGCTCTGATATGTAATTGGACTTACTTCTGGTAAGTAGTGGACACCATTTACATGCTGATGGAATCCGGACCCCAATGCTTTGATGATGAGTTTAATGTGAGATAAATTTTCCCTGAAAATGTCAAAGTACTCTTACTGTGAACAAACTTTTTTTACATTACAGAAATATTGAAGAATATTCACTTGAACACAAATAAACTTTTCGAGTTATCATCCGGAAACCAATTGTTGACGCCCAACCGCCCGCATCACCAAACCAATAGCCGAGTTCAACTTCGTTGCAACTCGGCTAAAAATCCCAATATGTTAACTCTCTCTATTTCTCCAAAAATATGTTTTGAACTTGTCACCAGTAGCTCAGTGGTAGAGCATTCGCTTCATAGCCAGGTCATGAGTTCAAGCCCTGCTTGTGCAATGGCCGCATTAAACCCAAGATGTTAACATACGAGGGTTGTCCCAATAAGTTGTAGACAATGTTAATAACTCGTTTATTTGTTAGAAAAAATATTAATTTTCTTTTGTTATTTAAATTAAAGCATCATTTTGGAGTTTTGTTTACAAAGTTACCTATCTTTTTTCATAATGACATTGAACACAAATAAAAAACATGACCATAGCTGTCGGCGCACAAATTTCATCTTGATCAATTACATGATGTTATTTACCTTCAGGATTTTGCGATCGTTATTTTCTTTTTGATGGCCTTCCCTTTTTCAGTTTGTATGTCATTCCCTTTACAAATATCTTGTGCCATTTAAACACTAATGCCCCGCTTACATTCTGGTGATCTGATGTGCTTTCCATCTCGTGTTTTCTTTGAGCAATGGCTACATAATATTTTTTCGTGCGCCAAGAATGCCGTTGACGTTGTCATATCGCGAAATTTTCATTACAGGTACGTTTATAAATGCCATCACTTCTCTGCCGTTTATAACGTCCTGCGGTTGTAAAACCAGTTTATTACGCCGAAAACTTCACTGATTCCATTGATATAAATTTGAATGCAATATATTTAATATGAAACTATTTGCTTTCATCCAAATCAGTGGTACAAAGAAAATATCTACTTATTATTGTACGCGTGCCAACAATGCAGATAGATATCTTTTTATTCAGTAACATCTCTTCTTCTATTACTTATTTCAAATTATATAATTTTTGTTTAGAATAACTAAAAGTTTCCTCATGTAAAAAATCTTTTGGATTTGATGCGTATTTCGAAAATTATTAACATTATATACGACTTTTTGGGACAACCCTCGTATGTATTTCCTTTGCCAATTGCTCTGCATTTAAAAGTGAGAGTAATGGCTCTATTAGACATGATCTTAAAAACATAGGTCACATGTCATGACAGGTGTTGCTATTTTAAAGAACCCTCACTGCTACAACCCCTGAGCACCAAGCATATGTCTACAGCTGGTGACGACTCAATATAAGTGAACATTTCTCAAAGGGACGTCAAACAAACAAACAAACTAATAGGTTACAAATTAGCGAATTACAAACTAGAGTAGCTGTAAATACAATACGCTTGTTTACGGTCCATGTTCACTATACACAACTGAATTTCTTATGTACATGCACATTCTTCCTTTATGATCCCATGATATGTGTTCTTTAAAGCTAAGATGAAGATATGATACCTCTTTAAAGCTTTGACGGTGAGATCTAAATGCTGACTAGCCAACCAATGAACTCCGCCAACTAACATCACTGTTCTCTTGTCATCAGTTAAAGGTTGTGTCCTAAATTTAAAGGTAAATTTGTCTACATAAGTCTGCAGCACTTAATGACACATCAACATTATATAACAGCATACTTATAACTTTTACATACCATTTGATAAGCTGGTAAATTGCCTTGTCAAATGCAGGTTTGTGATTGGTAGGTCATCAGAATTGTGGGTAATATGAGAAGCTGAGATCAGTCTGGTTGCCATTGGTACTTTTATAGAGTTTGAGGTTATGAGTTTTGTCCCATTCCGTAATAGAACCGCTAATCTTCTCCAGAATATAATGCATGATTCCCTGATTGGTTGAGTCCCCTATAAAAAGCACCTTTCGGCCCCTGAAGCAGGTGCTGATGTCGAGGTCATTCAAATGTTTGGATTGGCAGACCTCTGGCTGCCACATGGCATTCCTCCAGTGACACGAGTTGGGATTTTTACAGTCTTCACACGGAACAAACCACAAAGCTAAAAGTAAAACAGACTTATTTCCTACTGCTGCCAGATCAATGGTAACATACAAAATATAGCAACACAACCTATCATTGGGTCAAATCCTGTCTGGCGCATTTCATACCAATTGTTAGGCCATTTTGGCACACTGATTTTGACAATGGGTGGCTCTGTTTATCTTATCAAGATATAGGGCTCAGTGCAGGTGTGACCGGTCGACAGGGGATGCTTACTCTTCTTAGGCACCTGATACCACCTCTGGTATATCCATGGGTCCGTGTTTGCCCAACTCTCTACTTTGTATTCCTTATAGCAGTTATGAGATTGACCACTGTTCGTTATCTTCACCTTTCATAAATCGTACAGTTATTTTCATTATCTAAAATTAGAATCCAGAATTTGATCTGTTCAACACTGTAAAAACTTAAAACATTTAATTTCATAAACAAACAGTTGTAAAAAAAAAAAAAAAAAAAAAAACTACATGCGTATATCATAATACAGCAATACATGTAAGTGGCCTCCACTAGCAATTGCCACAAGTTGTTGTATTTGAGTTTCTGAAAATTGTAAACTGAATTGCTCACACGGCAATTTTATTTCAACTTTTATCTAAAACTATTTTTTCTTTACTTGTAAATATGGATAAAAAAATAAATCAGATGAAAATGTTATGTTTGAAATTTGGAGAATACATAATATAGTATTTTGAAATCAAAAGCATTTCAATCAATGATCAAATCTAATTCAAAATATTACAGTTTTAGTAGAAAGTAAACTGAAAAATATAAAAATCCAGCTAGATTCAAACGCATTATCTACAGATTGGCAATCATACAAGTTAACCACTGATATATGCAGTTATAAATAATACAAGGACAAGGAATGCATTGCAAATATTTATTTTCTCTCATGTGTGTCAAAATAAAGTCAGTCATTATAACAATGAGTTATTACTCTTTAATAATAAGATGTATCGCAATTAATATCGACTGAAATTTTATTTCAATCTTTAAATGGAGAAGATATATGTGGACCACAAATCATTGGTAATTAAACAAGCATTCTGTTAATATTGTATAGCAATACATAGTCCCCTACCGGAGGCAAAAATCATTGGACCGCAACAAAATTCAAAGTTCATTATCAGATCAAGGTTATGGTAAAAGGGAAGATTTGGGAAACCAGGATATGAATGGTTGGAAATTAACTACTATTCAGGTACAAAGACTAGACCAGGAAAATTTCAAAATCGACCTGTAACTTGTTATGGCAGAGCAATCATCATAATATATTGAATATGAAATGAATATGTGTAAGCACATAAAACAAATAGGAAAACTGACAATTCATGCTATTTTCTAAGTCTAAGGATCATAATTTAGGGGAAAATCAACGGACCCAGACGAAATTCGAACTTGATCTGTAAGATGTTAAGGCAAAGCAATGTACCAAATATCAAATGAATATCTGCAAGCACATCAAAAAAAGTGCGGAAAACTGATTTGCAGGACTGACGGACAGACAGAAAGACGGAGCGCAAACCTAAAGTCCCATTCGACTTCATCGCTAGGGGACTAAAATGTAACAACTAAAACTCAGCAATTAAAGCTTGGGCAATATGTATGAGAGAAATTACCTTGCTGATAATCAGACTGATGACAGACAGGAAGTTGATCTCTGTGCTTCAGATAGAGTCTCCAGGATCTGTATTTGGTTACTGCAGTCAGTCCACAACTTTCTCTCAGAGAGTACTTCAGCTTACAATCCTAACAGAAATGTATTGATAACTAACAACTCAACGTATTGACAATCGGGATGACTTACGCTTCTCCATGTAAGGTGGCTCACCACTACACCTTGAAGTAGTTCATCAAATCAGCATGAAATAATTCAATCATGAAAGCTATGTGATAAGTACACATGTCAAAAAGGCAAACAACGTACAATTTTGGAGAAAGATCGAGACATTAGCTAGAAAAAAAAATATTTCAATAAATAAAGACAGAAGAGACTGGTGGATTTGAAGTTGAGATCCGTAAATCAGTCACCTAATAACAAGGTATTAAAATATTCCATAATAATTATATTCCCCATAAAGCAATTAAATTTTGATTTCAGCCGTAGTGCATGTTAGTTAGTAAATAAGTACATTGATTTTCAAATGTTCTTGCAGAGTGAGGCACTAACTCAGGGTAGTAAGTCTTCATTTTAAGAGTTCTTTTTTTTACTGTTTTACACCTAACACCGTTTTACACTTGATAAACTTTGGGTGTATTTTTATTAATGGAATGTTCTCAGTGTTTATTTGTTTTTGTTTATTATTTTATTGTTTACAAGTTGTGTTTCATTGTCTGTTAGCCTACTATAATGTTGGGATATGGGGGTTGGTTCATTTTTCTGTTTGTTTTTATGTGACGTCACAGAGGGGTTAGGAATTTAAGATCATAACTAGAAAACCACACAATGTTCTTCAGAATGTTTACAAACACATTGGATAACGGTAGTAATTACAAAATAATTCCCTGTTCTCATTTGTCTAAACTGGTACCTTGTTGATTTCGCATCTCTTATGTTTGTGTAGAGCCACCAATCAGTAGGGTACAAGTTTAATATATTGTCCTCCAGACAAAATTTTTATATAGGGCTAATAGATAACTCATAATTAATACTACAAATTTCTTGTTTGGAGTTCTTGCAAAATATTGTGATGTCATTTTTGAGATAAAAGATAGACCCTATGCCTTTAATGTTATACAAATTATATTAAAACTATATAAATTCGTTTGTACTTCAATTTATCACAACTTTTCAATATTGATTGCCTTTCCTGCAAGTTGTAATAGTGGTGTCTTTTCTAAAATATTGGTGGCCTTGAAAAAGGCCGTTTTGACTGGATCTTGATAGTCTGCAGCACAGGTTAGATACCATTCAGGTACACGAGTCTCCCTAGGACCTGCACTTCACAGGATCAGTCGAAGGGATGATAGAATGCTGCGATAAAACAGGCGATTCCCGCGATCATTGAAGTGAACTCCATCTTCAAGCCAAATTCTTCAAAAATGTACTTGTTGGCCCGTTACTTCTTGCGGTCATATAACTTAATATCATAGAATGACACAGAATTAGATTTCATGAATATACATAAAAATAAGCAAACTTTATATTACATGTATATAATGAAATACTCTTTTTTAAAAATCTCTATAAATTAATATCTAAACATAATAAACTCATTAAAATAAATATACAATACATGCAATCAATACCAAATTAAAAAAATAGTAGACTAATTATTATAAAAAACAATGCATGCGATGCTTGGAAAATTGAAGAATTAACGAGTTATGTAGACATCGTCGATGCCTGAATTGTGATCAGGAATCAGTTTTATCAGCTAATCCATCGTCATTAAATATTGTATATACACGATAACAAAGAGGATCAGCGTACAGTCGCATACATATACCATGTTCTGTTAAAAAAAAAGGGGGGGGGTCCTTCTAACTCGGCCAGCATTTATCTTATCAAACTTTTGTAAGATACAGGGATGGTTCACCGTGACGTAACAATCAACGACACGTCACACTGGCTTCCAAGTTGAAGATTTTGCACTCTAAATTTGAGCTTTTAAGTCGGGCCTAAATCAAGGGGCGGATCATGAAACTCTAATGGTTTCGATCCATTATTCTCGCTGATCCGTAATACCATAGGATATGCACCCGTGATTTGTATTTACCATGATATAGGAGAACTTAATGGTGAATAAATGACTTTAAAATTCGCAACATTTTAATGTTTTGATATTTCCTACGTTATATTACCAAAGTACGGGAATCAGTGTACGCTACGTCAGAATTAAATTTGTGACGTCGCTAAATAGATAGTCTGCAGCAGGCGCGGTCGCGGCGGCCATACCAGATCGAGAGAGTGTTTAAATTGCGGCGTTCTGGTCCTTGTAGAATTTGAACGTCGCATTGCCTCTTATAAATCGTTCCAAATGGTCGCAGTTGAAGAGAAAAAGAAGGGTAGGTATGTTTATTCCTCCTCTATGCGACGATTTGTTCATAACGGAGACAAGTGCACGTTGCGAAGTGCGAGGGCAGGCCAGGCTTGTATATCGAGCTATTGCAGATCTTACGGGGCTGGATGTATGATTAATTGTGGAAATTGCTGTTTTCTGCTACAACAACTGAGAAATGCAGTTGGAATCGCGGTAATACTTGAACAAAGCGATGGGGTTAGTGCCATGCCAGACAAGGTACTAAGGGTTACTGACATGCGCACTAAAGGTTAGTGCCATGCCTGGCATGGCACTAACCCCTCTGTGACGTCACATAAAACACAAACAGAATAATGAACTAACCCCCATATCCCAACATTACAGTAGGCTAACAGACAATGCAACACAACTTGTAAACAATAAAATAATAAACAAAAACAAATAAACACTGGGAACATTCCAATTATAAGATTACACCCACAGTTTATCAAGTGTAAAACTGTTTTAGGTGTAAAACAATAAAAAAAAAATCTTAAAATGAAGACTTACTACCCTGAGTTAGTGCCTCACTCTGCAAGAACATTTGAAAATTAATGTACTTATTTACTAACTAACATGCACTGCGGCTGAAATCAAAATTTAATTGCTTTCTGGGGAATATAATTATTATGGAATATTTTAATACCTTGTTTAATACTTTTTTCCACTGAACTATGTAGATATACAAACAATACGATCGTTACAAAAAATTCACATAACATTTGAAACGCCATTTTTGACATTGTGTCATAAAATGCATATAGTCTTGATGTACTGGGATACAGTAACTTCCCATATTCATGTAACAACATTTCATCATCACCTGCATACAGTATTTATATCTCTCAACCGATTCGATATGTGGGGGCATGTTCTCTGTATGATCAGTTTTTAAATCGAGGCAGGCTATTGACAAACAAGTTGACATTACAGCGATTTCAACAGTCTCTTTAGAAGTCAGCATTTCACAAATTCTACAGTTGTTTAATAACAATCGAATTTACAAATCCAACCCGTCGATAGGTCGAACGTTCTCTGACGTGTTTCAGACCAATTGTTAGACCGTTCTTTATATACTGATTTTGACTATGAATAACTCCATTTACCTGATCATGATCAAGGGTTTACGGTAGGTGTGACCAGTCAACGGGGGATGCTTTCTCCTCCTAAGTACCCGATCCCATCTTTGTTAAGTCCAGGAGTCTGTGTTTCCCCAATTCTTAATTTTGAGTTCTTTATGGGAATTATAAGATTGATCACTGTTCATTATCTTCACTTTTTCATTGTATCATAAAGACAATAAACACATTATTTATCCATGTAAAAATTGATACTTTTAATATCCCATTACCATAACAGTTTCAACTTTATAGAAGCAATATTTCAAATTTATAATTGACACAATTAAATATCACTGACTTTAAAAAAAGCACTTAAATGGATGAAACTTCATGATAGATAGCCGAGTGATCTGCATCCACAGCAACAAACCTTTTCACACAGTTATATGTTCAATAATATAAAACTTCAATGAGCATTTTTCTCGCCAAAAATAAATCATGGTTTTCATTTTCATCATACTGCTTCACTTATCAATGCAGTGGGTTCCTAGAAAATTGAATGATGACAGAAAGTGACATCAGCGTTTGACCTTGAGGACAGCGGATGGTCCTTCTTCTCACGCATGTACTATTCTTACTCAGTACTTAAAATCCTTACCTGTGTCAGATG
The DNA here is from genome assembly GCF_947568905.1 of Ostrea edulis. Lineage (NCBI taxonomy): Eukaryota > Metazoa > Mollusca > Bivalvia > Ostreida > Ostreidae > Ostrea > Ostrea edulis. Next base: position 35,860,944 of record NC_079170.1, read on the forward strand.
CCAGGCTCGCAGAGAGGGGCGAAATTGGGGGATTTCCCTTTCTTGTCGTCAAATCAAAATAAGGTACGTGTTGATGAACTTTGGTTCTCTGTTTGACTTCATAACTACGTGGATCTTAACACTGTTCTCTCCTAGACCAAAGGTGTACGTTATATATCTACAAAATCAAACGTAGCGAAGTCTTATAACATCTACACTGATCTCTCCTAGACCGAGGGTGTACGTGATAGAGCTACACAATAAAACGTAACGAAGTCTTATAACATCTACACTGTTCTCTCCTAGACCGAGGGTGTACGTCATAAAGCTACAAAATAAAACGTATAGAGAAGTATTATAGCATCTCACTGTTCTCTCCTTTACTAAGGATATATGTTGTGAGTGCGTGTGCGATTGTTTGCACTTTATTTTGAGCAAGCAATGTACATGCTTACCTTTCATCTCCATCAGAAGTATGGAATCTTGCTGTTCTGTTACAGTGTTTGGTTCTGACTGTTACAGAGAAGACAATTGTGTTATAGTCTGTCTGTGCTTTGTATGTGGTGTGCTGGGGGTCAAATGTTGGGGTCAGCTGGAGAGAAGGAGGAGTTACAGTGATCTGGAACAGCAGTGGTACACCCTGTGGTTCGATAATCTATATAAAAAATGAAAAAAAAGATGTAGGCATACCACCTTTAGCTATGCTCACTACACGCCTTTTCTTATAGACTTATGTATCTACAATTAAAGATAGACAATCAACAGATACCTGAATTACAGTTTGGAGATGACTTTCCTACAAAATACAAATATGAAACCTAAAGAGGTAGTGTGTAACGATATTATTCAAATACAATTCATCAATCATTGGTCAATAGTCACTGACTCACCATCGTACCATCTGAACTTTGCCGACACTATCATCAGTGAGGCACCGTTTGTGAAGAACCTAAGTGTATGGTTTGATAAGACACTTTGCATGGAAAGCAAATTTCATCTGTATCTTGTGCTTGCTATCATCAACTACGTAATATCGTACGAATACGGTCGCTCATCACAAGCGATGCGTGCAAGATCTTAGTATGTGCCCTCGTGACATCTCGGCTTGACTACCAATGCTCTTCTTTCCGGTATTAACACAACATACCTAGCAAAACTGCAGTGGATACAGAATATGACAGCACGAATCATCACTCGTACCATAAAAAGTGATCACATAACTTCAGTGCTAATTTATTTACATTGGCTTTCTATTGACAAGCGCAGCTAATACAAAATTATCATCTACTCATATAAGGTGATTGATAAGATGGCACCAAAATACTTGAAAGAGGTGATCACTGTTTACCAACCAAATCGTTCCCTAAGATCTGAAAATCCACTGACATTAGTTAGTCATAGATGTCGAACCTCCACATATGGAAAGGCGCTTGGATGTGGCAGCAGCTGGAACTATCGGCCTGATATCCTCCGCCGTTGTAAGAATTTGAACACTTTTAAAAACATTTAAAATCACATATTTTTAGACTTGCATATTATTAGCATAATAGGTGGTTAATTTGTTTGGTTTTTTTTTTTGGTTTCTTTACCATCATTTTTAACATGACATTTTCAAGTGTATATTTGTATATTTATTTCAACTATTACATTTTGTATCATTTGATTGTACGGTGTGGAACTCTCTTAATGCACATCATGTTTTAGATTTTAGTAATTGTATTTTTCATCATTGATGTTTTGCTAACATTGCTATGATTTTATATGTCTTAATGCTATTTTCATTTCCTTTTACTACTTTTATAACATGCTGTATCATTTTTATTGGGTACAGCGCTTTAGAGTGGTTATTTATTGTCATATATGACGCTATATAAATAAATATTATTATTATTATTATTATTATTATTAATTCAAATCAAATGATTCAGTGGTAAGGTGGCAGCTTGGTTGGTTGATGATCGATTTTTTTACTCACATAGAGACATCACCACTGCCGGTAAAGGGCTGCAAAATGTAGGGGTATGTTCGGTGCTTACGGCTTTGAGCATAGAGGGGTCTCTATCGTGTCACACCTGCTGTGACACGAACCTCGTTTTCTTACGATCACTTCCGAAGGACTGCCCCATTTAGTCGCCACTTATGACAAGCAAGGGTACTGAGGACATAATCTCAACCGGATCCCCACAGCTTGGTGAGGTGATATTGGTGAAGCTGGCACCTCTGGGATCAGTGAAGGACAAGTGGAGGAAATAGTCCATTAGTTGGTTGTATTAATAGGAGAAAGCAGGTACAGTTGTCAATAGGAATTCATTGATGACTATTTTAAGTTCACAGATATTCAAAGCATTCTCGATGGGACGAAAGCAACCAACCAACCAGAGTAGTTATACACGTGATCTAAGCAATACATAGGTCATCATACTTTTCCTATATTTTCTGAATATTGCAAATTCACAATCAACCTAAACATCGCTGCCAGATCAGGACATTTTAAACAAATACATAGATTTAGATCCATATTTAACATGAATTCTTACCATGTTTCTTTTCCAATTGATAATCAAAAGTGAACCATTACTTCTAATTCCAAACTTTGGAAATACTGTAAGTGGTTTTAATTTCGCCGTGCTAAAAGTTCGCGGTTTTTCATATTGGTTTAATTTCGGTGGATTTATATTCACATTTTATTTCATTACTAATAACTGTTCAAAACGTATTGTGTCGCACTTGCAAAATGATTGTGGTTGTTTTAATTTCATGGAAAAATCCCCGACCGCGAACATAGCGAAATTAAAATCACTGCAATCATTTCCCCATTTACAGTATGTAAATTCTGATCTAAATATCTCATAAACGCGTGACATGTTGCAAGTAATGTTGATAATTCTGTCAAACTTTCTTTAATAATCCAAATGAGCAACTGTTTGACTTTTAGTTACCAGAAGACAGACATATTTAACTATAGAAAGTAAAATTACATGCATATACTCCTTGTCAGAAGTAAATGATATACTTGTAATTGTGGTAAGGGTTGTTTGTTTTCTTTTATTGAAACTCTTTTGAGGTATAAGGTAATATTACACAAGATATGTTGTTTTTACGTTTTGAGTTTGAGGGACAAGACGCCAGTATTGTGTTTTCGAACCATTTATAGAAAGAGAAATGAGATGTAGATGAGGTAAAATTCTTGTTTGTAATTAACACTTGATATTGCTTTGCCTGTTTATATCGTTGTACGTTTTTATATTGATATCGTGATTTTTTTCTCGTTTGCAGCTTCATGTTGAAGTTGAGGGAATACGATGTATCCTGGTGTAACCTTCGAATGTACCTTGCCACATTAAATTTCATTAGTGCAAAATAAAGTCTTGTTTTTAAAGGGAACTCCGTTCCATAGTTCATATTACTGTAACAATACTGCTTTCCTTTAGATATCTTGCTATGGCTTTCAATTCGGCATTTAGATATATCAGCGATGTTTTATATATTAACAATAATTATTTTCATTCATGTGTCGATTGGATATAAGAAATATGAGATTGATCATTGTGTGTTATCTTCACCTTTCATCTCAGTAAACTCGAAATAAAAAACACCACATAGTTTTCTACATCTCCTTCGTACTTAGATACTCGTATCTTATTGAACATAGATGCTAACGGCATATTAATAATCCAGATTTATGACAAATGGGATGACTTTCTCCATCGTCAACTTCCCATATTTATACAGCAATATTACATTATCGCCTGAATATGGTTTCAACTAATTCGATATGCAAGAGGTTGTTCTGTGTATGATCAGTTTTTAAATCGAGTCAGACTACTGACAAAAGAAGATGATGTTACAGGAGTTTCAACAGTCTCCTTAAACTCAGCATTTCGCAAATTCTAAGGTCATTATAACGATCTGATTGGAGGTGTAATTATATGTATACGACTGCAACATGCAGTCATTACATAAACCTAACAATCCCATCATGAGTTATTCTTACAATAAAGGATTGAAATATATCGAACGACATGAACTGTTCATATAAAAGCTATAACATCCTTCCATAGCTTTTATATTCTATAAAACATAGATGTTAATGGAAAACTAATAATTAACTTTGTAATAGACGGGATGAATCCAGTTTTTCCATAGTCAACTTTCCATATTTATGTAGGAGTATTCCATTATCACCTGCATATGTTGATTATATCCCTCAGCTGATTCGATATGCAAGAGCATGTTCCGAATACGATCAGTTCTATATACCCGTCGTTAAACGGGACACATTTGTCATCTCGCTGTCAATCCATCCGTCCGTCCGTGTGTCCTTGTGTCCCTCCGAGGTTATGTTTTCCGGACTATATTATGTAATGGATGGATGTACAGCGTTGACATTTGGTCAACATTTCTATTTCACGAAGCTTTTGTACCTATGGAGTTGGACTACGGATTACTCCGCTTACCCCAACAAGATATAGGGCTAACGGAGGGTGTGACCGTTGATAGACAATGCGTTCTCTTCCTAGGCACCTGATCCCACCTCTGGTGTTTCGAGGAGTCCAGATTTGCCATACTCTAATTTTGTATTCTTTATAGGAATTATGAGATCAATCACTGTTTGTTATGTTCACCTTTTCATTCTTCCATTTGATAAAAAATCTCATTGAATAGAGAAATTCCCATCTTGAATACTAGTATAACATGCATTTATGCTTGCATATAAAAAAAATATTTTATTCTTTCCTTTACTTAGCAATTGAATCATATTATTGAAAATTATGTTTCAATATGTTAGTAGTGTTATTGTGACAAGTATATCAATTCACTTTCATTTCAAATCTAGCGTTTTTCAGAAATCGAAGGTTGTTAATTAAATTGACGATAATTACTGCTCAGTTTAAATTCTATCATATCTTACCGACATCATTTCATGCAATATAGAAGGTGAAATCATCAACCCAACTGCAAATTCATTGGCAAACTATATTCATTGACGAATACAATGATTTACATTACAGATTACGCCGTTTATCTGATCAAGATACAATGCTTACAACGGGTTAGGCCGGTCGATGGGGGATGCTTACTCCTCCTAGGCACCTGATACCACATCTGGTATGCCAATATGTCCGTGATTGCCCAACTTTTAATTTTGTATTCATTATAGGTCACGAGATCGATCACTGTTCGTTATCTTCACCTTTTCATATTTTTATAACACACTTTTTGAACACTTATTTGTCAAAGTTTTCAAGAATGTAAGTCTTCTGTCTCATCATTTCAACTTTTCGTTTTTGATGTCACACTTAAGTTAAAAAAGACTCATAACGAAATACAGGAATGATTAGCAGTGTGGTTTAATATCGAGAAGTTTAACAACCCGACAATCTGTAGCCTGAAAGGAAAGTGTAATCCTTATGAATCCATTGAGTAGTTTTGTAGAAAGTTTGAATCCAGAATTGACTCCCTTTCTTTAGTTTAATGACGAGGTGTCCTGATGTGTTCTGCCATCCACTTGCCTGACCGTAATTAGCAATATGTGAAGTAAGTTTACCATCCACAAATCCACCTACATAGGCAATGGCTCCTTTGTTTGTTCAGTAGGTCCAGTAAAACGAGTAGACGCCGTCTGTAGGAGCGGTGAATTTACCTGTTGTTGGATTGTATCCTCCCCCTTCGTTTGTCTGGACATTGCTAAGTTTGATTATTGTATTTACTGGTACATTCTTCAGATGTTTCGTGAGTACAGCATGGTATTTAACAACCTTTCCAAAACAACCTACAATTAGAAGACAGTAAGGTTAAACTTTTAAGTCCTATCCAACAATTAAAAGACAACATATGATAATAACATGTTTTATGTTAATTTGAATGTTTTGTCACATAATATTCAGATTATCATTAAATTCTGTTGACATTACTGAACTTTCTGACCAAATACAAGTGGATTTGTTCCTTCTTTGTGTTGTAAGCCACTTTTTAAACTTCTACAACCTGGTATTATTATGATTATGGTACAAGTGAACATGTGTGTCTTTCCATCATAAACAGATATCATTTGTTAATCTGTTCGCCTATAATAGTGCTGTATCTTCTATTTGATCAATAGTGTATCAAAACGATGATAAGATGTTCAAGGAAATAGGACTAGTTACTTTGATATGCTTTGGACATAGAAGTCAGACATAAAATTAATTTTTATACGCCATTGGTGGAGTATGAGAAGATGTTTTCAAATAAACAAAGAATGTTGGAAATAGCTTTATAAATAGTCATTTATTTACAGTCGATATTTGCCTTTTCTTTTTGAATTCAATTTATTTTGCATACAAGTCATGTTTTTCAAATTAAACTTAAGAAAGCTAAGGTAGGAATATGAGTTTTCGTTGCGAAAGTGTAACCAAAGGATATATCGTTAGTGAATGTTTATGTACGTTTGTTTCACTATTTGATAATACTATGAGTTACGAGTATGTTTAGTGTACTGTTCATATCACGATGAAAGGCTTTGGTTAATTGATAAACCCAGGAATCACCTTTAACTATTGATACTTGTTGAGAAGCCTATAAATTACCTTTGTTTATAAGTACAGTGTATATCAGATACCTGATGGTAAGCGTTGGTAAGTCTATGAATTACCTATGGACAAGTGTTAATAGGTCTATGTGCTATTTGGGGTAATTGTAAAGAAGTATATGAGCTATTTTGGGTATTTGTTAATAAGTTTAGGGAATATTTTTGGGTAATTGTTAATACGTTTATGAGCTATTTTTGGGAAATCGTTAATACGTTTATGAGCTATTTTGGGAAAATTGTTAATACGTTTATGAGCTATTTTGGAGAAATTGTTAATAAGTTTATGAGGTATTTTTGGGAATTGTTAATACGTTTATGAGGTATTTTTGGGAATTGTTAATACGTTTATGAGGTATTTTTGGGTAATTCTTGACAAGTTTATGAACTATTTTTTGGGGTAATTGTTGATAAGTCTATGAGTTATTTTGGGCTAACTGTTGATAAGTCTATGAGTTATTTTGGGCTAATTGTTGATGAGTCTATGAGCTACAGACTTTGAAACCTACTACTACATCACTTGCACGGAACGGTTCTTGCACTGAACGGTGAAGTTTGCACGAAACGCTGAACGATTTGTATGGAACGGTGTACGCTTTGCACGAAACGCTTCGCACGAAATGCTGACCACTTAGTAGGAGTGCCTTGCACGTTTTGTGAACGGTGTGTTCGAAACGGTAGGCGTGGTCTACATGCTTTGTTTTTTCCCCGGTTTTATTTGGTTCAAATACTTTCAATATATTGGCAGTATTCTAGATATTAAAAAAATGGTTGAGAAAGAAATGATAATGATTGATTTTAAGATGATTGTTCATGTATGACGCGGTAATTCTCATTTTTACTTATTAGATCATTTACTTTTGAACTCGTTGGAATGAAAAGAAATGAATGTTTTTTTAATTTCGGAAATAAAACAAAAATACGCAAAACTCATTACGGAATATTGATTTATCAATTTGTATTGATTTCTTGCTCTATGAAATTCATTAAAACTGAATATGAAATGTTCACGTCTGTTTCGCTTTGTACATTCAATCTGAGTGCCTTTAAAACATGTGTGTAATTTGTATATTCCAGGCCTCTTCCCAAAGACAGATGTTAAATAAACCTCTACATTTTATGTTAATGTGAACGTGTATGAAAACAGATAAAATATATCGGTACCTATCATTCAGTTTCAGAGAATGTAGTTAGTAATGACGATTCCCAAAGACTGGTAAACGCAAGGAATGCATTATCGTGTCATTTAGCAGAGAATGTCATTCGTAAAATGAAATATTCACTGTTGATTTTATATTACTGAAATACATGAAAAAGTTCCCAATAGACGAACCACTTGGAAGTTCCTGTTCTCGACATTTATTTCGCAATGTTAAGTACTGGTATGAAATATGGAATGTACATTAAGGCTATGATCTATATTTGCTTAACTCTCTGTTAATCTATGTACTCTACCTTTAGGTGGTTGTTGTTTGCATCTTGGCACCCAATTCATTTCATGACAGACATTTTTGTAGCTGGTACAGTCGTGAAGAAAAACTTTCGGTTTCCGGGTGTCAGCGTACGTAAACATCACAACACACAGGAGCATTGCCAACATCAGCAGTCCGTTTGGATTCATTCTTGTAGTTCTGCAATTAGCGTAAATAATTATTTACAAGAATGGGAAATGTTATTTAAGTACTATTTTTGAAATTGGAACAAAAGAGAAGAAAATCAAGAAAACATACCTTCGCTTACGATTGTGAATCAGCAGAGCCAGTGTTTGTTTGTTTCAATTTGTTGTATATTTATAAGCTAAGTGTGGCGACTCATAATTCATGAATGTTGATATAGCAATTAAAATGAAATGTTAGAAAACAGAGTGAGTTTCATTTTTATTTTAAGTAATGTCAAATATCAATCCCAAACATACTACATGCGCCATAGACACGCTATGTTTTTAACCTTTATATACTATAATCTATTGTAGTTTGATTTTCCGTGACTTTTTCGGTCAGCCTTTGTCTCTGTCTGCGCAATATTGTTAGAAATGCGGATCAATAAGATATCCAATGAGAGGAATATGCTATTAGGCAAGCCTTAATTTTACAAAAGGTGAGACAGAAATGCCAACATTATTTTTAGCGAACATTTTAAGAAATTTCAAGCATACGTTAAAGTCATCATCAATAATAACGGCATTTTTTCTTAACTATTCTTAACTTTACTTTCGAAACAGTTTAACTTTATGTATACATTGTTTGAATTAAAAGTGGTCTATTATTTGTTTTATCTGAAATCTTAGAAGTGTGCACCATGGAATCAGGAACCGGGTAGTGAGTTTATCAGTGCAATTCTGATAAATTATTTTATCCATTACCGTTGCAGCAATTTTAATGGATAAATGAAATAACTATACACTAGCTATATACAGTCTATCTGTTGTATTACAATAAAGTATTGTAGTCTTCAGGTTCAAATTTGGGTCAATATGGCTAATTGAAACCATGTGTTAAAGTCTTACTTAGTTCACTAGTATCCGTAATAATTTTTCTTTTATTTACTTTTAATTTATTATATACCCATCAATGTATCGTTCGTTGATACTGTGGATTTCACAGCGTGTGATCCGGTTTTCCGGATCACCACACTGTGGTTTTCTGATTCTGTATCAGTATCCTCTGAAACTGATGCCGTCACAATGACGTCACAATACATCAACGCAACGTTATTTGTGGAAAATATTGACCGCGTCACAAAACAAAACCACGTACACAAAACATAATTTCATGGTATGTCTGTGTTTTTGATAATTTGGATTACATTTATCATCTTATAAATGTGGATTTAAAATGCAGAAGGGGGTATATAATAAATTTATCATTACTACAGTAACTTGATCCGAAGAGTTGGATCACGTCTCGTTGACAGGCGCAGATCATCAGATCAAACTCGACGCTTCGCGTCTCGTGTGATCTGATGATCCGCGCCTGTCAGCTCGACGTGATCCGACTCTTCGGATCAAGTTACTGTAGTAATAATATATATTTATTATAAACTATTTACAGATATTTCTCTCAATATCTTTTTTTCCCAATATTGAATTAGTCAAAACCCAGGTCAAAGAACGATAACTTTTACTACAGTCTATAGACAACTTCGACATAATCTGCTGTTATTAATTTTCCTTTGTCATCTTACACTAACTTAAGAGACCGCACAAAACCAACTCAACGTATCAATGACAGGATTTTTCATATAAAACTACATAAGGGGGGTTACAAACGCATTTTTTAAACTCTCTCGGCCCTGGGCCAATTTCTATTTTTTTTCTTGTGATATCCGACCTGTCGAAATTAATGGAAGGTGAGGGTATATTTTATGACATTTGTTTGAAAATAAACGATCATGATACTCAAAAACCCCAAACAAAAATTCTTCATCATTATTATACATGCTAAGGTTTGATTAGCTCAAAATAAAGTGGAAATGTAAATAAAACTGTTACTTAGAATCACACACATTTGTTAAGTGTAACATATGTACGTAAAAAATCAATGCTAATAATTGTGACAGCCTTTCCATTTTGACAAGAAATTGAAAACTAATAGTTTAATTTTTTCCTACTATTTGTAAAATACATACGTCGAAGTTCATGGTATTTACAAAGTCGCACAATTTATCGTACCTTCAACATTTTATTCCGCAGGTCTCCTCCAATTGTCAATCTGTATGGATGAACTAACGTATATATACATAGCGTTTCCCGATATTCTGGAAATCGCATTGTGTACCTTGCATTAACGTCACAGCAATATAGAGTTGAATCAGGGAGTTTCTCGAGAAATCACGTGCATCATCAGCAGTAATTATTTAATCATTTACTACCATACATGCATTTTTTTTATTTTGTGTTTTGTTTGAATTTATCACGAAATCCAAATAGGATATATTCCAATATAATCTCTGTCCAAATCAAAAATATTTCCCCCTATTTCATCCACTCATTTGGCATATTGTTTCAATGTCTCAGTTTAGGTAAATATATACTACAATCCAATTTAACATCATTTTTCGAAAATTCCAAACAAAATTTATCAAATTTCCAATCTAGCTGCGAATTTCACAGTTTACCAATTTGTGAAGAAAAAAAAAACGTTTAGAGGCAATGTCCCACCTCTAAAACTTGTAAAGGATGTAAATTGCTCAGTTCATGCAAATTGAGGGGTAGTATTTAGGTCTATATAAATTAACATGAAATGACATGTATATTTCAAACTTCTATAAGGCAGCATTTTATATATCTTTAAAGGCATAATATCTAAAACATTGGTGAATTTTGCATGTTCCAAAAAGGTGGCGAAATTAAAGATAATAACTAGAAAATCACAAAACGTTCTTCAGAATGTTTACAAACACATTGGATACGATAGTAATTACAAAATATGTCCCTGTTCTTATTTGCCTAAACTGGTACCCTGTTGACCTCGCATCTCTTACATGTATGTTTGTGTGTAGCCACCAATCATTGGAGTACCGGTTTAATATACTGTCCTCTGGACAAACATTTTATAAAGGGCTAAAACGTCAAAATTACTTCAAATTCAAAGCGCTGCAGCTATGGATAGCTTATAATTGATAATACAAATTTTTTTTGGAGCTCTTCGTGCAGAATATTGTGATATCATTTTTGAGATATGAAATAGACCCTATGCTTTTGAATTTTTGGGGGGTTCATATATAATTATTGTGATTCTCTGTTTAGTGTGGTGGGTATTTGAGGAGATTAATAATTATTAAAAACGTGATAATTTTGCTGTTATGCAAATCATCACGTTTTCAGTGCAGATATACGTATCATCTCGCATATCCGACAAACTAGACAGTGATTCCTTCTTTATCAACTCTTGCTGCTTCAATGCCTTTCCTCAATGTAAAACATGTAACTTTCCATTAACTTTACAACTTGATTTAAAAAGCATATAGACGCACAATAAAGGTTTGTTTTCGCAAAAATAAGATTGTTTTCTTTGACTTTGTTTTAATAGTATGAGAGAGGTATCATTAATGAAAGCATATGGTTATTTCATCGATTCTAAAAAATTACCCTACCCCCAACCCCCACAGGTTTCCCTCACTTGTATCCTCCCACAACAAAAACAACCCAGAAATTCATTGAAGAAATCATCTACGGCGGTTTCGGACTATACACTCCGATAAGATCAATATTAACAAAACGTATGATAGTATCGTATAATGTTGAACTCCAGATGTTTTTAAGTTTTATTTTCTAACCCCCGTTTCTTGTTTCGATACTGCAATTTTGAAAGTTAATTAGGTCTTGCATACGTATGAAAAGCTAACAATGATTAGCAAATACACCTCACACCTAAATCTGTTGTATATCAAATGACAAAGATTGCTCTCTGACGAAAAAAAAATCGTTTATAAAGTTAATTTAAGGTTTTGCTAATGCTATGGTAAGATAATCAAACGAATAGCAATAGATAGATATTTTCTTTACTACACATATTTCCACAGTATTTACACAAAAATCCTTACGCATCGTGTGTTGTTTTGGTATTGATCGATCTGAGTATTACAGCTGTCACCATTTTCACACTATTGAACTTGAACTTCTTTTTTATTATATATCTGTAGACTATTACACTGTTGCAATGATAATAACCCACGTTGGAAGAATCAACCCGAACCCGGAAAGGGGGGTCAATACTTTGCGATAATCGTTATAATGTACTAATTACATCTTGTAACACCTAATAACAATTATATTCCTGCTACACACTACATTTGATATCGCGAGTGTAAGAAAACAAATATATGGCAAATTGTGCATGTTTTTAAACATTTTTTTTCTGGGTTTTTTCTTGTTTATTTGTTTGAGACATCAATATATTTATGGTACCTAACTTTTAAACGCATAATCTATAGAAAGAGATGCATGTGCCTATCCAAATCGACAACCGCGCTCTCGTTTTCAAATTGAATGCATTATTTGCCAAACTCTCCATACAACCCATAAATTTGATGCCTAGTACGTAATATGCCTTGTACAAAATATCGCTGAGTTCACTTTCGTGAATAATACTATTTTTTTACAGTGCATGTTTATACACATGTTTACAGTGTTCATACAGATGTCTGTGATGTTTATAAAAATGTTTACAGTGTTCTTACAGATGTCTGTATTGTTTATAAAATTGTTTACAGTGTTCATACAGATGTCTGTATTGTTTATAAAAATGTTTACAGTGTTTATACCAATGTCTGTAATGTGTTTATACAAATGTGTACAGTGTTCATAGTAAACAATTTAAACCTTTTGCTAAACACTTTAAATAAACTTGGCTAGTGCTTTTGAGCTAAGGATGATAAATGTTTATATTTGCAGTGAAGGTACAATATTTACTGTGATTATAGAATGTTTCCAGACTTTAGATATTGGAAGTTATCATCAAAATGTTTTCAGTGTTTATCAAAACTTTTACAGTGTTTGAAATATTTACAGGTTTTAGCAAATGGTTTAAATTGTTCACTAAAATGTTTAAAGTGTTTATCAAAATGTTACAGTGTTTATTAAACGTATCATAGTACCCTATAATGTTGAATTCCAGATTTATTTATTTTTTTATTGTTTTTTTTAACCCCCGTTTCTTGTTTGATACTGCAATTCTGAAAGTTAATTAGGTCTTGCATAAGTATGAAAAGCTAACAATGATTAGCAAATACACCTCACACCTAAATATTTTATCTATCAAATAACACCAAGATTGCTCTCTGACAAAGAAAATCTGTTTATAAAGTTAATCTAAGGTTTTGGTAACATAATCTAATGAATAGCAATAGATAGATATTTTCTTTACTACACATATTTCCACAGTATTTACACGAAAATCCTTACGCACCATGTGTTGTTTTGGTATTGATCGATCTGAGTATTACAGCTGTCACCATTTTCACATTATTGCACTTCAATTTATTTTCTATCATATATCTGTAGACTATTACACTGTTGCAATGATAATAACCCACGTTGGAGGAATCAACCCGAACCCGGAAAGGGGGGTCAATACTTTGCGATAATCGTTATAATGTACTAATTACATCTTGTAACACCTAATAACAATTATACTCCTGCTACACACTACATTTGATATCGTGAGTGTAAGAAAACAAATATATGGCAAATTGTGCATGTTTTTAAACATTTTTTTTCTGGGTTTTTTCTTGTTTATTTATTTGAGACATCAAAATATTTATGGTACATAACTTTTAAACGCATAATCTATAGAAAGAGATGCATGTGCCTATCCAAATCGACAACCGCGCTCTCGTTTTCAAATTGAATGCATTATTTGCCAAACTCTCCATACAACCCATAAATTTGATGCCTAGTACGTAATATGTCTTGTACAAAATATCGCTGAGTTCACTTTCGTGAATAATACTATTCTTTTACAGTGTATGTTTATACACATGTTTACAGTGTTCATACAGATGTCTGTGATGTTTATAAAAATGTTTACAGTGTTCTTACAGATGTCTGTATTGTATATAAAATTGTTTACAGTGTTCATACAGATGTCTGTATTGTTTATAAAAATGTTTACAATGTTTATACCAATGTCTGTAATGTGTTTATACAAATGTGTACAGTGTTCATAGTAAACAATTTAAACCTTTTGCTAAACACTTTAAATAAACTTGGCTAGTGCTTTTGAGCTAAGGATGATAAATTGTTATATTTGCAGTGAAGGTACAATATTTACTGTGATTATAGAATGTTTCCAGACTTTAGATATTGGAAGTTATCATCAAAATGTTTTCAGTGTTTATCAAAACTTTTACAGTGTTTGAAATATTTACAGGTTTTAGCAAATGGTTTAAATTGTTCACTAAAATGTTTAAAGTGTTTATCAAAATGTTACAGTGTTTATTAAACGTATCATAGTACCCTGTAATGTTGAATTCCAGATTTATTTTTTTTATTGTTTTTTTTTAACCCCCGTTTCTTGTTTGATACTGCAATTCTGAAAGTTAATTAGGTCTTGCATAAGTATGAAAAGCTAACAATGATTAGCAAATACACCTCACACCTAAATATTTTATCTATCAAATAACACCAAGATTGCTCTCTGACAAAGAAAATCTGTTTATAAAGTTAATTTAAGGTTTTGGTAACATAATCTAATGAATAACAATAGATAGATATTTTCTTTACTACACATATTTCCACAGTATTTACACGAAAATCCTTACGCACCATGTGTTGTTTTGGTATTGATCGATCTGAGTATTACAGCTGTCACCATTTTCACATTATTGCACTTCAATTTATTTTCTATCATATATCTGTAGACTATTACACTGTTGCAATGATAATAACCCACGTTGGAGGAATCAACCCGAACCCGGATAGTGGGATCAATACTTTGCAATTACTGTTATAATGCAGTGGCGGATTTAAGGGAGGCGGGGCGCAGGTAAATCGTGGTATCTTGTATAGAAAAATGTACTAACGATAAAAGAAGCAATGGTTTCTTCTACTCCCGGAGAAATAAATGACAAAATCTTTTGATTTCTTGAATAACTTCATTGGGAAAACTTAATTTTTTCCAAAAACCCTTAAAATTTGCGTTATATTATTAATTTCACCTTATTAGAAATGATAGAAAACAATACAAATGACTAGATAGGAGACATAATTCAAGCCCTCTAAAATCTGTAAAATCCAGGAGCTTCCGGGGGATTCACCCCTGGGCCCCCACCAAGGCCCCCTGAAGGCGGCCCCCAGACTCCCTGCCTCATAAAGTGGCGCCCCCGTAACTGTAATTCCTGGATCCGCCCCTGTTATAATGTACTAGTTACATCTTACACCTAATAACCATTTTATGACTGCTGTACAATACAATTGATATCGCGAGTGTAAGAAAACAAATATGATGAAATGTGCCTGTTTTCAAACATGTTCATGTCTCTCTCTTGTATATTTGTTCAAAACAGCAATATATTCAAAGTACATAACTTTTAAACGCGTAATATATAGAAAGAGATCCATGTGCGTATCCAAATCGACACCCGCACTTTTGTTTTCAAATTAAATGCATAATTAATTTGTTTTAAAGTTGTTCATCAAAATGTTAACAGTTTTTATAATACAGCTGTTTTCCGTATACAGGACTTACAGGGCCATAGTCAGAATAGAGATATGTTGTCTGGTGGGAATCGTCATGTTTGATTGTTGTATGCCAATCGACCGCACGCTTACATCATCGTCCTCTTGGTGGGGCTCCGGCACCACCCAAGAACACAGAACCTGCACACCGCCGAAATAATGAGTCAAGACATGAAAACTGACACTTAATAACCCGAAAAAATATACCGTTATTCAGTTCATTGTTTGTATAGATATCAATTCGTTATTTACAATCAACGTCCTCGAGATACATCAGATTAACACGTGCACAAACACATAATAAAGAGCATGATTGACAAAGACTACGCATGCAAAATATGTTTCTTTTGAAATCATTTTATTCTGTTTTGAAACATTTAAGTTCAAATTATAGTAATGAATCAATTTGATAGTGAATCAGACGGTATTTCGCTATTTGATACAAAATCGAACAATGACACACTTTTTAAAAATGTCAACATTAGAATTCCATGGGAACTATAAGATCAATATGTAACGTCGAAAACTACATGTGCATGACATATTTCAAAATGATTATATGCAGATTTTTTAAACTTTAAATTTTAACTTTTAATAAAAAGTGTTCCAACAGCGCATGACAGAAACGAATATAGTTAATTTGAAATGCATTTTCAAGTTTAAATAAAATATATTCAAATATTTTAATATTTAACTTCGAATTAAGCACACAGTATGTTTGTTTACATTCAAAGTTAGAAGTTTCGGAATATCACTATCAAAGACCTCTATTTAATATACATGTATCAATATTGGCAGTGAATAGCACTGTTCTTCAAAGTGTGTATAGTGGAAGAGTAGGTGGCGCAGCTGATCTCAATTGTCTAAAATTCTTGACAAACAAAAATGAAAAAGGAAACAAAAACAATAAACCTAACAAATAAATATAGTTTGCCCAAACTACAAAATCCTTGATTGTAGGGAAGGTGAGGGGTTCCTCCCTCACTACATATAGGTTCAATACATCAGTTCAGTCTCACATTTTAACCATTGGATATTACACTGGACGGGGGTTGGGGGTTTGGTTGGGGGGGGGGGGTACCCAATACATTTTAGTTTGCATGTGAGAATATGAACTAGATTTATAGATATTAAACTTTACATATATGTAAAAATGACGGAAAATAAACGTTGTCAAGAAATCTCCAACCTGATTCTACGTACCTGATTGTTACAACTCGATTCATTACACGTGGTTTTATATACTGTTTTAAATGGGTTAACAGTATGTATTCATTACAGAATTCCAAATTCACATTTCCATTTAATAAATTAGAAACTGTTGATCATAATTGTTACTTTGCAATTACCCTGGAAACTGAGTCCTGGGTTGGAATAGAGTGGGACTTTGTCCGTATCAACATGTAGAATTGAATACATGTCGTTCAATAACCTGCTTACAACTGGTACAAAAACAAACCTGGTCTCTGGTGATTTACCATATGTTCATATGACTTGATGTCTTCAGCATGTTCAGGGTGTCTAAACATATTGTGTGTTGCTAAAACGCGACATGGAATATATTGTATGCAATAATATTATGACGAGGTCAGCTTTTGTAAAATCAAAAGGCTTCTTATAAACAAGGGGGGATAATTTACAGAGAACAGGAAGTCATCCACACAATCCACCGTTTGATATACAACATACTAATTCATATGTATTTTATAATTCATTATTTTCATGAAAATTATCAAGCTAGAATATGTGGGTACTACCCCGTTTTCCCGGGTTTTGCATTTTCTGACTCCCAATAAATAAAACATCAAAATCAAGATGCTATAACTTGTTGACTTGATAAGATCAATATTTATCGTTGTTTTATACATAGTACACCCCCTGTTGTAATTGCACTGATACACTGTGTTATATGAAGATATATGTATCGGTTAAAGACGCATTGCCACGAGACAGGGGAGGGGGTATATCGACCTTGAGTGTTCTTTCATTCTCTAATCATATTTGTCGCTGCTCACTAACACCTCTGTCAAAATCACAAGATTCTTGTATAACGCCGTGTAAACTATTTGATAAACATTTATTTAACTTAGTTTGATTTAAATAAATCCACCGCTTACAGTATAAAATCCCTTTATTATTATTATTATCAAATTAACGCGCATTTTCCCGATTTTAGGTGTTATGTTAGCTAATTAGCTACATAAATCATCCGAGTTCTTAAATTCCGTTCCGCGTTTTAGCAACACCCTAGACATTTAAGGAGGGGGGAATGTGGCAGTAAGAACTGTTCAAACACTAGTGACGAGATAGCTCTGTTAGTGAAGCATCTGTTTAGAGATTCGGGGACCCTAGTTTGGGCGGTGGAAAAGGCAAAGAATACCATATAAGAAATATACAATAAACAAGAGATGTCGGTAGTTAACATGCAAATAATAAAAAAAATGCCTTCGATTTCTGAAATATATTTGGGGAGGAGGGGAGGTTACATGGATTCAATTCACAATTTTTAAGGTAACGTTCTTCTCATTCAATGTTACTATCAAGAATAGTAGGAGGGTGGTCACTCAATACATCTTTATTCTCATATGAAAATAACAAATCATGGTCACCCGAACACTCCTCAGTCTGTTCCGCCATAGTTGCGAAGAATTCTGACTCGTGTGTAGGTTTACGTACATCACTAAAAAAATTTGTGACGTGAAAATTCATAGGGCGCCACCCGACGACTCTTTACGCGTCCGTTCATCTGTTCATCACGCGTTCATGAATCTTGATTTCAATATCTACTAGCGGAAAAAAGAAACTGTGCATTATAAAATTTAGTATAATTTTTCTATATTTATTGGTTATATTTATAAAATCTAAACAATCGATAAAGGTGATGTTTTTTGACAATATCGGATAGTACACGACTCAGATGTTTAGACTTTTTCATGGTTAGTGAACACATGTTGTTTATTGAAGTGTTCGCACGCACGAGTTTTACTGGCCTATACTGTTTGGAGTAAGAAGTGTAAAAGGTTTGTTTGGACACTATTCGTTAAGGAAAGCACTTTAGTTTTGACAAAATTTACCCTTCTGTTATGCCACAACTCAGCGAAAACCAACGTAATCGTGCTGTTGGGATGCTTCAAGCTTGAATGGCACAACATATCGTAGCAAGATACTTTGGAGTTCATCGGCACACCATCCAGTTATTATGGAGACGTTTCTAACAATCTGGTAACACCCGGGACGACCATGTTCTGGGCGTCCTCGTGTGACGTTGCGTCGACAGAACAACTACATTAGACTTGTGCAACTGAGAAAGCGTTTCCAGACAGCACGTTTGACTGCTCGTAGCATTCCTGGACTTCGACCAATCAGTCCAAGAACTGTGTGTAATCGTCGGTGCAAGCACAACATCACACCAATACGTCCCGAGGTGCCCAATACTGCTTCAACGTCATCGTATCGCTAGACTAGCGTGGTGCAGACGACATCTGCGATTCAGAATACATGACTGGGCCAATATTCTGTTCACTGATGAATCCAGATTTCATTTGGATAGCAGTGACGGCTGTTGTAGAGTGTATCGTCGCGGTGGGGAACGGTACCAGGACGCTTGTGATGTGCAACGTCGACAATTCGGTGGAGGTAGCGTTATGGTGTGGGGTGGAATAACAGCACGTGGAAGAACCCCTCTACAAATTGTCAATGGAAATATGACCGGCATACGCTATCGAGACGAAATTATTCAGCGTCATCTGATACCCTTTATATAGAGACAGCAAAATCACATCACTCTGTAGCCAGATAACACAAGGCCACATGTTGCACGTGTAGTCAGGGATTTTTTTTTGTTCTACAGAATGTCGATATCCTGCCTTGGCCAGTTGTTTCCCCCGATTTATCGCCGATCGAGCATGTCTGGGATGAAATGGAACGACGTCTACGCCGTTTACTAAATCAGGCAGTGACATTGGCTGGTTTGGGCCAGGCTTTAACCAACATCTGGAACAACACCCCTCAAGCATTTCTGAACACTTTCGTAGCATCAATGAGGCACCGTTGTCAAGCATGCGTGAATGCAAATGGTGGTCACACGCGTTATTAACTTTGTTAATTCAAGTTCGAATACCAGTCTGTCGAGTGTGCTGAAATTGACGTTATTCGACATTAACATTAATGGATTATGAAATATTATAAAAATACATTTGTTAACAGTATTACAAAAAATAAAATGTGTTCTTTGTTATTTTGTCATATATTAAATAATGCACAGTTTCTTTTTGCCGCTAGTATATGTATACATATGGTGAGAAACCGTTTATCTTGATCGACTTTATTGTCATTTATTTACAAAATAACCTCTTGCGTATATAAAACCATCTGCTGTGTATTAAGTGGTCGGTCTTCATTTTACATGTATTGTTCATTTAGCGACTACGCCCGTTTGTTATGTACCACATCGTTAATGTTGCTTTTATGTATATTTGTTTTCCTAAAAGGTCCGTTGATTACGCATCTAATGTCATTTATTAAGTTTGCTCTGGTCATTGAAATTATATCAAGTGGTTATGTTCTTTTATATAGTATGTTTGCCCTTTCCACCGATCATAACCCTAGTTCGAATTCCGGCCTGACAGGGGTTGATGTCTTCAAGGTGAGAAGACATTTAAGGATGTATATACTACCTCATCATAATGTCCGACTTCCCTTCAAAAAATGAATGAAAATATAATATCACCAGTATTTGCCTATTCCTTTCAGTTTTAATTACTTAGCTGAGTAGCTCAGTAGGTCAACACGGTGACTGCTAAACTGTAGATTGTGGGTTCGAGTAAAGCTGGGGTTTTAATTCCTTTTCCAAATTACTTTCTACGAAAACTACAATTTTGACTAGGTAAAGTAAAATATTTGAAAGTTTTCAATTTCAATACATGTATTGTTGTATACATCCTCCTCTTTTCATCCATGTAAAATTTCTCTTGTGTACATTCATCCTTAAAGGAACGAAGAATGTGACGTCAGACGGGTTCGATCATCGGTCGGGTCCAAATCTCTTTCTGTTTTGTTGGATTTTCCCCTTTATGCTGCAACATATATTGATATAATGAAACAAATCATGAAATGTACAACTTAAGATATATGGATTTGTTGAAAATCATATAACATTTTGTATAGGAGAGAGCGGCATACTTTATTACGTTTGATATTCAATAAACACTCTTCTGATCAACATCAACGGTCGTCACGTTCTAGAAATAAAAAACCCAAAATTATTTTAAGCTCAAGTGACAACAAAATAAAACAAGAGGCCCACAGACCTTATCGGTCACCTGAATACTAGTGAAAAAAGTATCACTACTTCCATGGGCTATGAAATCTAGAAAAAAAATCCTGTTCTGAATATCTAAGCTAAATTCTAATGTTCAGCAACAGTATAAACAAGATGTGTTCTTAAAACGTCACTGCCCTCAAAAGTGCATACACTGATGAAAGGCTTTAAATAATAGGTGTATTCACATTAAAATATCAAAAGATATGACTAATTTGGACTCATCCTAAAGTCATAACCCTGGGTTATGAAATTTACCATTTTTTGTACATCCTTTTCTGCTATCTCTAAGTAGGCATTTAGATTTTATTCAGTATCAGCAAACTTACACATACATAATATATATTAAGTTTGGCCCCACCCTGGGGTCGGAACCCTTACTCTGGAGAAAATCAAATTTACAATTTTGGTAAAAGATTACTTGCTCTATCCATTTAGCACTATATACCAAGTTTGGCCACGCCCTGGGGTCAGAACCCCTACCCCGGGGGTTATAAAATTTACAATGTATGTCGCCCTTGTTTCAAATATGCTTCATACCAAATATGAAAAGAATTGGAATCATAGTAATCAAGAAGAAGTTAGAAATGTCTATTGTTCACAGATTTAATAACTGACCATTTTGGCCCCACCCTGATACCAAAACCCCCCACCCCTGGGATCATCAGATTTACAAATTTGGTAAAGGACTACCTGTTCTTTCTAAACATTTATTTACTTTCAATTCAGTATCAATAGCACTAAAGAAAATGTTATTTAAGTGTTTTACACATAAACACTATATACCAAGTTTGGCCTCGCCCTGGGGTCAGAACCCCTACCCCGGTGATCAAGAAATTTACAATTTAGGTAGGCGCTTTTCTGTTTTACATCACCATGCATTTAGTTTTTCTTACATATGTGTGGTTCTTGAAAAGAAGATTTTTAAAAATTGGTCAATTTCAGGCAGTTTTTGCCCCAGCCCTAGGGCCCCAGGGATGCTGGAGTCATGAAAATACAATTTATGTCTCCCAGGTCCCAATGATGCTTCATACCAATTTTGAAAAGAACTGAAAGGTAGTTATTAAGAAGAAGTTAAAAATGTTCAATTGTTAACGCACGACGGACGACAACCAATTGCAATAGCAATGGAATACTACGAGTGGGCTATATTGCACGAAAGGCAGACAAACTTCGAATGCCTTAAAATTTGTATAACCAAACACAAAAATTATGATTCTTCACCAGTTCAAACAAATTATTCATCAAGTATAACTCAAACACTAACATAAAGAGAAAGACATCGAATTCCCGAGAGACTTAAAATTCTTATTACCTAACAACAAAATTTTATAGATATATTTATGTTCTTCTTCACCAGTTCAAACAAAAATATTGGTTATCAGATAGACTCGAGCACTGGCAGAAAGAAACAGCTCGCTTACGCGAATGTAACGGACCTCGAACAATAAAGACAGAAAAATTAGAAATAAAATAAACATCTAGTCCTTCTAAATACTCCTGTTTTTGTTACTGAAAACTGATGCGCAATTTTTTGTGCTACAAAGTCATCTTTGGTGGACTTTGATTTTCAGCATCCATTTTATTTATTTTTTGAAACATCTACAAACACTGACTAGTCGCGCGCTACACGGAGGCTATTTAGACGAAAACCGAATTTGTCTTATCATAATGAGGCTTCTTGAGACCCCCCTCTTATATTCATCAGACCGGTCATTAACTATAGGGTAGACTTTCTAGTCACCTTCATACAAGTTATAATATTATTATCATGATTCGACTTCACTCCTCCTTTTTTTACTGATCAATTTCACTCGCTGATTGGCCGTGTGATTTCAATAAAAGTGAGTGGATGACCAGCTTTGTCATTCTGTCAATTTGATTGGTCAATGAGAACAAAAGTAGATGTTTTATAGAAATCTATTAGAAGTCTCGCCCAAGTGATTGCACACTCGATCACGCGAAGTGTGAAGTTGTTATTGAAATGATAGTACGAGAGTGTTCAAGGTGTTTCTCTATCAGTATATGAATGAGAACAGCAATGTCAAGAACTGGATCAATTTGAACCTTAGATTTATATGAATACAAGGTGAAGATAACGAACAACGATCAATCAAATAACTCCTACAAGCAATACAAAATAGGTAGTTGGGCAAACACAGACCCCTGTACACACCAGAGGTGGGATCAGGTGTCAAGGAGGAGTAAACATCCCCTGTCGACCGGTCACACCCGCCGTGAGCCCTATATCCTGTTAAGGTAAACGGAGTTATCTGCAGTCAAAATCAGTGTGCCAAGAACGGCAATCAACGGCATTCGAAATAATGAAACAAGCTCTCAATTATTTTATCATTTTTTGTGATTTTTCCAGGAATGATAAAAAATGTTTTGCTTGCAAATAAAGGATTATAGAGTTCAAAATTCGCTGTGATTTGATACATGATATGAATATCTAATAGAACATGCCTAAAAGATTCAGATATAACGTTTTATTTATTTTTTTAGAAAAAAAATACTTATCAAAATTGAAAACGCTGTTTGTTAATATACAATTATGGACTGTTTAGCAGGGAGACATAAGAAATTACCAGGTCTCAGTAGGGTTATCACCCGAGGGCGCCTATGCGTATGTAATGTCAAAAGTGCAGAGGTCATATGGTACTGCACTTCACAGGGCCAGTCAAAAGGTTGAAAGAATACTGTGATAGAAACTAACCCCCCCCCCAAATTAATGAGGGGCATCCCGTCTCTGTTAAAGTGTTCCTATTTATGAATTTTGTGGAAGATGAAGTCTCAAACAAGTTGTTTGACTGGATAAGCACATTTGATATCCTTGATTTGGTCCATAAGCAGGCACGTTAAACCAGGACATTTTTATAAAATTGATTTTCCGTTATTTTTACGTGCAAAGTTATTTTCACATACAAACTAAGGTATATTGGATGTGTTATTGTACATTGTACTAGATGTACATTGTAGTAAATAGTGAAATGAAAGAATAACCCTCCCTCTCCCTCCTCAGGCTGTTAGTTTGGAATAGACAACATTATATGGGTTTTTTAGGGGGTGCTCCCATTTTGTTTGCTAGATTGTCAAGAATTTTAGACGACTTCTCTCCCCCTTCCCCTTGTCAGAAAAGGCATGCTATGTGCCTGATTCTCTTTGTCATTCTTTGTGCAACAAAAATTAATTTCAGTTGAATTCCCGACAACTTCCTTACATATTGTTACATATCATAATGAAAAAATAGGTACGTATTTTGATTAGCCCTAGATATGATTGAAGAAAAAAATAGCTTACCAGACTAATGTTTAATTTCAGTTCGGTTGTACCTCGTAAAATTCGTAATGTAATTAGATATGTATATTTCAGATCAAATAGATGTGATTTTATTATGATTGGTTTCTCGAATTTTTAAAATATGTTAACAATTATTTCGGAAATATATTGTTTATTGGTGACGTTTCCCCCAAGTACGTACACTCTTGCGTGAATACCGCTTGTGTTCTGCCCGTGTCGCACATTGATTTTTTTTCGGTTTTCGGTAGTAATCGTAGAATTTCCGTGGTCTTTCCATATATGGTTATATCAAGATTCAACAAACATGTAGACTTGACATTTGTAGTCTTGTGACGTGTAAGATGCTATGTTGTAAGGTACAACTATGTCAATACTAAGTCTACAAACAGAAATACTGTAAGGATGACCGCGTATAATTTAGGAAACAATGATACACTTTTATAAAGAGAAATGTAAATCAAGAAATCAAGCGATTGCACAAATGAAGAGTACAACACTGAGGAATACATTTCTGAAAAACATAACTTACAACCCTTGAGCTACAAACATACACAGCTGAAATTGACAAATTAACAAGGTTGCAAGTTTGGATTACTAGTTAACTTGCTTGGATTTTTAACACGATTATCCTCCATAGTAAAGGACCTAAAGGTTCGACCACTTTTCTTTTTCCCTACTAATATTACTAGGCATTGTGCGAGCTTTTGCTGCATGAATTTCTTGCCTAAATTGTCGCAACTGTCCCGATTTGACAATGAATCAAATTCTTTCTGTTATTCAAACCAAATCTTACACTGTTAAAGTCTGGCTCAATGTGAAGTACAACTCTTACCCAGGGACATGCAAGGTGAAGATAACGAACAGTGATCAATCTCATAACTCCTATAAGCAATACAAAATAGATGGTTGGGCAAACACGGACCCCTGGACACACCAGAGGTGGGATCAGGTGCCTAGGAGGAGTAAGCATCCCCTGTTGACCGGTCACACCCATCGTGAGCCCTATATCCTGATCAGGTAAACGGAGTTATCCGCAGTCAAAATCAATGTGCCAAGAACGGCATAATGACCATAGAATTTGCGAAATGCTGACTTCAAACGAGATTGTTGAAACCCCTGTACCATCAACTTGTTTTCAGTAGCTTACCTAGATTTAAAAACTGACTATACGCAGAACAAGCTCTTGCATATCGAATCAGTTGAGATATATAAACACCATATGCAGGTGATAATAGAATATTGCTACATAAATATGGAAAGTTGACGATCGAGAAACTGAAATCATCCCGTTTGTCATACAGTTGATTTGTCAGTTTGCCGTTAATGTCTACTTTCAATAAAATATCTAAGTATGAAGTAGAAGTGGACGACTCTGTGGTGTCTATTACTTCGAGCTCACAGGGATATATCAAATCGACATATGAATGAAAGCTATTATTGTTAATATACAAAACGTCATCGATATATCTAAATGTCGAATTGAAGGCCACAACGAGATGTTTTTTCTTCTTACGTAGAAGTTCTTGAATAAAGTCTGCTTCATATGAATATAGAAACAGGTCAGCTAACAAAGGAGCACAATTCGTGCCCATGGAAATTCCAACAGACTGTTGGAAAACCTGATCACCAAAGACCATGAAGATATTGTCAATGAGGAACTCTAGCACATTTTTTATTTCAACTTCAGAGTACTTGTGCGTGGAATCAGAGTGGTGTTTAACAAAGTAAGTTTTTGAATGACTGATCACTAGATATGAATATTTCCGTTTTCCGTTTTGTTGAAGAAGCAACTGTCTATGATGTCATAAAGTCTAGTCTTTAATTTACCGTGAGGAATGGTCATGTATAATATTGAAAAATCATGGGTTTTAATGTTATTGATTTGGGAAAAATTCTGCGATTTCAAGTTTACTAAAAGTTCTTCAGAATTTTTTAGAATCCATATTTGATTAACACCACTTCTGGCATATGTAGTCGCACAGTAAGTTTGAAGTTTCTCCTTCACAGCTGTTCATATTTTCGTGAGGAGCAAATATAGGGGCTTGATAGAGCACTTACTGAATCCAGCAATGTATCTTTGTTTGTAAGGGTTTTTAAGTAGTTTAGGATTCTAGTATAGGTACGGTAACTCATATTCATTTGACCCATTGACTGGGATATCAAATGTATCTAAAACTGAAACATGGTTTTGAAGAATTTCGTCTTTTGAAAGGGCAGTTGGAGTATAAGTATGATTACCAAAAGTGGAATTAATGCAAAGTTCGTTTAAAATACAGTTGTAATAATGAGCCTTACAAACAAAGACAATGTTGTTACTAGCTTTATCAGCTGGAACCAAAACGTATTCCTCATGTAACCTATTTAATTCTTAGGATAGATGGTACGTGTTTTCATATGTCTAATGCGGGATTTTAATATCCCTCTTTTATTTTGTTAAATACGATTCTCTCTACATAGGACTTATAATTTATAAGAAGTAGTTTGATATTGTCACATGATATAGAGAGTGTAGGATATTTTTGACGTTATTTTCAAGGTTATGAATCACTTTGAAAAGTATAGAGGTCCATTGGTGTACTTTATAGATATATTTTGGTTTTTTTTTTTTTTTGTAGATCTACTCCTTTTCTTATTCTCAGGTTATTTTTCATTATTTTCACTTGTTACGTTCACAGTTGTTATTCCTATATTACACTAACTGTTGATCTGTTAATAAATTGTAAACTCTTACACTGCTGTTTTAATTCAAGAATTCTGGTCTCAAAAGGGACATAGTTCAAGAATACACGAACCTGGGTTGACAAATATCTTGAACCATTAATAGTATTTATACTATTTTGTATATGCAGTGTGATCTGCTTGTATTAGATTCATGGGCCTATGAATGTATTTGGAATTGAATTGAATTTAGGGACATTCTAAAACAAATGATAATTAAGTTTGTGATGACCCTACATAATTCGATATACATGTAGGTACGAAGCACTGTGGGTATACACACAAACTGCTTCCGGTTACAATTTTGGTGCCGTGACCTAGGATTCTTGAATAGAAACCCTGTCTCTATCAAATTTTCTTTAAATTTACCTAAATAAACTCCAAAAGAAAGTAGTCGACCTAAAGTATCTAGTGAGAGTGCAACATCGAGGGACGAATATGAAAGTTCATTATTTGATCCCCTTGAGAGAGAGATGGAATCTATGATATTAGAAGATGTACAAAAAGAATTTGAAGCATTAACTGCCCAGTACAATAGGTGTAGACAAGTGATTGATGAAAATAGGGCCGCAATGAGCATGTTAGATGAAACAAGTTTGAAGATTAAATATAAACCAGAACGACCACCAAAGCATGTTTTATTTGATGCCAGTAATCAAAGTTTGCCTCCCAGGTCCTACAATGTAGATGCATGTACAGGTACGAGTAGTCAAAACATACCCATCACACTAGTAGCAATTCCCAAAGTAGGGAAGCTGAAATAAATACACTCATCGAAAGACTTGCACAGTTCGAAAACTCAAACAGACCTACATGCATACAGTCTGATAGAGATGAACATTTGATGGCAAGTCAGTCGAATCGAAAGATTTCTTGGTACATTTTGAGCAGTTTTGTGATTGGAACTATTCGTCGTATGAAGAGAAATCTCAACAGTTAGTTATATGTCTGCGAGGAGAAACACAAAAGTTGTTAAGAGGTCTAACTGTAGAACAAAGGAGAAATTGTGACAATTTGAAGTTAATTCTAACAAAAAGATTCAACCCCCAAGAATTAGTAATTGTTCATAGGTACGAATTTAGATCACGAAAAAGGAATAAGGGCAAATGTCCATCAGATTATGTTTATGCTCTTAGACGGTTAGGATGTTTAGTATTCCCAGGGATGACCTACAATGACAGAGAAATAAATGTTCTAGAACAATTCATAAATGGAATAGGCAATTCCGCAATATATGACCATGTAATATTTCATCATCCAGAGACATTGGAAGAAGCAATTTCCCTTGCTATAGAATTTGAGGCAGTCGAAGGTCCCCAATTTTCAGTACACAAACCACTTTATGGGGGTGAAGTTGTAAGTTCGGTATATTTTAAGAAAGAAAATGACCCCTCAAAGAAATGACAGAGCTCATCAAGCTCATGAAAGATTGTGTGGATAAGCTGTCTAAATTTAGACCCCATAATAATAGAATGGCCAAACACAATAGGAATCCGTCTAATGTTAAAAACAAAAAATATTATGAGTGTCATCAGCTAGGACATTTATCTTATGATTGCCCCAAGAAAACTTCAGATGAGATTAATGAAAAAGAACTCCAGAAATCGCAGAATAAGGAAAACTAGATAGGGTTACATTAGAGGCCCATAATGTGACTAAAGGTATCACACCGGTAATTGTCCAATCAAAATGAACTTAGTCAATTGTAGTTCCATATATCTAAAGAAATATTTTTTTTCCTTGCGCGATTTTTCTCATTTCCTCTTCTTCTTTTCTCTTAATTTTTGTACCCCTGATTAGGAAATTTTGTGTAATTTGTAGAAATAATCAAGTGTATACAAAGGAACTATTTGCTGTTGGTAGCTGAGGCTACTTCCTGAGGTGCACTCCGGCTGTTTACACACATGTGAAAAACACGTGGATTTGAGGGTAGTCTTGTTTGCGGGTAATTTTTTTCCGAAAATGCCGCGTAGGGTGTTGTTTTTCTGGTGTCGGCAGACGAGATAGGTAACATAGAACGTGTCTGACTGCGTTATTCGGCATCAATTTTGTAAACTGATTTTTAATGATTTTTCCCCCTCTATAGTAATATATAGTGAAAATAATTACCGGTGTGATACCTTGAAGGAAGTCGTGAATTTCAGAATTTCCCGTTTTTCTCAGTCCTTTCCCTTTTCATCGGCTCAAAATCAGCACTGGATATCAAAACAAGAGGTTTGAAAAACAAAACGGTGTTTTAATAGGCCATTCAAGAAACATGACGCAATACACAATGCGAAATTTCAATTACATCTAAATACGTATCAACAACGTATTTTTTGTCTTATACAGCTAGAAAATCGTAAATATTTGTATAAACACCCATCTACATAGCATACACCGGCGGTTTTAACACTTAACACATCCAAAAGACGTATCAAAATTTCACATCGATTTTACAATACGCATATTGCACAATAACCCCACCCTCCTCCTCCTGCCCTGCGCAACTGTTAGATGGACTTTCCTTGACATTCATAAGCATCATACATAACTCTACGACTTCTTGATTCAATGTCCTCATTGTAAATTAACCCAATTAAGAGATTTCGTATTTCTGCGTAGAGTTTAGAAATTTTATTTTATTTTTAATTTTATGTCATCAAGAAAAATTCAGATAATTCATGGTAAATGCCCGTCAAGGTCACTCATATGAACATCAAAATGTCTCCTTAATACAGAAGATATCAAATTATTCGTTTTAAGGGCCCAACACGCGAGGTAATATTTCTGGCACGATTTACGACAGTCCCCTCCGTAGCAGGATATCAAGGCTCTGACGACGTAGGCCATAATTCTATTGCCGGCTTCTAAAGCGTTGACCAAAAATTTGTGTTCTGTCCTGCATATCAAGTTTGTCACTAGATATTCTTACCGTTTTGAGCATTTTGAACACTTGCAATTCAACGTCACTATACCTAGCGCCCTTGATATTTGACCTACATCTTCTTTAGAACCAAAATTTAGGAAATGTTTTAGCTTAAATTTTTTGTAATGAACAGTTACATCGATGATTTCTGTATGATTTGTGTACACGTTTAAAAACGTCATATCCAGTCAGACTTTAGTCTTATTTATTTGTTTTAATCAGTATTTACTCTTCTTAATGTGTTACCCCTGCTTTGAAGAAAGGCTAAATACGCACAACCACTGCCAGATTAGGGGGCCATTATCTGAAACACTAATCACCCGTGAGTATCAACTTGGTTTAATTTGTTAAGTGTAATTAATGGGCTCTTCTAGGATACCAAATTGACCAGATGCAGATTCCATTATAGTACCGAAAATTGAATATTTTCACAAAACCAAAGATCTCACTCATATGAAATTTGAAATAATTAGCCATTTAAAAAAATGTATAAATAAATTTAGGATTAATAAGTGATTGAAATAGCAAATTTCATCATTCTTCTTTCCAATGAAACCATTTTTGCGGAAATATCTTGATTTTATACAAAGTCATTTCAATTTAAAAAGTACCACACGCGCCTCATGTTTCACTGATGAAACAGGCAGAAATCACGATAGTCCCCAGGGGAAGTAAATCACCAGTTACGTCAGTTATCTTGCTCCGATCGCTGTGTGCATGGGGTATACTATTGATGAATGAAACGGGCACCTGCTGTGCAAATTTGACATTTTTTGATGAAGATTTAGTTGTCTTCAAGGTATCACACCGGTAATTGTCCAATCAAAATGAACTTAGTCAATTGTAGTTCCATATATCTGAAGAAATATTTTTTTTCCTTGCGCGATTTTTCTCATTTCCTCTTCTTCTTTTCTCTTAATTTTTGTACCCCTGATTAGGAAATTTTGTGTAATTTGTAGAAATAATCAAGTGTATACAAAGGAACTATTTGCTGTTGGTAGCTGAGGCTACTTCCTGAGGTGCACTCCGGCTGTTTACACACATGTGAAAAACACGTGGATTTGAGGGTAGTCTTGTTTGCGGGTAATTTTTTTCCGAAAATGCCGCGTAGGGTGTTGTTTTTCTGGTGTCGGCAGACGAGATAGGTAACATAGAACGTGTCTGACTGCGTTATTCGGCATCAATTTTGTAAACTGATTTTTAATGATTTTTCCCCCTCTATAGTAATATATAGTGAAAATAATTACCGGTGTGATACCTAAAAATGACAAAACTGATAGTAACAAAGGGTCAGAGATTAGAGTTAACCCACTGAGAAAAAACATGTTGGCTTGTTAGAGTGTTATTGGATGGTGTTGTACATACATTTTCAGTTGATATGGGTTCTAGTGCTAGCATTTTGTTTAAAGATATTTATGATCAGTTAGATAGTAAACCTGGTTTGGTTCATAGTGATGTCTCCCTGACAACGGCAGGTGGAGGTACATTAAATATTTCAGGACAGGCATATTTCGAGTTTTGTGTTGATAAGATACATCTTAGTCATGAGTTCGTTGTGACAGAGTTAGATGACCTGAGTGGTATCTTGGGTAGTGATTTTTTGGAGCAATATGACAAGACTTTTAGGGTGTCTAAAGACTTCTTACATGTTGCCGGGCAGACCATTGAATTGGAAAGTGAAGGAACTCCTGTCTGTACCAGAGTCAAGTTGTGTAAAAATATCATTGTCGCCCTGATTCAGAAGTTATAGTTCAAGGTTATGCTGTTGGAAATAAGAACAATTTTGTAAATGGTTTATTAGAACCATTTCAGTTTTTGGACAAGAAATGCCTTTTAGTTGCTAGGACCTTGGTCAATCCTGAAACGATTTAATTTTTGCTGTAAGTATTGCAGACAAGCCAGTCAAATTAGAGAAATAATATGTCAGTTGCGTCCTTACAACGAGTTGATATCAAGGAACAAAATACTGAGTGTTCTCAGTTGTCCTCACAATTCCCTGAACATTTGACTCTAAAGTTTCAAAATTATTGACAAAATTTCAGGACATTTTTATAGGCCTAGATGGAAAATTTGGAAGAACTCCTTTGGCAAAACATAGCATTGACACCGGCAATTCTAAACTAATTAAAATTATTCCCGGTATAATACCTTATGCTCAGAGGCCAATTGTAGAACAGGAAATCAAAAATATGTTACGAAATGATATTATTGAACCTAGTGAAAGGGCCTGGTCTGCTCCTTTACTTTTGGTAAAAAAGAAAGATAACTCTTGAAGGTTCTGTGTGGATTATAGAAAGCTAGATGCTGTTACCAAGAAAGATGCCTACCCATTGCCCAAAATAGATGAGGCCCTTAATGCTTTAACATGTGCATCGTGGTTCAGTACTTTGGATCTTATTTCGGGTTATTGGCAATGCGAGATGTCAGAAAAAGATAGCCACAAAACAGCATTCTCAACTCACATGGGCTTATATCAATTTAAAGTTCTTCCTTTTGGAATTTCAAATGCCCCTAGTTGTTACAAACGATTAATTGAGTTGGTTCTTCGAGGTCTGAGGTGGGAAAAGTGTTTGTGCTCCTTTGATGATATCATTATCTTTGGAACCAGTTTTGATCAAGCTTTCCAAAACCTTAGGATTGTTTTTGAGCGTTTGAGATCAGCAAATTTGACACTGAAACCATCCAAATGCATTCTGTTTCATAGTAAAGTTTCCTTTTTGGGCCATGTTGTGTCAGGCGATGGGGTTTAATGTGACCCTGATAAAATTGAATCTGTTAGAAATTGGTCCATTCCTAGAAATGTCTCTGATGTACATAGTTTCTTGGGTTTGGCTTGATATTCCAGGAGGTTTATTCCTGATTTTTCAACAGTAGCTAGTTCATTTACATACCAGACTAGGAAAGACAAGAAATTTAGTTGGACACCTAAATGTCAGGAATCCTTTGAAAAACCCAAACAGCTTTTAACATCAACTCCCATTTTGTCATATCCAGACAATGACTCAGAGAATGGATTCATTTTAGACACAGATGCTAGTCTTACAGGAATTGGAGCTGTATTGTAAAACTTATACGGTACCAATTTTGACGCACCAGATGCGCATTTCGACAAATAATGTCTCTTCAGTGATGCTAAACCGAAATCTTTGAAATCCGAAATAACTGTGAAGTTTTAGAGCTAAATATAGCCAAAAACAGCGTGCCCAAAAAGTGGAGCCAAATTCGTCCAAGGATAAGAGCTATGCATGAGGGAGATAATCCTTAATTTTGAAATGAATTTCTAAATTTTGTAACAGCAATTAAATATACATCCGTATTTGCAAGCTATTAACGAAGTACTTAGCTACTGGGCTGTAGAGACACTCGGGGACTAACAGTCCACCAGCAGAGGCCTCGACCCAGGGGTCATAATGTAAAACTTATACGGTACCAACTGTGATGCACCAGATTGTCTTAAATTCAAAATGGCGAAGAAAAAGTAATCGCATATGCAAGTCGCACTCTGAATAGATGTCAAATTAGGTACTGTTCCACTTACAGAGAGTTACTTGCAGTTGTGACATTCATTAGACAATGCAAACATTTTTGTGGGGAAGGCATTTTAGAGTTAAGACTGATCATGCATCATTAATATGGCTTAAGATATTCAAAAGTCCGGAGGCAATGTTAACTTGGTGGCTTTTAGTGCTTGAAACTAATGATTTTAGCATTCAACATAGGCCAGACAGACATGATACAAATGCTGATAGTTTATCTTGTAGGCCCTCAAAGTATTGCAAACGTCAAGATTATCCTGATTGCCATATTGAGAGAACAAGGAATCCTCAGCTTAGTCAGAAAGGGGTAGTGCCTAGTACGAAAGATATTCCAATATCTGTGGCCAGTAGGGTTGTTCCTATAAGGAGTCCGTTTCGACTAACACTTCTGCTATGAATGAATTTCTTTCTCTCAGTATGATGATCTTGACACATCAAACTGGCTTCAAACTTGGTCAAGGGATGAACTATTTAATTGGCAGCAAGAGGAACTTTCTTTTAGAAAATTTATTAAATTAAAGGAAGATTTCAAGGAAGATAAGCCTCCTCGCCATGTGTTACTAGATGCTTCCCAGTCATTAAAAACTTTATGGGGATTTTGGGAGTCACTTGTTGTGGTAGACCATATTTTGTATTACAAATGGAAATCTTCAGATGATAGACACAAACTGTTGTGAATTGCTCCAAGGAAAATTAGATCTAAAATATTTCATGAATTACATGAAAACAGAACAGCGGGTCATTTAGGTACAGGTCGAAAAATCAAGGCCATTAAACGCAGGGTATATTGGCCTGGTATGTCTTCAGGTATTACACGCTGGTGTCGGCAATGTGATAGTTGTGCAAGGGCTAAGACGGGGCCTGGAGTAGGGAAATCTCCATCACATCAGTCAGTGACAGGTGCCCCTTTATATCGCATTGCAGTTGACATAGTAGGTCCCCTCCGACAAACATCTAATGGAAATGAGTATGTCATTGTCCTTTGTGATTACTTTACAAAGTGGGCTGAAGCCTATGCAGTCCCCAATCACACAGCTTTAACAGTAGGTGATAAGATTGTAAATGAATTTATCTGTCGGTTTGGTGTTCCTGAACAGATACATTCTGATCAAGGACGCGAGTTCGAATCAAAAATGTTTTCAGTATTATGTCACAAGTTGCAATTGGGTATTGAGAAAACAAGGAACACACCATATAGGCCTCAATCAGATAGTTTAGTCGAAAGGTACAAAAGGACACTTTAACAAATGTTGGCTTCATATGCAAATGAAAATCGTGACAATTGGGATGAAAATTTGCCATTTGTACTAATGGCCTATCGTTCTACAATACATGACAGTACGTCTTGTCCCCCGAACTTACTTATGTTTGGACATGAAATTTCACAGCCATTAGATTTAATTTTAGGAAAGCCACCACATACGAAACACACACCTGTCCTGTTGATTATGTCGAGTGGCTGAAATGCATTCTTGTAGATACCTATGACTTTGTGCATGAAAACCTTCAACAAGCAGCATCAAAGTAAAAGAAATATTACAATAGGGGACTTAGACATAGGGATTTTTCTCCCGAAGATTTTGTCTGGAGACGGTATCCTCCAACAGCTGGGCTTAAATTAGGGTTAAGATGGACAGGTCCATACAAGATTTTCAGAAAATTAACTGACATTACTTATGAAACACAGAAAACCCCTACACATAGACCCTTAGTTGTTCATGAAGATCACTTCAAATCATATGAAGGAGTTCTCCCGCCAAGAGATTGGGTCCCAGAAATTGTCTCCCCTGAAGAACAAACATTAGAAGTTCCTACCCAACCCTTGCTTCCCCTGGAAGAAAGTCTCATTAGTGAAGATAGTTTTATTGAAGATTCCCCTGGAATGAATGGGTATCCTGTGCCAGAGTTTAAACAAACTAAGAGTGGTAGACAAGTTAGGGCAAGAGATACATATTCCCCTTGAGCCACCAACCCCAACTTTACCTCTGTACATATGTTTTTAATGTAATTTTATACATTGAATAATTAGTTTTTGTGATATAGGGTAGCAGTTGAAACCAAATGCAACTGTAACAATTTTCAGATTCTCCCATAAGCTAACAAATGTTTTATGTAGTGTTGAGCTTTTCTAACTTGAAATTTGACTTTGATATTAGGTTGCTGTATTTTAGGTCCATCGATGAGAGTAGGTGTTTAGTTATGCGACTCCGTAGTCGATTATATTAGTTAAATGTCTAGAATATAAAGCAGTTTATTTACAGTTAATTATCAGATTAATCCGTTTCGGTAAATTAATGATAATCATCATTGAGAGTAATGCTAATATTTATTGTCATTTCGTAGATGATAACGAAGTTATCTCCCTTACTGTTGTGGATATTAAACCAGAAGTTATCTTTTGGCAATTAAAATTTCAAGTGTTAATTTGTTTGATAGTACAAATAGTAGTGGCCACTACAGTGTATACAGATGTTTGATCTGTATTTGAAATTTTGTTTATTGCTAAATGATTAACTTATCCATCATCTTGTCAAATGCTTAATTACAATTTTGAAATTAAGTTCTAATTACCTGTCAATTTCAGATGGATATAGTTTGATACTAGTAATACAAGTGATATTCAGATTTTGAAAACAGTTATGATTAATTCATTAGCTTTATTTCAGCGAAATAGTAAATGCAGTTTTAATTAGTTACAATGACAAATACCATAAGGTCTTGCAAAACTGCAAAACTTATCTTTATGTTGATTTATATCTTCACAGAAATGGATGTGCTAAATGTTTCTATCCCTGAGTACGAGATGGATTCTCTGAACGATGACTTGGCAACATAGTGGCCCCTTGAAGGAATGGCGTGTCCCATGCAGGGCTGTCCATCCTGAGTAATTATTGCACACACTTTGCCAAATTTCACCGGAATCTCTATTTGTGCCCGTTTTTCAACATGAAAGACATTTAAATGTCTGGTGTGGGACGGCACATACAGAAACAGCGTTCCAAAATAGACACTGCTATTGAAAGATCGAGGTATATGCTAAACGGCAAATATGAGGATCCCGGACAGTTCCGATGTCCACGACCAGTTATTCATCACAATCTGGGGGATAAAGCCGCCAGAAAGAGGATTACAGAGTCGGATGTATATCCAGTATTGTTTAACAACCAACCAGACTCCACAAACCCCAGATATTGCCGTTTTCCGCTGAATGCCAATGGCAATGTTAAGAAATTTAGATTTTAAGAACTCTGAGATAGTTACATTTTGTATTCAAAACTATTTTGTGAATCTCTTTATATAACAAAATTGTTAATTTTGTTTTTAAGGGAAAGGGAGTGTAATAATTTTGATTTTTATAATTCCAAAACGTGTCTAAATTTCTTATCTAGCGTAAATAATGTTACCTTTACTTTTCATTTATTTTCCTGTCTTTAATTATTTGATTTCATTCCTGTGTTGGACGATTTCCACATTTATTTTGAGAAAACACGTGTGTTTTGACAGGAAAAGGTTCTCCATTTTGACAGTTCTCTCGAAGTTATTTATTTTATTTATACAGAGAAAAAGACAAGCAAAACCAGTTTAAACTGTATTTGGCGAGTATTGGCCGTGACATAAAGCAAGAATTTGTGGGATGCCATTCAATAACAACTCATATGGGCAAACCCACACAAAAAGCAACATCAACACAAAATGCAACATAATCAACAAGTTCAGAAATGACCACCCTGGGTTAACCGCGGATGGTTACTTAATTAGAGTATGTTAAATTAACCCAATATTTACCTCAATTATGCAATGCATTATGATAAAAGCACTCATTTTTTCAACAGCAAGTTTCACCAAATCACAGAACAGTTTCAAATTCACTGGCAACACAATTGTGAATAGATATGGATCATGGGAGTTGTGATAATAGCAATCATTTGACAACAGTCACAGTTCCACAAATTCACTGGCAACACAATTGTGAATAGATATGGTTCATGGGAGGTGTGATAATAGCAATCATTTGACAACAGTCACAGTTTCACAAATTCACTGGCAACACAATTGTGAATAGATATGGTTCATGGGAGGTGTGGTAATAGCAATCATTTGACAACAGTCACAGTTTCACAAATTCAGTCACATTTCAATTGCACAGAACAGTTTCAAATTCACTGGCTATACACCAATACATACAGAATCAGTTGACTTGGTGTGCGCAAACGCCACATGGCTGCAAACAGGTTAGCCTTCTTTGAAGTCATCCCACCAAAAGGGGGGGGGAGCCATCAATCAACTGACCCACGACCAATCTCGCCTAATTTCCTTAAATTTAAGGAAACACTGAACTTCCCAAGTTTCAACACATAAAAACTCAGTTCTCAGTAAATTGCTGAGGGACACATCATAAAAAACGCCATCCATCAAACTCCTTACCTGCAGCATGGACTTACCTACTACACTTGACTTGGGAACAGTATCTCTCCAGTGCCTTGTCATATTGGAATACATCCACTTAGAAAGTGGAAGTATTAGGAATCAAAAATAGTTGTGGGGAATTCACCGTTTAATCAAGTGCTGACATTTCGAATAATTAACAAAAATGTATGCAGAGGAATGCTTCACTCCAAGATCATACCCACATTGAGAATTAAACTTCCTATTCCTCAAGATATGAACATTTTCTTCTTGAAGTTGTTCAAAGCATTGCAAACCAGGGTATCTCAGCCACCAGATTCACATGTAAAACTCCCTTAACTCGACCAAGAAGCTGTGAAAGCTAGCTCAAAGACGGTTGAATCAATATACCATCCTTTAACAATACTTGTTTCTGCAATATTTAGGGCATGATTGAAACAAGTAACTAAACAATATAGAAATGCTGTAGCGAGTAATAAACAATACCCCAAAAAATTGGGTCAAAATTAAACACAAAGCAAAACCACACAAAATACAATCCTTCCCTAGTTGTCCCTATATGTTTGGACAGTTAATGGACCTTCAATATACTCGATACAACGCATGATTTTAGACTTCCATCACCTCGTTTCATCATGGGGTTTCATAGCCATTGAAGCACACTCTGTTAGGACACGAAGCATTCAATAGTTGTGGACACACGGTGTGTATCCGTAAAATATGGGTTTCATCAACCTTTAAGGTTCTTGTCAAGATAAAGCAAGCACATCGTCGCATTTTGCATTTACTAGAAACCAATAGTCATGAACTCTGGCTGCCCAATAAGAGCAACTTTAACTTGACAAGTAAGCTACCAACTGTACAACATGGTTTACGTCGCCCAGATCAGCAGATGCGAGATAACTGAGCCTTGTTTTATTCAATTTCTAGCAACTGAGATACACTTTATTTCATTGAGTCTGTGAATGAAGTTGACTGACTCCTACAAATTGAAGAATGATACTCTCTATTTGGTGTCGAATACCGGAGATGACAATGTTTAATAGAAATTTTAACACAAAGTGTGTTCCCAATTCTACTACCTTCTTAGAATTGTAGCTCTAATGCTAAACACTAACCAATGAAAGATATTGACAAGATAGGACCAACTTTGTTGCCATAACTGCGTCACCACTATGGAAAATATCTTGAAAACGGTAATGTTCAACTTCTACATAACATCATGATTATCCAATATCTAGGCAATGGAAGAAACACACATCCCAGAAAAAGGCCCCACATCCTAGATCAGACAGTTGATCCAGCAATGCCCTTGACAAATTCAAGACTGTAAAAACACTAACCACATGGTATGATCCTTTGATACTAGACTTCTACTATGATAATGTGGTTCATGGACCCCGCACATAGGGTCATACCCTCTCCTAATGAATATATGCTTGATCTGACCGCCATGGTGGTCTAAAGGTAGAGCGCTCGTCCCACATGCGGGAGGTCAGAGGCACGAATCTCGGCCACGACAGACCCAAGTCACCAAAACCAGGAAGTAACAGATACATGACGAAACGTTCGGCATCAGGCGCGAACGCCATAGGTCCCCGGATACAATCCAAAAAACTGATGTCCCGCGTCACAGCAGGCGTGGCACGCTAAAGAACTCCCACTGTTCAATAGCCTCAAGCACCCGTGGGGATCCGGGTTAAAATAGGTACCCCGTACCCCTTGCTTGTCGTAAGAGGCGACTACATGGGGCGGTCCTTCGGATGAGACCGCAAAAACTGAGGTCCCATGTCACAGCAGCTGTGGCACGATAAAGATCCCTCCCCGCTCAATGGCCACAAGCGCCGAGCATAGGCCTAAATTTTGCAGCCCCTCACCGGCAATGGTGACGTTTCCATATGAGCGAAATATTCTCGAGAGGGACGTTAAACAATAAACAATCAATCAATCAATGGCCCCAAGCACCAAGCACAGGCCCAAATTCAAAGCCCCCCCCCCCCCCCGCCTCCATGATTGAAAAACTCTTGAGAGGGACGCCAAGCAAGACACATCTGTTTGATCTATTAATTGAGTTGCGAGGGAGATCGGTTCCAACTAGTGATTTCTTAAATAGGACTTTTCCCCTACCCATTGAAATTAAACTATATCAACTATAATTCACTTGCTTTATATGAACGCAAATGGTAATCTCAATTGCATCAATTAAAAACTCGCGATCTTACGCTTAATTCACTCAAACTTGCAATTCAATCCAATTCATCAGAGTGGCACTACCTGAATTCCACCTATCGACAAAAATTAAATCATCCAAGTAATGATCAAAAGTGTCCAAGCTAGCCTTATACTTAGTTCAATATTGATGTAAAAGTTGCCAGATTTAGGACTACTTATGCAACCCATTGGAATGCATTTATAAAATAGCAAAAATATTTGAAAATAAATAAATAACCAGACTCCTAAATGAAATCAATTAAAAAACGCTTCGAAAGCCACCTTGCCTAAGAGTTCCCTGTCCTAATTGGGAATATATCAACCATTCCAACTTGTAAAATGTAGATAACGGTATATAAACTAGCATGGGACCAGTAAACATAAATTCAAGAGAAAGCCCATTACAAATCTTGAAGAAAATGAGCTCAATTAATGTTTGGGTATTCAAAATAGCAAGACAGCTATGATGTGGCCCTATACAATTGTCAACTTGGGGGGGGGGGGGGGGGGGGGGGGGCAAGATATATGGAAACTCCCCACTGCACTTGTGTCTATATAATGCTAAATCAGATAGATCACATGGTAACTGTAATTGAAAGCCTAAATGAAAGTCATGACCAACATTGTATCCATGGGTTGTTGAGGAGTATATAAACAATAACAAATTGTTGATTCATTGACAATGTGGCAATATAGACATCCGTGACTGAACTGCTCATGATGCATCTTCCAACCCATAGCACCATGTTACCCCAGCAGCACCCACTCGAACATCATGCATGTATATAAACAACCACCAAACTAACTTCGGATGATATGTCAAGGAAAGGAAAGCTATGTACAGTAAAATAAAACAATTTTCAACTCCCCTTTCTCTCTTCAACTATATCACTATCTGCAAAGAATCTCAATGACAAGAGCAATGTACAATGTACTTGAATTTGAGACACATAACATTGCTAGACAATGATAAAGTTAAGAATACACTAGTTTCATCAGGAATGGAAATTCTTATATATGTATATGCAACTTGTACCTGTTGGCCATCCAGAGACAACATACATGTACTAGCACGTGATTACACCCTTGGTATGGAAAACTGTTGCTTGTCCTAAGAGTGACGACCAAATGTCACAATCAGGCATGTCATATTTTGATCG
This sequence comes from Ostrea edulis, assembly GCF_947568905.1. Lineage (NCBI taxonomy): Eukaryota > Metazoa > Mollusca > Bivalvia > Ostreida > Ostreidae > Ostrea > Ostrea edulis. Next base: position 35,902,229 of record NC_079170.1, read on the forward strand.
TGTTCCTGTAATTGGTCCAGCCACAACTCTGATGCAACGATCATCTTATCCTCTATGCTTAAACCCAGTTGAATTTAGAGATGGTCCTCTTCCTGGAGGGATCTCAATCACTCGAAAATAAAAACAGCATTCAGTTAATCTGCCATTATTTCATTTTTTTTAAAATAGATACAATACATCAGACACGTATAATAGATTGGGAAAGGGAGGGGGGTATTGGCAATTAATTAAAACTGTTATATTGGATGACGCCCCCCCCCCCCCTTTAATTTTTTTTTATATAGAGTGGTGAACAACTAAGAAGTATGTAACTCTTGGAATTAAGACTTGAACCCATGTAGTGGAGGACGACCCCCCCCCTTCTTTATAGCAATGGAAACTTTAGAGGGGTGTGTGTGAAAATTTAGTAATAAAGACTCATTAAACTTTCTTTTTTGTCCCCAATATGAAAGGCGATCTAGGCGCCTGTTATGGTGAAAAGCCGAGACTCTGCATGTCTTGCCTGTGAGAGTCCGTTTTTATTATCAAAGTACGACTCAACAGGCGGATGTCGGGTAACATGATGATCCATGCGAGTTATCTACTATATCAAAGCAGGAGACATATGAAATAATTTTAATAAAAATCACTCACCTCCAAATATTTCAAAAGAAATAAGCAGGCGAAATTATAACAATTTAGAAGGTAAAAAGATGATGGCCTTAATAATGCATGGCTGAGGATCTATGGATTATCAGTTCCAGCTCAACCAGCCTGAGGTAGTTTTTGAAGATGCACTATATATGACCTTAACAGATGAATATACCTGAACAATCAAATGTCACATATATTTCATGAAACCACGTTACTGTGCATGCGGTACAATACCGACATGTAATTAGACAATCTACAACCATCCGTACATATTGATCGCCTAATATTCTAAAAATCTTAATGCGATTAATAGATAATTAGTTATATAATATCGATCGAACTAATTTTTTTCAACAGATGCCATAATACAATGGCTATCACAAAAAATACTTCTCAAATTATTTCTTCGACTGCTCTGGTTGAAGTCAGCATCAGAAAGGAGGCCGATCCCGATGTGATGCACATTTGTACTTATTTACTGGGGCCCCAATATCCCGCACCCGAATTTAATGCGAGTATTTCTCGTAAAATAAAGGCATCTATTTTATATGAAAAATAGATGCTCGTATTGTATTGTTTATTGGTCTTAAGCCTTACGGCTCATCAGCAGAAGTTATTTATAAAACAACGTTTCTGATTGGTCAGGGGTCTCAGCTTCAAACGTTTCTGATTTCATGTTTCACTCGTTTGGCGGGGTAGTTAAGGAATTAATTCATTATTCTTTCGTTGGATGGAGGTATACCACGAAAAAAGACAGAAAACTGCATCATCGCGCGTAGCACTTGATGCAAAGGTTCCCCGTCTTTTTTTCGTGGTATATCTCCATCCAACGAAAAGAAAAAATAAATTCCTTCCTTATCATTTAATATTTTAAAACATTGAGTTTATATGATTTAACATTATTTGATTTGAGTTAAATTAACGAGTTATTCTTGGACTACACTCTATGTCATTTCGAGATGGGCGTAGTAATTTGTGAATACACAACTTTAAAAAAAAAGATTAAATCCGTTAGGCCTAATGGCGACTTTTACTAACTGTTGTTTACTGTTGAACAAACGGGTTTCTTGTGGACTGAAGTTTTAAACGGATGAGTTAAAGAATTTTGTTGAGTGGAACTGGAATTAAGTGCCAAAGTTCGATGTCGGTACTAACGGAAAGCGTGGGACACGTACATAATCAAGATGTGGAGTGCCACCGTGCCAGGTAGGGTTCTCCTCAGGGTTGTCACGGCATCCAAGTGGACAAGTGAGTGTTACAGATGGTTTTTCGAGTTTTATCAGTGAATTCATAAGGCGTCACAGCTGTTGTAATGTCATACGGAAGCCTTGTTTCGGTGCCCACTCATAAACATATTATGCAGGAGTTCGAAACCATAGTCGTTAAGGGTTATGCTATTGCAGTATCTCTGAGGCAGTGTGCGGTGTATCTGGTATTTGGGTTTGTGATAATTCTCTTTAGAGAAGTCGAGAGGCATAGCCTTCATCGACTTCTCTTCGTGAGCATTCGTATTTTGATTCTGGAAAACGTGTAAATGCCGGAGTCGGTGACGGTATATGCTTCATCCGACATTTCGACTCAAACGTGCCTGGATTTACGCAATACACAACTTGTTTTCAAACACTTAGCAGTAATGCATAAAACTGTCACAAGGAAATCAACACTTACTTGCTTTTAATCCATTTTCAACATGTCCCTTGCACTGGGTTTACGTTAACTGGTCTTGGAGCTGTCGCAATAGGGGACCAGTTAAGAGAAAAGCAGGCTGACCTAATCAGAGTTGTGAATTAAACTCCTCTATGCCTCTTGACTTCTCTAAAGAAAATAGGTTTGTGACATGAAGGAAGTTGTCGCAAGCTGCAAACTGGACTATTGTCATCCCCGGTTGAATACATTTAACTCTAGCCCGGAATTGCAGAACCAGACGTGTGTTGTTGGGTTGGGTTTTTTTTTTTTTTTTTTTTTTGGGGGGGGGGGTCCTCAAATAGCCATGTTTATTTCATTTTGCATAATCATATATTATTTATATTTGATATTTGTTTCTTTTTGTTTAATAAATTTATATAGATCGATAGAACTGTTAAATCTTTCTTTTCAAGATTCCCTAGTCTATATATAAGTACGTTGCATCCAGAGGAATCCTCAACATTCCAATAGAAAGTAGTTCCGGCCATTTATTCATTTTTCGTTTGATACGATATTCCAATAATTGTTCAACCAATGAAAAAAGCGTGTAACATGTAAAATCAAATGATTGTAAAATCGAGTTTGATTGGTTAGAGGGGATATAAAAATGTGAACGCGACTCGTTCAAGTTACTTTGGGTTCTGTTAAAGGACATCAAGGTTTGAACACTTTTCTTTTTCCCTACTAACATTAGCTAGGCATAGTGCGAGCTTTTGCTGCACGATTTCCTCGCCTACATTTCTCTTACTGTCCCGTTTTGACAATGAATTAAATTCTTTCTGTTAATGAAACCCAACCTTAAAGTCTTGTTCAAGGTGAAGTAGACCTCTTACCTAGGGAACTATAATTTATTTTGTTAAATTGGATTCTCTCTACATAGAATTTATAATGTATAGGTAGTTTGACACTGTTTTTCAGCTAGCTTAAGATTACATCAGTTCCCTGGACTTCTTTAAGAAATACCATTAACAGTTATCTTGTTTACCTTTCAACATTTGTACTTTCGCTTGGATCAAATCCTCGTTCCTCCGTTTCATGAACGACAACTCGTTGTTGTCGCGTTTGATTCCTTCCCGATAAAATTCATTCAATCTCACTTTAACGAAAACGTATACAGCCAGGGCCGTAAATTAACCTTCAATTTGGAGGAGGCAGGAAATTAGGCGGGGGTCTGGGGGCCGCCCAGGCCCCCAAACGCTGAGCACATTTTGTGCACACTGAACACGTTTCGTGCAAAATCCTTGATTCTAGGGCCTTCTAAGATGTTACTTGACTAACTCATTCTAAAAGAAAGATTTGGAATGCTTTTTAAGGGAGGTATCATGTTCTTAGTTATTGGAAACAACATAAATTCTAATGAACTTTAAATTTTAATTTTTTTTGGCTCAAAAGTTGGAGGAGGCAGCTGCCTCCTCCGCCTCCATGTAATTTACGGCCCTGACAGCGGCAATAACACATGTTAAATTCTAGCAACGCCTTGTTTGATTATTCTACTCATGAGAATTACACTGTCGGTTGTTCGGTTTGGCAGGTTGCTAAGGTTTCCATTAAGTACGGACTGCACAGTGCGACAATAATCAATGTTTTTTACGGAATTGGGGACACTTTTAAAATATGTTCGCGCGGAGAAGGCCTTAATCCACACCAGACGCACAAAAAGATATTCAATAACGAAATACCACTTTAAAGTTTTTGCGTAAAAATAAGAATATTTTTTGGAACCCAATGCAGATGAATCCACCAAAATTTTGATAGAAGATGCAAAACCTGCGAAAGATAGTATTGTTCTGCCGCCTACCGTCTGGTCAATTTTTAAAAAGTTATTATTTTAAATGACTTTTTGTGTCAACATAGATACTTATAGGGATTTTCATTAAAGTTGAATTATTTACCTACTGATGGCTGCAGTCGTTGCTATGGTAATCCTGCTCAGTACGAAAGGAACCGCTTGTTCAGACATTTCACAAAACAAAGAGAGATAAGTATTGTTTGAATTAAAACCATGTATTACGATATAGAAATCAATGGAAAACAGAAACTATTTTTAAAACATCTTTCCCCCTGTGAAACACAAATTGCTTTTTACAGGTATTATAGATTGTCATTTAGGAATTTTTTGTTGTTTCACAGGGGGTGGGGGGGTGGGGTATGTTTACAGATCAAAACACAGCGAAAATGTTCACTCTTTGATCAATTGCACAACATGAGGTAAAACAATGAAAAATGATTGATTGAATATTGTTTAAAGTCCCTCACGGAAATTGTTCAATCGGATGGAGACGTCACCATTGCCGGTGAAGAACTGTAAAATTTAGGCATATGCTCGGCGTTTACGGCCTTGGAGCAGGGAGGTTTCTTTATCGTGTCACATATGTTGTTCACGACACATACGGGGCCTCGGTTTTTACGGTCTCATCCGAAAGACCGCCCCATTTAGTCGCCTCTTACAACAACCAAGAGGTACAGAAGATCTATTTTAAGCCGGAAATTAGAAATATTAATGGTGTTTTCTATCTTATATGCTCTGATGCCCCCTTTTTAATATACATCAATATATACCTTATTACACCAATGTTTTGTATGAAAAATTCCTCAAAAATCTAATAATACAATGTACAAGTATGATAGATATATCGATCAACACACATAATTCTAAATTTACAAGAGGAAATTCGATCTACCTTGTATCGTGTTGAATTGGCTTGTATTTATTACATTATTAGATTGTTGTTATCATTGTCTAATTAGTCAAACCTATAACAACAGATGTCTATATGTTGTATATTCTAAGATCTTTTTTTCTGTCGAGAGTTTCCTTTCCAAAGCTTTTGAAATAATTCCAGAGATATGTGCTTTTCATAAAAAAAAATAAAAAAACCAAAACAAACAATTAAGATTTGCTAAAAAAAAAAAAAGTAGATTAAGTACGATTGACAAATATATATATATACAGTGAAACTTCTCTAAACCGGCCGGCTCTCGGACCGGAAAAAACGGCCGGTTTAGAGGGATGGCCGGTATACCGAGAATTTAGCAATTATAGACATTTTATCTCAATATTCACAAAGTAGGTACTGTTCACTTTGATCTGGTGATCTATGATCAATTATCGGTGGAGATCAAATTAGTCCGCTTGTACCTAAAGATAATTATGAATTACAAGAAATATTCTCGCTGAAATCATCTAATTTTAAACTGAAAATCTATAACAGGATACATAAAGAAAACACGTACAGAGGCCTATTATTGGAATTCCTCTTACCTATAAAAACTCTGTTTACATTCATTGCTTATGTCATTAACAATTTTGTTTAGACGTTTTTAAAAAGTACAGTAGTAAATATGAAATTGTAATTTGAATATTTCTTTGGAATTTAAGGCTATGGAAACCAAGAAAATTAATCTATCTTTTAATAATTATCATTAACAGTCATGGGTTTGTTCTTTATTAACTACCGCTTATATCCATACGAAAGTATGGTGAAACAATATGGCGTTTGATACGGTATTCATTCAATAATTTCCTAACTGTTTTTTACATTTTGTACAGAATTTGGAAGGGTCTCTTGGATTAGCTAAGTGTCACTTAACACGCTTGACAGCACAGGTAAACAATAGAAATTGAAGAGGCCACTAGTGTTTTTCACACCTCCGATGGATAATTTCATACCTGGCCAGTCAGTCAGTCAATTTGCACACCTGGACGATCTTAATTAACCTTTGGCCAAGATTTTCTTGTCTTCAAAAAGTGGCCGGTATGTTAAGGGTAAATTACACATGTTTGTTAACAAATGTACTTTAAAAAGTGGCCGATGTCCGGTTTTCAGGGGTGGCCGGTTTTGTAAGACTTTCTTTGTAAGGAAATGTTAAGATTTCTGCCGGGACTTTGAAAATCGGCCGATATTCAGGGAGAACCGGTATTCTGAGGGGCCGGTTTGGAGAAGTTTAACTGTATATATATATATATATATATATATATATATATATATATATATATATATATATATATTGTAAAACTTATACGGTACCAATATTGATGCACAAAATGCGCATTTCGACAAATAAAGTCTCTTCAGTGATGCTCAACCGAAATGTTTGAAATCCGAAATAACAATGAAGTTTTATGGTTATTATAGGGAAAAACAGTGTGCCAAAGAAGTGGAGTTAAATTCGTCTAAGGATAAGAGCTATGCGTGAGGGAGATAATCCTTAATTTTGAAATGAATTTCTAAATTTTATAACAGCAATTAAATATATACATCCGTATTTTAAATCTAGTAACGAAGTACTTAGCTACTGGGCTGTAGAGACCCTCTGGGACTAACAGTCCAGCAGCAGAGGCCTCGACCCAGGGGTCATAATGTAAAACTTATACGCACAGGCACTTGTTTCACACATGGGTCCCCCTCCTTAATAATACCACAAGATACCTAACTAGATTTCAGACACCTCTCGCTTCAAGTCTCATTTTACGATTAGTTCGCTATTCATCCTCACTTTTGTGATATGAGTCGCTTTATTACACATTGTCCTTGCTGCTCTATCGTTTTCAGCACCTTAAACGAAGCCCCGTGTCTGTAAACTACTTGTTTATTCATCGATTCCTACCGTTTAACATTTTCAGACGCTTCATCTACTACAACAACTTCCGGTCGTAAGCTCAAACTATTAGAACGTAATTAGATTGGTTACCAAGTAAACTTACAAACTTGAAGGTAAACGTCATGTTGTTGACAACTACGCAACAGCTGACTTTCGACAAGGCGAAAAATGGCCATTCTATACTGGTTTTGAGGTAGAGAGGTGCCGGTAAAAGTAATCTAGTAAAGGAAATCGCTCGAGCATTGGTTCACGATGGAAAAACCGTGTCCATAACAGAACAACTTAGTCATGTCTCATTAGCGAATTTAAGGGGAGGGGAGCAACCTGCGCCCCCCCCCCCTGAAATTTTCAAATTGAAGGTAAACCGTGGTCTATTGTTTAGAAAAATGTAAACGATAATAAAAGCACTAATTTCTTCCACTCTCGGAGAAATAAATGACAAAATCTTTGGTTTATTGAAGTATTTTTATTGGGAGAACTTACATTTTTTCCAAAAACCCTTAAAATTTGCGTCATTTGATTAATTTCACCTTATCAAAGCAGAAAGAAAATGGTAAAAATTACTACATTCATGTAGGGGACATATTTCAAGCCCTGTGAAATCTGTAAAATTCAGGAGCTTCCGGGGGCTTCGCTCCCTGACTCCACCCCCGTCCCTCACCAAAGTTTCGCACCGGACTCACTGGGGGTATCAAGGCTTCCCCAAGACCCCTGTCTCATGAAGTTGCGCCCCCTAACAGTGATCCATGGATCCGCCCCTGCATCTTACATCTTGCAAGGGAGCATGTATTTTATTAAGCTACGGTACCTATTATGTTCCGGATCCCCATAAGGATTTAAATTTGCAGTGAACAAATCACCAATGGCAAAGATAAAATAGAACTTAATTTGCCTTAATTATTATTGCATTGAAATTGAATGGGGTTTTTTTTTTTGGGGGGGGGGGGGGGGGCTTTTAATCAAGCAATCAGAGATTGAGACCTTTCACAAGCAAAGGAAAGAAAGAAGAGGAAAAGGATATTCAATTCACATAAATTGAAATATTTAAATATTTATGAAAACATTAACTTGCAATTTCATATGACATGGGAATAGACCACCCCCCTCCCCCCGTGACATGCAACAGCCAAGTGTTTACCACTACTACCACCCAGCTAGAAATTCACTTATATGCATAGCTTATATAAGCGGAAAAAAATACAGTTTTAAAAGAAAAGGCTAACGGATAACAATCCACAGGAATTTGAATTTTTTTCAGTAAATAAATATAATTTAAAGAATTAATATATATATATATATATATATATATATATATATATATATATATATATATATATATATATATAGTCTCATTTTTGGAAGTAAAATACAGAAAAAACTCTAAACACTTTGTTGAAATATTTCGACCGTGTTCCGGTCTTCTTCAGTCGTAAAATACGACTGAAAAAGACCGGTAACACGGTCATAATATTTCAATAAAGTGTTTAGAGTTTATATATATGTATATATTGCCCCCCCCCCCCTCCTCGGCTCGAGTCCGATTTTTTTTTTCTATTAAATTCGCCGAAACAAACCTATTCGCGGACACGGTTAAGCTCAGAAATGATTTTTTTCTTTTCATCCGTCGCCTCAGAGGTCTAAACTCTCTCGCAACAATCGAACAATGGACATATTTATCGATCTGTTGAACATTTCCACCAAGGCCCGACTACCATGTTGTGACGTCACGAAAAAGAAGTTTAAACGAAATCTTTTTTTTAAACATAGCTCAATTACTTTTATGTTAGTCCTAAATAGCCCAAAAAATTATATTATTCCATAAAATAATTACTATTTATTTTTTTACACGCAGTATATTTTATATCCATAAAAAAATTCTGCCCGTAGATCTCAAACCGGAAGTTGTAATAGATGGATCGACTGAAAATGTTAAACGGTAGGAATCGATGAATAAATAAGTAGTTTACAGACATTGGGATTCGTGTAAGGTACTGAAAACGATAGAGCAGCAAGGATAATGTCTATTAAAGCGACTTATATCACAAAAGTGAGGATGAAAAGCGAATTAATCGTAAAATGAGACTTGAAGCGAGAGGTGTCCGGAATCTAATTAGGTACCTTGTGGTATTATTAAGGAGGGGGACCCATGTGTGAAACAAGTGCCTGTGCTTATACGGTACCAATTTTGATGCACCAGATGCGCATTTCGACAAATAATGTCTCTTCAGTGATGCTCAACCGAAATGTTTGAAATCCGAAATAACAATGAGGTTTTAGAGCTATTATAAGGGAAAACAGTGTGCAAAAAAAAAAAAAAAAGTGAAGTCAAATTTCTCTAAGGATAAGAGCTATGCGTATGGGAGATACTCCTTAATTTTGAAATGAATTTCTAGATTTTATAACAGCAATTAAATATATATCCGTATTTATATATATATAGATATATAAAATGATACCTTAGTTATTCTAAGGGTTGGGAAAATCTGACCCTTACTGCCGCTTCTCCTACTTCACATGTCCTGTGTACCTAAGATTTTATTGCAAAATCTGATATTATGGAATTTTGTTGACGGTGACGATTACAGCCACATGTCTATTCAAAATTACATCCATTGTCAGGTGTTGTCGTCTGAAATTCAGTAAGTAATTTAGCGTACCTTATCAAAATGAGAGACGTTCCCCGTGTACAGGTAAACATTCACCGAAAATGCACTAGACTGTAAAATGGACAATAAAAAAGAATACGAAACTGATCCCAGTTTCACACAGCTGCCACAGAATCGTCCAAAGATATATTAAAGTGCATCTTAAGGTAGATCATTATACCACATTTTTTTCTAATGGCTCGTTAAAACACCGGGCTCTTATGAAGTATGATTTCACCATTGAAAGAATGATACAAGCTCTCAATTATTTTGTATGAATTTTATTGTGATTTTTCCCGGGATGATAAAAGGTACTTTGTGTGCAAAAAAGATACTCAAATAAGAGATTCTAGAGTCCAAAGTTTGCTGGTTCATGATAAGAATATCTAATCAAACATTATTTTTTATCTTTAGATAATCTTATGCCATCTCTTTTCTTGATAACAGTTGTACTGGGGAAGGATAATTGCCACCAGGTGGCAGTGTTTTACAAACATGCATGTGCACGTATTGATGATATACAGCCAATGATAATTTTATTTCAGTAATTGTATATGTGTAACGATAATTGTTTACCTATGAAATTTAACTAATAATGCATGTTAAGATTATACCACAACATTATTTTGTTACAAATATAGCAGAGATATGTCTTAAGATTATCTGCATATGTCTTTAAAAAAATACATAGAACGCCATTATGTTCCGATTGTGAACAATTGTAAGATTTTCTTTAGAGATGGGAGTTTTATGAAACAGCTAGAATGGGGTGTTATGAAAATTTTCTGTCTGCGTTGTTCTACAAAACACAGACCGCTTTAAACGTAATATTTGGGTGCGTTTAGATTTCTAACAATCTTAAGATTAGATATGACAGTTTTGTGAAACAGGTATGAAGGGATATTATGAATAATTTTGTCTAAAGATGTTTGCCATCAAATACCCTGCATTTCATTTTTGAAACTAGACCCTGGTCATTACATCGGGAAAATCTGCACTGTCACACTTAAAAATTCCTTTGTGACATCAAGTTGCAGTCAGGTATTTCTGCAATGAATGATACGCTCTTTATATTTCAATCATGCTTTTTACCTCAGCCCATTATTTACGCTTGCAATCTGAAATTCGGAAAACTGTTTCAGGGTCACAGGACGGGGAAATTACAATTGTCACGAAGAGGAAACTTACACTATTTTCTCCTATTTTTCACGTGGTTAGTAGTTTACATAGATATTTTGTAGAGACGGAATATCCTATAGATACTGCATTCAGTGTATCAAGATTTTTTCTTTGTGTGTTCTTTCTTTTCTAACGTTCAATTTGACTACAATCATGACTTATGACATTGTCATAATCTTAGAGTCCCAGTGATATTTCTTTCTATCTTTTTTTTTTTTTTTGCAAAAGAATGATACCTGAGTTTACCCCTATCTTAACAACATGGCTTTTTTACCTGTTAATTGGAACCCCATGCAATTACCCTTTTCCAAATTTAGGTGGAAACACTTCAGAAAACTATATAAAATAACACACATTGTCAATAGTCCCTGTATTGACACGCTAACAAGCGTATCATTCCAAACTATTGCTAATTAATATAAATTACATTCATTGTCAGGTGTCGCTTTCTAAATCTCAGTGAATAATGCAAGGTGGAGATAACGAACAGTGATCAATCTCATAACTCCTATAAGCAATACAAAATAGATAGTTGGGCAAACACAGACCCCTGCCCTTACCAAAATATAAGCCCTCTGGCACACAGTTGCTGCAAATTTGCAGCGCATTTGCGGCAAGTTTGCCGCAACTAGTTGCGGCACATTTGCCGCAAGTATACTTTTCGTATGCAAATTTTTCCTCTGGCACACAGTTTGTGACACAGTTGCGGCACACACTTGCTGCACACTTCTGGCACACAGTGTGCGGCATATTTGCCGCAAGTATACTTTTCGTATGCAAATTTTTCCTCTGGCACACAGTTTGCAGCAAACTTGCGGCACACACTTGCTGCACACTTCTGGCACACAGTGTGCGGCATATTTGCCGCAAGTATAATTTTCGTATGCAAATTTTTCCTCTGGCACACAGTTTGCAGCAAACTTGCGGCACACTCTTGCTGCACACTTCTGGCACACAGTGTGCGGCATATTTGCCGCAAGTATACTTTTCGTATGCAAATTTTTCCTCTGGCACACAGTTTGCAGCAAACTTGCGGCACACACTTGCTGCACACTTCTGGCACACAGTGTGCGGCATATTTGCCGCAAGTATAATTTTCGTATGCAAATTTTTCCTCTGGCACACAGTTTGCAGCAAACTTGCGGCACACTTCTGGCACTGTCTGCTCGAAATTAAGGGATGCTATATAAACTGTCATTACAAAACAAAAACACAATAACAATTCAATTAATATAATTTCAAGAACAATGACATATCATACTAATTAACATATTAAAAAATACTAATTAAAAAAATGTATTCAAAAACAGAAATGACCGGGTTCTTGTAAAATATGTTATCTATCATAGGAAAAACAGTAGAAACATACTGGAAAAATGACAAATTAAAGGTAGAATTTTTCAACAAAAAAGAGAAAAAAGAAAAAGAAAAAAAGAGAGAAGCATTTTTAAAATGTTACATGCATATCTTCAATGTTTTTAAAACATATATAATGTACAGGGTCTGGAAAATGTAAGTAAAAGCTGAGTTGGTTACATAAAGTACCATGCTTAAAAAATGACTAAGTTCAACTTCACCATGCACATGTAATCTTTTCAAAGAATGCCTGATCACTTCCGAAAAGACACATGCACATTTGCAATGCTTCCATAACAGCTGTTCAAGGTCTGAAGGATGTCAAATAAATGCTGTAAGAGGAGTTGATTACAAAAAATAGGTACCATCTATTCAGGAAATGCTTTAAAAAATGACAAAGTTAAACTAAATGTAATTTTTTTGAAAAAAGTCTGACCACTTTCAAATAGACACATGCACATCTTCAATGTGTCCATAACTACTGTACAAAGTTTGAGGAATATCAATTTAGATGTGCACGAGTTGATCACACAAAATAGGTACCATCTATTCAGGAAATGCTTAAAAAAAATGACAAAGTTCAACTAAATGTAATTTTTTTGAAAAAAGTCTGACCACTTTCAAATAGACACATGCACATCTTCAATGTGTCCATAACTACTGTACAAAGTTTGAGGAATATCAATTTAGATGTGCACGAGTTGATCACACAAAATAGGTACCATCTATTCAAGAAATGCATAAAAATGACAAAGTTCAACTACACATATTTTTTTTTTAAAAAGTCTTATCATTTTCAAAAAGATGCATGCACATTTTCAATGTGTTCATAACAACTGTACAAAGTTTAAGGAATGTCAAGTTAGAGGTGCATGAGGATTTGATTACACAAAATAGTTACCATCTATTCAAGAAATGCTTTAAAATGACTAAGTTCAACTACATATATTTTTTTTTTAAATGTCTGATCACTTTCAAAAACACATATTCACATCTTCAATGTGTTCATAACAAATGTACACAGTTTGAGGAATGTCAAGTTAGAGGTATACAAGGAGTTGATTACACAAAATAGATACTGTCGATTAAAGAAATGCTTTAAAAATGACGAAGTTTAACTACATGTAATTTTTTTCAAAAAATGTCTGATCACTTTGAAAAAGGCACATGCACATCTTCAATGTATCCCTAACAACTGCACAAAGTTTGAGGAACATCAAGTGAGAGGTGTGAAAGGAGTTGACTACACAAAGTAGGTACTATTACAGGGACACTACTGTCGCTTGCCCACCAGTCATTCACCATTTTATAAAATGTTTGCACATTGTGCAACCCGACCAAAAATATAAAATATAATTATAACAAGATGTGAGAGAAAACTTAAAGAAACTGCAACAACTTCTAATCTACAAATATTGCATTGTGCAATGTTAGAGAGTACATTTTATTTGGAAACTGCTGCATAAAGAATTTCTTTCAAGATCCAAGAGAAAAATATCAACCCACAGTGGCACTTTTCTGGCATAAGGTCAGGTTGTGATTTAAATAGATTTGTGAATTTTGTCCGTTTTAGATCAATCATGTCAAATGAAAGCTTTTAGAAAATAAAATCCTTCTTAAACTAGCAAGTGCTATATAAATGATGATATAAATGCTAGAATTGTGTATACAATTAAGACAAAGGAGTTGACATGATCTTATGTACATGTAATTAAGAAGGAGGTCTATCATTTGCATAACATGACTATGTGCATCAATAACAACAGGTTTCGACAACATTTGCAGACAAGAATGAAATATATTCAAAATTCACACATGTAAACTATGCACTTTTCCTCAGAAAAATCTGGAGACAATCTACATTAATTTTAAAATCAGTACTGTGAAGGACTTCATATTCTGATAAATTAATACAGACTTGTGGGCACTTAATTATTAGGGAGAACACTGTAAACATTTACACAAGTTTCTCCATCATAGATGAACGGGAGAATAATAGGACTATCTCCATGCTGTCTGCACCTTAGAATCAAAAACATGATTGAATTCTGGACCTTCTTCTAATCTTCCACTTGTTCAGTACTTGGTCATCACAATCACATATTGTCCGCAACAGCTCTACTGTCCCATCCATTTGTTGTGATAAACTGTAAATAGTTTTTCGGTTAAGACAGAGTGCCTTTACTCACAAATACATGTAGCAGTCTCATCAGATTCACTTGGCAAGTGTGTATAAATTTAAATGTCATTCTTTTTTTAAAAACTAAATATTACTACGTAACTTCATTAGTGTTTTATACACATTAATCCAGGCCTGCATGTTGGAACTCTCAGATATGGCAAGTTGAAGACAGCCTATCAACAAACCATCACAACTTCGGAATCTGCACGACTATCATGAAATATATTCTGAAAAAGATATAAAATTTTAAATAATTATGAGATATCATTGGCCCTCCTATATACAAGTTTGCACGGCATCTAACATAGGAGGAATCATTCTGGGGTGTTTACATGTAATTACCGACACCTGGGGCCACCGATTTTCAAAGCCAAGCAATAATCAATGTTGCGTTACAGCCCATTGGGCTAATACATGCACTATCTGATGTACAACTGTTAATATCACGCTGACCCGACTTTACGTACAAATTAACTTTATTGCCAAGACAAGATCTTCAATCCATTTTAATAACGTATATGCATTGATGCAGTGACAAAATTGAGATTCCAGAGGTCACATCCCTGATCATAATGCAGTTTAATTTTTCTAGCTGGACATCTGGGTTCAAATCATAAGTATTTGAATAAAAAAAATAATCAACCATTCATTAAAAAACACCATTTACTTAATAAACTAATTCAGTTTTGCAAATATCACCCCGAGTAGAAAGTAAACAAAAAATAGCATAAGTATTACGGAAATAGACCTAATTATTTGTTTGTTTTTCGGCCTTTCCCCCTCTCTCCATTTTTTTTAAAAGTGCCTATATGGTCCTGTTCAAATGTATAAGAAGAAAAAAAAATCCGCGAGGGCTACGATAATGCAACTAGAAGGAGTCTAATCTCATAGAAAGGAAATTTTAAAAAAAAATTTATTCCACATAATTTCAAAGAATTGAATGAAGCATGTAAATTTATGAACGTAAACACTGGCTTGCAAGATTTGACGCAACAACATACAATATAAGCGATGGTCAGTTTCGTTTTGAACAACATATTAGAGAGTTTATAACTATAAGATACACAGTAATTCACTTACTCAATGACTGGAAGATTCTCCTCAGAATATCTGCATCAACTGATTCAACTCCTGTTCTCAATTCATGTTCAAAATGTTGTTTACCGGTATAACATCATGGCGCCTGTCAATATCAACTTTCGCGCTCAGCATATATTGTGTGAATCCCACACCCGACGCTTTGAACCCGATCTCTATTTACGATGCATAGAGCCGTAAAGCCCCATGAAGACCTGCTTTGGTATACAGCTTAGATTATTCTAACTTAGTATAAATTAGCATTCCGCAAACCAGAATAACGTACCTGGATAAAATCCTGATATGTAAACTATACGATATAAAGGTGAATTTTTACCACTCTCATTTGATTAATTTCAACTCACAAACCCAGTATCTAAACTGTAATCAACAGATATACATGTAAATAAAGAAAAGAAATCTATCTCTCTCTCTCGCTCTCGCTCTCTCTCTCTCTCTCTCTCTCTCTCTCTCTCTCTCTCTCTCTCTCTCTCTATTTAGATATAAAAATTGTTTTCTTCACATTTTTTTCTAATTACTATTACCCTTTCAACATATACAATTCAGACGATGCTATATTAAAGGAAAACCATTCTAAAGTACTATGCAACCCTGTCAATGTAGTTCATGCTAGAAGGTTTTGTGAATTTTTATATGAATGTTTTGAATTGCGCACCAAAAGTAGAGTGCTATAACTACATTTAATTTTTACATGAATGTTTTGAATTGCGCACCAAAAGTAGAGTGTTATAACTACATTTAATTTATGTAATATGCAATACTAATTTGCATACATAGTCTAATATCACAGGTACATATCAAATATATACTTGTATTTACATATATGTAAATGAACTGTTAGTAATTAGTTTATTGTCATTATATATCTCATATTGTGTAACATGATTGTATGCCAACATAATTGGTGAATCAATAAATAATTGAAATAATTAGATTAAAATTCAGATACCTGTGCACTTACATCTTACTTTAAAGGGGCATTAGCTGTGAAAGTGATGGCAACCATTTTTTTCTCAAGTTCTCTCGATGATATTGAAATACATATTGATGATTAATAAGAAGATTTATTTTTTATTATGTACAAAAACATGAAAATTAATCCTAATAAAACTATGTTAGATAACCGCTTTTAATGTAAAGAAATATATATACGGAAGAAGTATTCACTGCACCCCAATCAAATCATTTCTCAAATAAAAACAAGAACAGCGAATACATTTTGCTGATAGCATGCAAAGGTAAGTAGAGAATAATTATACTGTCTCGCAAGACAATAATATTCAATCACCAAAATCACATATTCATTTTCAAGAGGTTAAAAGGTGTTTGAAATAATTAAATACAAGTGTAATAATTACTTTAATATATAATATCTATTATAGGGCAACTTTCATTGAATTCAATATTTGGTGACAAAATGACCACTAATTCCCATTAAGACAAGAAGATCGATGGAAGGGGTGCGAGAAATGTTGCATAATGTTCTATTATAGAAAATGTTGTGATGGATATATTGAAATGGCTCTTTTATTCTAAATATTCAAGAAAAAGTCGTGAACTTTGGTGCCCTTACTGTTTCAGTTCTAAAATTTTAATAATAAAAAAGTTGTGAACTTCTGGCACACGATTCTGAATACCAAAGAAAAGTTGTGGTGCACTTCTGGCACACTGTGTGCTGCTAGCGGAATTAGCTGCACACTTCTGGCAAACAGCTCTGGCACACTGATTTGTTTGCCGCATACTTGCAGCAAACTTGCGGCAAATTTGCGGCAAACTTTACATTTTGGTAAGAGTGGGCACACCAGAGGTGTAATCTAATGCACCTTATCAAAATGAGAAACGTTCCCCGTGTACAGGTAAACACCCACCGAGAAAGCACTGGACTGTAAAATAGACAATAAAAAAGAATACGAAACTGATCCCAGTTTCACACAGCTGCCACAAAATCGTCCAAAGATATAATATAGTGCGGTAGCTCATTACACCAAAATTTTATCTAATGGCTCGTTAAAACACCGAGCTCTTATGAAGTATGATTTCACCATTGAAATAGTGATACAAGCTCTCAATTATCCTAAAGACATGTATGTGCTATAAGGAACTTCAGAGTGAATGTAAGTATCAGTTAGGAATTATGATATATTGTGCTTTATATCTTTTCGCAATATATAGACCTACATACCAATGCATTATTTTCCTAACGACATTAACTAATACAGCTTAATGGGAAGAAAGAGTTATCGTCCTTAGATTTGGACCTTGGCCAACTTTGATTAATTGATTGATTGATTGAATATTGTTTAACGTCCCTCTCAAGAATATTTCACTAATATGGAGACGTCATCACTGCCGGTGAAGGGCTGCAAAATGTAGGCATATGCTTGGCGCTTATGTCCATTGAGCAGGGAGGGATCTTTATCGTGCCACACCTGCTGTGACACGGGACCTCGGATTTTGCGGTCTCGTCCGAAGGACCACCCCCATTTAGTCGCCTCCTACGACAAGCAAAAGGGTACTAAGGACCTATTCTAAACCGGATCCCCACGGTACTAGGCCAACTGTGAAAGAACTCTTGATTATCATGAAAAAAAATTGAGAGAACATTTCTCTATTTCAAAATGCCATATTTAAATTTTAATGTTGCATAGGGATTGTGTTCAATTTATCAAACACTGAAATGTTGCATAAAATTTACCATTTTCACGCAGAAAATACTATAGTGTGTTTCATGTTTGTGGTATATATGTATGTGAATGTACATATCACAAGCAAAGAAAGATATCTTAAAACTACTCAACTTAATATTTCGTGTGTGGAAACATAATCGTGTTCCTGATTTGGCAGTAAAATGTGAATCTATTTTATGAAGAAAGTAAATTTCATTGATTGGATCTATTGGGGTGGGGGAGTATACCACCCATTCATAATTTTTTGAAATGTAACAATGTCCTTAATTAAACTCATTAATGCATGCAGCACACCAAATAAATTTAGAATGAATGAAAAGTGCATGACATGTATTTGTATGATAATCATTTGGAACATATGCAATGAAAAATTCCAACTTTTCCTTATACGATATGATTTTATGACAATTATGGATTGTTTCAAAGTGGAGGGAAAGCAACAATAAAAGGAAATTAGAACATGACAAGCTAGATGTAGTACAATACATGTATACCATTGCCATATTATATTCTATTATATAGCTAATAAATAGTATATTATATAATCTGCGTAAAATCTAGAGAATGTTAGCGCTCAATATCCTGAGAATTTTTTGAACGCTAACTTTGCATTGCGTAAATTGTGTGCGCCCGAAACATTCCGAGTATGAACGTTCAATATTGATTTTACCGTAAGGACGTAAACAAGACAATGACGGGTTTAATATTGAACAGTTAAGAAATGCATGTTGATATTGGACACTTTCACCTTAGATGCCAATATTGATGAATTCCCGTCTCTTTTGGAGTAATTTGAGTGAAAATTGATATAATTTAACAACTAAATACTTAAGCTATATAATAAAAGGGTTCGCAAGCTCGAGCATGTTGACAGCCAACTCGTGCCAATATTCACCAATATAAGTTCAATAACCCTATAATACATATCTATGTACCAGTAATAGTTTTAAAACTTGATCTAAAAACTGCAAAGGACACCAGGGGACTGTGTATTGTATTTAATATGTGTAACATTTGCACATTAAAAATAATACCCAAGGTACAGACTAATATGTACTAATCAGAAAGATAAACTCAGAATGGTAATTGTTCGTTGATTCTGATTTTTTCTATTCCGTTTCTGGTTTAGAACGAATGACCTGATTACTCCCTGTTATATCTAACGCTATTGTTTACTGGATAGATATTCTATAGAATTTGAAGACAACTGTAACTTCCCTGTAACTGGAACTTAACTTGTTTTAAGTTCCTCCTAATGTGATTCAGGTTCTCGATATTTGATTCCGTTGTCTTTAAATGTAACCGGCTTTTTTTTTTTACCCCGCGTCTAATTGATGCTCAACGAAACAACACAATCGGACGACTGGAATCAAATGCGTTACAATTTGAAAATATTTTGCAAAGCATTATATAACATATATTTGTCAAACAATGACTGAACCATCAACTTTTGTTTTACGTTCCCCTTTAAGAACTAAAGATTGATTTTATGAAAAACAAATGTCTCCTCAGCTCCCCAAATTGGAAGTGCTCCAAATGAAACCGCCTCCCGTTATTGTAC
Organism: Ostrea edulis; assembly: GCF_947568905.1. Classification (NCBI taxonomy): domain Eukaryota; kingdom Metazoa; phylum Mollusca; class Bivalvia; order Ostreida; family Ostreidae; genus Ostrea; species Ostrea edulis. The sequence goes on from NC_079170.1 coordinate 35,921,858, forward strand.
TACATGGTATGGAGGAGAAAACATGAGTAGGAACATAGACACTGTGAACTCCGATAAGCCACATAGGAGAAGTATTCACAAAATATGTTACATCCTCCACCCCTCAGATCCACTATAAATTTAAGGATAACATTTGGATGATCCTGTCCCTACAATATGCACATCTGCAAATGACATTTAAGTAATGTACAAAATGGCAAGTCTATCGGATGAACCATGCAGGAGGAGAAGCGTTCACAAGCTATTTTAACATCATCCATCCCTCTTGGATCCACTCTAACTTTTAAGAAAAGAATTGGACCCTCCTGTACTGACAATATGCACATAAAACAAGGGTAACGAAGCATTGTACAAAGTTTCAAATTTATATGATCAGTCATATAGGAGGAGAAGCGTTCACAAGCTATTCTAACACCCTCACCCTTCTTAGATCCACTATACCCTTTAGAAAAATAATTGGAAGCAACACACACACACACACACACACACACACACACAGAGAGAGAGAGAGAGAGAGAGAGAGAGAGAGAGAGAGAGAGAGAGAGAGAGAGAGCATTGGTAATCATTGATTATGATATTCATGTATGTATGCTGACACGGGAAATTTAAATATCCATCCCCTTTCATTCTGATATTTTTTTTATTTCCCACATTGTTTTCTTTACATGTTATTTTTTTCCGCTGACACGGGTTAGGACTAATGAATGAGCCACCCCCCCCCCCCCCTTTCCCTTCTAAAACGATGTTACGTGCTTAGTTGTCTATCTCCCTCTCAGTCAAAATTAAAATAAATACAATCTATACTACAACATCATTGGATTTACTGGATAGTTCTTTGATTTAACCTTCATAATACATGTTAATGCAAGCGGACTATAGAGGCATTTTTTTCCTTCTTCGCTAGCCCCAATTATTCGTCCACGAAGGCACAGTTGACTCAAAACCCATTGCTAGCGAAGATGAGATGAATTTTACCCCCGTATTATGTTATAACTGACCAAAACCTAGTACGTTTGTTTTACAACTTTCATTCCGAAGACGCGCAAGTTTGTGAGTCACTGAATATATACGAGAAAACGTCTGCATTTTTATTTCAATCGTTGTCAACTGAATATTTTGTGATATTTCAAGACTACATGTACTCAATTCAATATATTGGATCTCATCACCACTATGCAATGGTATAGAAAGATATAACGGCAAAAAGCTGTTATATATACATGTAGTAAATAATACATGTGTGTAATAAAGTATTTATCAAGTTAGAAAAAAACAACGTGTTATTATTAATGTGAAGTATGGACATTCTAGGTAGGGGAGCACATTTTATTTCATTATTTTCTTAATAAAAGTACGACGTTTTCTAAAGGTTTGTTTAAAAGTAAAGATATTTTTAATTTTTATTTGTTTAGGTGATAAAAATTTGATTCTTTGCTCACATTGCATCACAGTTGAGTACTTAATGAAATTCCTCTCCAATGTAAACATGTATATAGCAGACCTAAATCACCCATTCCTAATTACAGTGGAAACCTTACGTTAGAAATAAACCACTACTTATGGTACACATTTCTTTGAGCTGTCATTTATCAAATTGAAGTAACTGGCAGGTGATTGTCGTTGTTCATAACTCTTCTTTTATTTGGTGAAATTGTGCTCCACGTGCCGTAAAACAATGTACCGACAAGTGGTGGGAATAACACAAGTGTTTATTTGCAGGGTGTCGAGAATTTGGGCGTTTCATAAAAAGGTGTGAACGTCTGCAGGGAAGTCTACATACGGATATGTACCGAAAACACCAACGTATCATTAAACAACAATTACAAGAATTGAATGATTTATAGCTAACTTCTAAATAATGAATGGGGTGGGGGTATGCATGCTGGCCAAACGAAAAGGTTTTTTGGGTGAATCATTTCGGAAATTAATTATTTGTTTTATCACACGGAGGTACACGATGGCATCGATGTAGGTACAGGTGACATCCACTGAGATGCGCGGTGGCATCCACGGATATCCTCCGTGGACTTCAATGTCTAGCTCTCGCGGAAAAAAATAGAACTTCAAAGGTGCCGACAATTTTAAAGGTCGACCGTGTTTGGGGCAAATTTGTTCCACCGCGTTGCGTGGAACACGCATATAACTCGTATCGTGTACTGTATATCGGGGAATAATGTACCAAACATAGATTTGCTCTATCTTCTGAACGAACCTTATTTTGTAAAGCCTTATAGAACATGTATTCGTCAGAATGTGACTTTGAAGAATAAACCACTATCAAATGTTGTCTTGTATACCCGTTCGAAAAATACAAGGACTGGCCCCTAAAACTGAATATATCATACAGGTATATATCTCGAAAACCCAAACATATTGGTAAACGTTGATTATAATGAACAAACGTGGTGTAGATAATGAGGATACCTATTCAACAATATTTTTTGGGAGGACGCCTTATATAAGGGGTCAGGAGGGGTAAAAAAATCCGCATGGTCTCAAAATCCGGAAATAATTTCTTTACATTTTTACGCGAAATTGTAATAATGTTTTGCAACTGCTGAAGTCAGCTAAACGACCATTGATGACACAATTAGTGATTTATAAGTAATAACGTACAAAAGTTTGATCACATCAATCGTCGCTAGCCACGACTGAAACGTACCTTCGTCTCCCCCTTTCACCTGTGGTTTCCGGCGTGAAAAAAAGTGAGGACAACTAACAGTGATCAATACCATAATTTCTATAAGCAATACAAAATATTCATCTACATCTCTATCTGTGTATCCATCCATCTATTTTCTATCTACAGTTTGTGTATCAATATTTATCCTCTAAAGAATTAAGCGAATAATATAAGGTTTACTTTCAATCAAAATCGATGTTTCTGTATGTACCTGGTTTGGGTTTTTTCTCTCGTCACATCACGTGAGGTGTATGTGCATGGTGAGTATTTCTACATTGTTTTATTACTACCACGATCCGGTAAAATGAAAAAAACGAACTGTTCATCTATAACAAAATTATCACGAAAAGGCATTCTATATAAGATACCATATCTCGAATCCTGTGTATGAAAGTTTCTACAAAGTCCTTGCTAAATTGTGTTATATAGGTTACCTGGTGGATCAATCTAATTAAAATCAGACGTCTTAGATCCGCGCCGTATACTCTGCGTAAGAAGATCTGACATAACTCGACTATGGGTCATATTCATTTGAACTTTATGTTAGGCAATCAGCGCGTCGCCTATGAAGTCGTCGGTGTTCACAATTCAAAGAAAATGGAAGTGGTTCTAGATGTGACGTCACAGTGCACCATTTGCGTCGACTAACGTTATTTTCTTCGCGTTAACTAAGTTAAACTGGTTCCCCGCTGATTGGTGCTACACACAAACAACGGGTAAGCGGTACTTTAGTTAGCCCAAACCCGTAGAGAAGCGAGATCAACAGGGAACCCTATTTATAACTAAGTAAACCATTTTCAAAACTATTCAAATCGTACCCATCCCTGTCCATACATAAATCACATTTCACAATCAATTTAATTTGGGTGTATTTTACATTCTACGATTTGTTGTTTGCATGAACGGAATAGATTAGGCATTATTGCGAAAGTTTAAAAGTCCTTATATGAGAATAAACAAAGCTATAGTGTGGACTATACTTCTGTGGTAGAGAGATTACTGCAACTTATTTACGAATTGCCGGAAACCGCCTAAATAGCTATCATTGTTTGTGTGATGCAATCTGACTAGCTGATAGTTTTTTTATGAACATTCCAAGCGAAAGGTCATGCTGACATGACCCCCTATGTAGTTATGTCAGATCCTATAGTAACGATTGTGAGCATATCTTAGGATCTGATTTTAATTACATTGCCGGGTGGATGAACATTATGTCGATATGGCGATTGCCTTGGCGACACAATGCACTTTGACTTAATTTATCAAAACATAAATCATTCGTATGTACCTGGATGTCTTAATAATTCGGACAATATCAAGATTTTCTTAAGATATGATAGAAACAGCTAGGATGGGGCCTTACGGAAATTTTCTGTCTGAAGATTAATGTCATAAGATAGTTAAACTGGGCTCTGATCAGTGGGAAAACCAACATTGTAACCCATTAAACACTCCTTTTTGATATCAAGTTATAGTCAGGAATTTCTGCAATGAATAACAAACATCTTATATTTCAAAATGTTTTTACCTCAAGTCATTATCCACGCTTGTTATATCAAATTTGGAAACATTTTAGGGTCATAGCACTGGAACGATAAAATGTCTCGAGAAGGAAACTGAATATCTTTTGGGTTTTACATTCGGTGTATATATTATTTTTCTGCGTGTTTTACTTTTTTAGATAACGTTAACATTCAATCTGACTACGACTGTGACTTAACTTAAAGTCCCAGAAATATTAACTTCTTGAATGGAGTATTTGATTGATACTTGACTTGGATTCCCCATTTTCATAACATAAAATTGTTTACCTGTTACCAGGACCACCATTTCTATAATTTTCTAAAGTGTTTCCACCTAAGTATGTGTATGCCATTAAAGTGTAATCTATTGCTAAGTGGTACTGACTAAAACCCGGTCTCGGCCCTGGTCTTCGGTCTCGGTCCCGTGACTAGAACACGGTCTTCGGTCCCCGTCCCTGATAGTTTTATTCGATATAAACATAATATATCAGGATATTTGAGCCTTATTTCTCAATAACTTAGGTATGACATCTCATGCATGCATTCTGATAGTAAATTGATCATATCATTTTCTTCTTTCGTAAAATAATATGTGAAAACTCCGGGACCGGTGGGACCGAGAAATAAAAACAGTGCTAAAAGCCGGTCCCGGTCTCGACATTTTTCCTCAATAGCCGCTTTATTCTACCTTTTCATAAAAAAGATAAGGACGTGATACTCAATGGCATCCCTTTGTATACATATATTTCTGATTTATTGTGTGTGTAGGTTTTTTATTCCAATATTCTTTATATTTATGTCAGAATCGAACAGAACTACATATATGTACGTGACATTTTCTCCCAAATGATCGCGTTACACTACCTTTTCATAAGAAGATAAGGATGTAGAAGGGAACTAATATATTTGTACTTATCCTGGTGTATTTGTTTGTAATTTACAGTTAGTTTATTTGTTCATTTATTTTATTTCTTCTATTCCGGTCAAAATCAGTTTTCAAAGATTCATGTTTTGTATTCCGAACCCGATCTCTTTATATGGGTATACATTTTACATATATTTATATATAACCAATGAATAATAACTATAAAATATTTCTTCCTTTCTTATTTGATACTTAGTTTTTTTTTTTCAGTTGTGGTAGATACAATACTTAAAAAAATCTACCTAATATATTTATAGTATCTATAAAAGTGTGTTATACATAGAGCACATGCTCACCAAAAATGTCAGATTCTGTATACTTATACAGAAGATACCCTCTAACTTTAGATGATCTTCAAATAATCTATGGCATGTTTTTACTGTAATATTATCTGGTAACTATATTCATTGTGAATAGTTATATACTTATATGTAGAAACATATTAATAATGCTGTACAAAAACTGTTTGTTTCCTATTTTCAAACTAGTTCTAATTGTAACGGGGACCGTTACAGATGTTCCCCAAACCTCCTCCAATTAAAAAGTGATGTTCTTGTGAATCTATAGCAAAAAATCATTTTATTTTAGCCTTTAATTACATGTAGTACGTTCAATATTGTCATTTCAGTACCAAAAAATGAAAGAAAAGGTTGCACGCGCATACACGCGCACGCGTGTATGAATCCGAATTTTTGTTGATGTCGTTCAACAGGCATGTGTATCATATACCCACAGTGTGAATTTCATAACGTTTCCACCAACTATAAGGAAGTTATAGCGATTTTAAAATCGTCCAATCAGAATTCAGCACACGTACATGCACGTGCTGAGCAGTAATTCTAACAACAGCAATTTGTAAGGAGTACCAAGACACATCTAAACCATTAATATCAATATAATTTGATGAAAAACAAAAACGTTATCGTCCTTTAAAAATTGAACCTTTAAAAAACGTTACACGCGCATGTGCGTGTGCGTTGACATTTTTGTGTTACATCAATATATAGATACACGTATTGTCTATGTATGCTGTGAATATCATCTCATTTGCTTCATCAAAAAGATAGTTACAAACGTTTTAGTATTATCCAATCAAAATGAAGCGCACGTGCATGCGCGTGCAAATTCGTAATTTTGACGATGCATATCAGTTAAGGGTCTCAATATCTACCTATGATATGAATTTCAAGCCATTTCAATGAACAACAAAAAAGTTAGACTGATTCCAAAGTTAGTGTACAAATTTTGTAATGCGCGTGCACGCGCATGCATGCGCGTGCTGACAAAATAACTATTATTTTTCATATGTACAAATGATATACTATCATCCTATTTAGGTTTTATATCGCTTCCTTTAATATTCTGATTTTCCATTTTTTGTACCAAAATTGCAATGCACGTGCGCGCGCATGCATGCACGTGCAGACAAAATGACTATCACTATGCACATCTACAAACGCTATACTATCATCCTGGAAAGTTTCATATCGATCCCTTTTGTAGTTTCTGAGAACATTACCGGACAAAAAAGTACCGGAGAAAAAGAATAATAATAATAAGAAGAAGAAACAGAGTAAAAACAATATGTTCCCAAACTTTGTCTGGGGAACATAAATATCTTATATTTCAAAGTGCATAAATCTGACATAAACTGACAATGAAATCTACATTTATAAATATGCAAGACATACATGTAAATTCATTTAAGGTGACTCCATACTCGCGATTTTATCTGATACAAGTTTTAAAAGTGTGTTTATTTCCATTTATTAGAGTTAAAACTAACAAATTATCAAATAAAATATATTGGTCATCAGACTTTTTCAGATGTGAGACATACATATATAAAATCATATATCACCATCAGAAAATTGCAATTTCCCTTAAACAGTGTTATCAAAATTTCAAAACAACTGGTTATGACGATATAATAGCATTCATAACAATTTCATGAAACTGTTTCTTCACAACAATCTACAAAGTCTCTGTAAGAAATAAAGGAAATCTATCGCGTAATAAACTTCATAAAGAAATCAATAAAAACAGAGTTATTGCCCTTGGGTTCAATATTTTGAAACTTATCGTAGATTATTCATCTATTACTTAGACTTTTAAAGTAGTTTATTTTCAACAAGATTTTTTACAATAACTATCGGAAAAGACTCCAACAAAAGTTATGTTCCTATCATGCACAAATCTAAATAAATCATTGATTTTGCAAATTCTGATGACATCATAGGAGGGTGGAATTACTTTAAGATATAAATTTCAGTTTTTAAAATACAAATAGGCCTTCTGTTAACGCTTCATGAAAAGTATGCCTGCGTGAACCATTTTATACCCTCATGTATATTTACTAACCATTCAAAAGTTATGGCTAAGGTTAAAGATTTTCAAAAGTAGGTCAAATTTGAAAGGTGAAGAATAGCATGTAAAGAAAGGTCTTGTCACAAGGAGTACACATGTGAAATATGAAAACCCTATCAACATGCATCCAAAAGTTATGTCGAAAGTTCAAGTTTTTGCTGACAAACAGACGGATGGACCAACAAGAGGCCCATGGGCCACATCGCTCACCTGAGTCACCTTGGTCCATATCAGAAGATTTTCCATATCTATTTACATGTAAAACCGTAGTCCCTATTATGGCCCAAACCTACCCCTGGAGGCCATGGTTTTTGCAAACTTGAATCTACACTATGTCAGAAAGCTTTCATGTAAATGTGAACTTCTTTGGCCCAATGGTTCTTGAGAAGAAGATTTTAAAGATTTTTCCTATATATTTGTATGTAAAACTTTGATCCCCTATTGTGGCCCCATCCTACCCCGGGGGGCCATGATTTTAACAAACCTGAATCTGCACCATATCAGAAAGCTTTCATATAAATCTCAGCTTTTATGGCTTAGTGGTTCTGGGAAGAAGATTTTTAAAGATTTTTCCTATATATTTGTATGTAAAACTTTGACCCCCTATTGTGGCCCCATCCGACCCCCCGGGGCCATGATCTTAACAATTTATAACCTGCACTATATCAAGAAGCTTTCATATAAATCTCAACTTTTCTGACTCAGTGGTTCTTGAGAAGAAGATTTAAAAGATTTTTCCTATAAATTTGTATGTAAAACTTTGATGCCCCCCTTGAGGCCCCATCCAATGCCCGGGGTCCATGATTTGAACAAACTTGAATCTGCACTATATCAAAAAAAAAAAAAAAGAAATAACAAACAAACAACAACAAAAAAACCCAACAAAACTTTGACCCTATTGTGGCCCCATCCGATCCCCGGGGGCTATGATTTTAACAATTTAGAATCTGTACTATATCAGGAAGCTTTCATATAAATCTCAACTTTTCTGGCTTAGTGGTTCTTGGGAAGAAGATTTTTAAAGATTTTTCATATATATTTGTATGTAAAACTTCGATCCCCTATTGTGACCCCATCTGACTCCCGGGGGCCATGATTTTAACAATTTAGAATCTGCACTATATCAGGAAGCTTTCATATAAATCTCAGCTTTTCTGGCTCAGTGGTTCTTGAGAAGAAGATTTTTCAAGATTTTTCTTATGTTTGTATGTAAAACTTTGATCCCCTATTGTGGCCCCATCCTACCCCAGGGGGCCATGATTTTAACAATTTAGAATTTGCATTATATAAGGAAG